>NC_142094.1:35894242-36197272 GCF_054644295.1 Miniopterus natalensis
TGGGTCCTGGAGAGGACAGAACATTCCTGACCGGGGCCTCTGCCCTCACGGCTGTTCTGTTTGGCTGGAGACAGGCACACCTGAGGTTTCCTTGGGCTATTTGTACATGCAGAGGTGGTGGCCTGGGAGCACACCCACCGAACTGTGAGCAGTGTAAGCCCGGGTATGGGAGCAGGTGGGGGAAGCAGAATGCCCTTTAGTCCCTTCTGTAAAGTCTGAATTATTTTAGAGGTAATTTTGAAAATTCAAACTTGGCAAAAGAAACCAAATAAAGAACCTGCAACTGGAATGTAGAAAGATCTGGGTTGAAATCCAGGCTTTCCCATGTGACCTGGGCCTCCACTTTCTACCTACTTCATATAGGGGTTGTTCTGGGGTCCTCCCCAAACAACTTCGTTGCTGCCACAGGACCCTCCACCTTCCTCACAGTCCTGGTCATGCTGTGCGGTCAGTCTGTCCATGGGCCCCTCCAAGGCAAGGGTGCTCACCCTCTTTTGCCTATTACCGTACCTGACACATTAGTGTTTTCGGGGGGGAGGGGAGATAAATGCACTGTAGGGGAACTCACTGAGATGCAGTAGGGCTCCAGCAGCAAATGTCTGGGCAATGCTGGACTCTTAACTCTCCGTAGCCTCAGGCTTGGTGGACTAGCAGAGGCTGCCCAAAGTTACACATCACGCCCTCAGGAGGGAGGTTAATGAAAGCATAGAGTGTGATAACTGCCTGATGTTAACTCTGGAATGCATTGATTTTTCTGGTGGTCTACAAGACTACCCACCCTATGGTTTTACTATTAACTCCCTATAAAAAAGAAGCCCCTTCTTGGGAGCGTTGTGGATTCTTCCTGGCCAGCCACCATTGGGAGCAGCTGCCTTGCCCTATTATGACATTGAATAAGGCCACGTGTCAGTTCTTTAGAATCAATCCTGAATTTAGGCTTTCAGGGCTTTTCCCCAACATAAGTAAAAAATAAAAAAATTATCTGGGGAAGTGTACTATGGTCACAACTATGATTTTTTTAAAAAATCTATTTAAGAGTCATGGCAGTTCCTCCCTCTGACTTTCCATTGCTACATAGCTACATTCACCAGCACTCCATGAGGGGGTAGGAAGAGACGGGGAGAAGCATTTTAGGAATTGTTGAAAAGTTACATGGGAAGTGGAGTCACATGAATGAAAGTCTTCCTACCTCCACCACAATGCCAAGACAAATACTCCGGATTCATCCTCTGTCAGTAAAGAAAGAGCACCTCCCACTTCATCTGTCCCATTATTTACTCTAAGACTGTCCAAGCAGTGCAGCAGAGCTCCCGGCTTGGGCGGGCAGGGTAGAGCCACGGAGAAAGCCAGAGTAGCACAAACAGCTCTCCCTTCCCCAAAGGGCCAGGACTATGAATAAAAAGCACATGTGTCTGACACAGGTCTTCAGGGAGTCTACCTGCGTGCAGATCACGACTCCTCAAGAGCAGTCACTCATCCTAAGGGAAGGGGGGTCAAAATGCACCAGTTTCGTTTCTCCCCAGGACTTCAGGAACTAATGGGGAGTGACTGGCGCCGGGCTGGATTTCCTCCAAGTCCAGGACAGGCTGAGCCACGGAAACACTGTTTTTATTACAATTGTCAGGGGGGCCTGGGAAAGAGTAAGTTACGTGGTATCCGAACAGTTTAGATTTACTGGAAATATTTTATGACCCCAGGCACATGAAACGCCATAGAATGAGAAAATGCCTGATCTCAAAGGAACATGACATGTGTGTCATTCTCACCACTCAAAAACCTTCTGTGAACCCACCAGCCAATACTGCAGAAAAAGTTCAAACTCTTTGCCCTAACTATTCTCCTTCAGGGAAACTATCGTAAGGATATAAAACAAAATATGGAAGAAATGGAAGTAGTTCACTTCACAGTGATGTTCAAAGCAGGGCAATTTACAACATAAAAAAAAAAAAAAAAGAAGCCCCACCACTTACTGACTTCATTGCCTGATAGGTCACTTGACCCCCAAACCTCAGTGCAATACAAATCCAGGCTTGACTTCATTAAGTGCAGGTGAAACTATATATATATACAGGAACCTAATAAATATTTGTAAACCCCTCTAGGATTTCAAAAGCACAAATATGCAAAAAACTTATATTTGGGGAAATAAAGGAATAGTGGGAAGAAAAGCATCTAGTGTTCTAAAAGTATATACACCTGTGTTTGCAAATGTTTTGTGCAGTGAGCCCTGAACTAGTTAGCTAAAGGCAATCTGTGGCAAACAGCAGAGCAACTCTCAGAGGCCCCAAAAAATGGAACCTCTGGGTGAAACTGAGCCTGCACCTATTCTCTGTCCCTACTCCTTGAGCTTCCTGTTCCAGATCTCAGCTTAACTGAGATTGGAAATAAAGCACTTAGTAGAGTGCCTTGAGTGTGATGGGTGCTTGATATGTGTTCAGTGAGCAATAAAGGCAATGCATTTAAGCCTGTAGCAAGTGCCTGAAACAGGTAAGTGCTCAGTAAGTGGAAGTTGCTGTTTTTATTATTATAGTTGTTGTTATAATTATTATTACTAAATGAATAATTACCATTTGTATAGCTCCTTAAAGTTTACGTAAAGTGTTTTCAAGTCCCACAATGATTCTATAACGGAAAAACAGAGGCTCACAGAAATTGGTACTCTGTCAAAGTTCATACTGCCAGCAAATGCTGAAGTCGGGGACTTGACCACTAACGGGGCTCTTTTTCCTGACAAGGCTGAAATCTCATAACGATGGCCTCAGCCTTCTCTTGGAAATCAACATCCAGTTCATCCCGATGGTTAATCAAGAATCACAGAAATTCTGCTCCCCCTGCCAGTCATGGACTGAATTAAGGAAAAGGCAGTGACCCCATCCTTGCCGATGACTTGAGGAAAAGTCTTTTGGGAGTTTCTGGGAAAGGTTTCCTCACTACTGACGAGACATGAAGACGTGGCTTCTCCCCTTCCACTGGGTGTTTCCTATCCTGATGTGACCATTCAAACGATTGTATCCATCTTGGAACCATGATGGGAACCAGGTTGAGAATGAAACCAACTCATCGCAGGGACAGAGTCAAGAGAATCACAGAGAAGCAAAGTCAGAGCCCAGACCTTCTGCTCCTGAACTTTCTACCACATGAAGGAATTCTCCTTACTAGGGAAGCCAATCCAGGTTGGAGTTTCTGTTCCTTACACCCACTGATACATTATCTACACATGCCACTTACCTGTCAGACCCAGACACATAGTCTATCCCTCCGCAGTAGCTCCATGTCTCACATGCGGGGCTTTCTAAGCTTACATCAGACCTAATTTTGATTTCCTGAAATCTTCAATGAGAAAGAGAGAGAAGGAGTCACTGGTATGCACAGCTGTACAAAGGAAACACGTTCTGCTGGCTCCCATCACATGGCTAACTATAGAAGCAAAGACACCACACTGATTCCCACTGACGTTTCCAGCCCCTCTCCCATGACCCCCACCCCCACAAATGACAACAAACTCTACATCTGGAAGCCTGATGGCCTTCAGCTGCCTCTCTCTGCCCAGACAGTGCTGCATTGTGTACTACCCGGAGAAAGAGTAGGGAGAAGGGAGAGGAAGAGGCTTCATCAAAGCACGTAGTCTTTTCTTTCCAGAATAATTATGACCATTTGGCTAAAGCACCCAAAGTTACTTTTGAAATGTGCTGTTTTGCCAATCGATACTTCCAAGTTCTTATTTTCAAAAACTACGGTACAAAATATAAGCTATTCAACTGTCCTTTGACAATGGCAATGAGTGACCTTTTGGATCTTTCTCTAAGACCATCACATATTTGAGTTTGCAGGTTTTCTGAAGTCCAGACCAGTCCTTAGGGCTTCTGGGCACCATTCCAATGAGAGACAGAGTCAACATCTACCAAACATCTCTGCTGGTCTCAGCCTCAACTTTGGCCTTGCAGTGTCCCATAAGATTCACCTCCAATGCATTTCAGTCAAGTATTCCCAAAGCCATACCATCAACCTATCATCACGGGTGCCAACCATCACTTCTGAAATCTAGGGTTGTTGTGAGAAGTATTCCTCTCTAACCCCAACTTTCTAACCTCCACAGGTCTCCAACTCAACTAGTACTGTTTCTTGTCTTCAATCTCCTTGAGCCCATAGGCTCCTTGCTCCTTCATTCTCTCCCATTTCATCAGCTTGCCCTGCTCTCATTTCCTTTTCCTTAGAGGCTACAGCTCATGATCTATCACATCAATTGTTTTTTCTCTGGCACCCCCACTCCTTCCAAATCACCAATCCCCAATTTCCCATCAGGGCAAATATCCAAACATTTCCACTCCGATAACCGGTAAGGCAAGTTTTGCTAGAGGAAATCTCTCAACCTTGCAGAGTGACGATGCAACATAATTCTCATTTTCAGCGCAGACTAAGTTCTTGGGGTGACTCAGCAACCCTATGTTGTACCTGTTCTGTGCACACAAAGGTTATTCAAAGTCCCAAGTGATCAATGTACCCTCATTTCCAGCAGTATGGCATGATGTTGAACAGCTCTGAGTCCTGTTTTGCCTCTTAGTCACTGTATAACCTCAGCCAAGATACTTAATCCCTTGGTGCTTCAGTTGTCTCATTTGTAAAATTAGAATAATAATTTCATCTTCCCAGAGTTGTTGCAAGAAATTTGTGAACTAACATATTTAAAGTAATTTTAATAATGCTTAAAACATAGAAAGTGTCCAAAACATGTTAGTTATACTATTTTACAGAGAATAGGCTGTTGTGTGGATTTTCCTCCCTTTTCTTTCCTTCAGCTCTCCCCCAGCTAACTCATGTCTGCATCCATCATCTCTTCTGCCTTTCCCAACGATAGACGTGTCCTCTTATATTTAATTTCTCAAGTAAATATTCCCTCTCCTCTTTTCTATATTTTGAACCTAGACCTTTCCATCAGGTCCTCTTTAGCTTATAAATTTACTCAAGTCTCTCATCTTGAAAGCAGGAAAGAAGAAAGTGAGAAAAGAAGGAAAGAGAAGGGAAGAAACCCCACTTCGGCCTCTCCAGATACCACCAATTCCTTTCTTCCCCTCACAAAGCCAGCCTCCCGAGGACCTGTGCGCACGGCTAGCTCCTCGCCAGTCTTCCCAGTCCCACCTCAGGGGAATGGAATTTGCCTCCCGCTCCCCTTACGTACCACCCAAGCTGTGGCTGGCGATGCACCATGACCCCTAACTCTGCCATCCTTAATGAACTGACCTCTGTGTAGCATTTGGCACTGCTGACCTCTCTCTCTCATTATTGAATTTTCTCCCTGGAATTTACATGACAGGAGTCTCTCCTGTGTATTCTTCTCTCTCACACACACCCCTGCTTCTTACCTCCTTTGCTAGGTCCTTCTTCTGACCACTTATTATATATGTCATTTATTTATTCATTCAATAAACATACTGAACGCCTACCATATGTCAGGTACCATGACAGCTGCTGGGACCTGTTAAGCAGGGACAGCTGAAGCACAGCTCCAGAGGGCACTACTCACAGCGAGACAGGACTACTCGGACAGATGAACGATGCTTCCTCAAGCCGTGCAATGGCAGTGACACCGTAAATAAAACTCAGTCCCTGCCCTCGCAGTGGGTCCAGTTGAAAAGATCAACACATTAGAGCAGAAAAGAAAGGTACAAAGACCAAGGTAGGCTCTGGTAGAACATGAACACAGGCTGGTTATTATCCAGTTTTTTGACCCATTTCACACTCCACTCTACACACATTCTCCAGGTAATTACATCCAATCATGTGATTTCAACCAAGTCTATCAACCAGTGATGCCCAATTTTGTATTGCACAGAGTATCAGATTGCTGACCAAACATCTCTACCACAGTCCCGATAGGGCAGCAAGCACCAATAATAATAAATATAAATAAAGCAAAAGTCTTACCATGAGGCATTAGCCTTATTTGCCATCTATATCACTTCAGTGGACCCCTAGTTCGTCACCCTCTTGGACCTGTCTTGAAGCCCCATTCAAGGCTATCGGTTTGAAACACAAGCTAATTTTATCACCAAACCCCTCTCCTGCCCAGCTCTTCTGTTTTAAAATCTTCAAGGACCACTCTCAGCAGCCAAAGCAAAATCAAAACTCCTTGTACCTTAGTGTGATACACAAGACCCTAAGTGATCTCACTCCTGACTACTCATCTGTACCCTGAGGGCCCATCACATCAAATCGCCCTGAAGAACCGAGCAGTTCTTTCAATCCACAGTGCCTTTTCCCACGTCAGTGCCTTTGTACCTATTGCTCCTACAGCCTAGAAAGGCCTCCCTGGGTTGTTCACCTCAAGAAGTTCTGTGATTCTTTAATAGTTTTACCAACCTCAAGTGGGCAATGCCCCTGGCTCTGAACTCCTATGGAAGGCCGTCACTTGTGGATCTCATCACAATACTGTGATTGTCTCTCCACACACCTGTATGCCCTTGGGGATGGCTGTCTACCCTCTGTGGCCCTTCAGCACACTGCAGTGTCTAACGCATGCTGGGTACTCAGCCTGCTGAATAAGCCACTGAGTTATTTTAACATTATTTCATCACAGTATTTTTTATTAGGGACTTCCAAGGTAATTCTAGTTCACCTCATTCAAATATCTCTTCCCCAGCTTAAAACTATAAAACAGTAAACTGAAACGTTACATTAACATAGCCTGTATTTGTAGCCAAGTAGGTATATTACCATGTGAGAATCTATACAGGAAGCGGAATGTGCCAGGGTGATTCTGAGACGACAATTCGCGTGCATCAGTTACTCAACGTCATTTAAAATTTTAGGAAGACTTTCATCTCTAAGAAAATCTGTATATCTGGTTGCCTATATTTTATCTTCTTTGAATGTGTAAGATAATCAAAGAAGTCAAACTAAAGAAGTAAAAAAGAAGAGAAAAAATGTGTAGAGCTTAATTTTTGACACAATGACCAATCATTTTACCACTGAAACACCTATGAAGGACAATATTTTATCTTATTTATAAGCATGTATTTATTCATTACCCAGGTACTTGGAGTTTTACCAAGAACGTTTATGAGTTTTAAAATTAAGTTACTGCACTGTTGCCTGGTGAGCCTTGTAACTCAATTTGCCAAACAGCTGGCCCGCATTGAAGGCAGGGTCTGTGTTAATGAAACAAAATGAAGCTTCAGACCCTTATGGAATGGCACGCACCCCTGGGCCTCAGTGGGAACACACCTGGAATGTTAACAGTCACGGCTCTAATTCCAAAAGGAAGAACCAAGACATGGGGGAAAGGGCAAGATTTTAAAAGTCAAGGAACCATAATACTTCTTAACAAATCATTTTATGCCAAAAAATACCACAATGGCTGTCTGCTCTGCTGAATCCACTAGCTAAACACTCAAGTTTATCTTCTCAT
Source organism: Miniopterus natalensis (assembly GCF_054644295.1). NCBI lineage: Eukaryota > Metazoa > Chordata > Mammalia > Chiroptera > Miniopteridae > Miniopterus > Miniopterus natalensis. The sequence continues at coordinate 35,901,648 of NC_142094.1, forward strand.
TCCTTTCCTAAATATCCATGTAGAAGGAGCCCTATAGTTTTGGGCAGGATGTAAGGTCTTCAAAGGAAAAGAAAACTTCCTTGGCTGGTTTCCATGGCCTGTGCTCTGACCCTACCCCCACCCCACACATATACATTCATGTGCCAACACTCTTGACAGTTATGCACAAGCATATGTGGGAAAATAGCAAATTAAAATATAAAAAAGGAAACTTCATTAACCAATGTGTATTAGGTTAATATGAGTACAGAAGAGGGCACCTGACCCCAAACAGCGCTTCCTCAGGATTTTATCTTTGACCCATTTCACACTCTCCTTTGGTAGTTAGTTCCACAAACGTGACTTACACAGAGTCTCTATGTTGACAGCTTCCAATCTATATTTCTTGCCCCGAACATCTAACTCTCATTCGGCTTTCTCTCCCTACAAGCACGGAGGATATAAAGATAATGAGACCAAAGTCTGCCCGTTTTTTCAACACAGATGCACAGTGGCAGCTAAAAATCAATTAGGAGCTACCAGAACTAATTTGGCAGGGAAATGGAAGCAGAAACTTTGAGATCTAGTGGCCTAGTCATTTACAAACTTGTTTTTTCAAGAAATCCTTTGTTCAAATAAAATCTTACTTGGCACCCCAAAAAAGGGAAATCAAGAATAGCACACCTGCTCACTTGCTGGAGAGACCACCAAAAGGAGCCCTAAGCCGGACACTGGAACATCTTGCCCCCACCACATTGTCCCCATGCCCCATAACAGTCCCTGAAGCTCTGTGAAGCTCCCAGAAATCTGTGAAACACAGTTCAAAACTATTGGTCAAGATCCGTGAAGGTGTTATTTTTAATACAAGATTCAACAGTTAAAGCACAATTTGGGAAAGTTAACTGGTAACAGTGGGAGAGAATTTCCATGAGTATTAAAAAATAAGAACAAATGTCATTGCAAAAAGACTAGAGCATGAGATCGGTGTTTTTTATGTTATATGTCAGTCACCTCACCAGATTTTCTCAAAGACAGTAAATACTAATGACAAGGAAAACCCTAAAATTAGTCATACTTTAAGTCATATGAGGCCAGGTTTAAACTGCTATCTTTCTTATATGAGTCCTATAAAATGTTTTTCTTATATAAAGGTCCTATATTTAAAGAATCTATTTTGATTCAAAAAAATAAAAAATTAGGACTGACAACTCATTTAAGGAAACTCATAATAAATAAGGACATATCTGTAAGCATTACAGAGAAAACAGACTGTTGTAGAGAAAAAGACCAAATTATTGTCCTCAAAAAATATACCTATGACATCATCATCACCAAAATCAAGAAACAAGTTGGTCAATTGATTAGTTGATTGTAATGATACCAGTCTGGTTGGTTTGGTTATTTTGACATTGTACAGACATAAGCTCAGTGAGTCCCATAGTGGGAAAAATCAGTGAAAACCCATTCAACCACTGGGAGAGCCTCCCATATACTGAGTGGACATCGTATAAAGAAATTGCAAAAAAAAAACAACCCCAAAAAGATAAAAGTAGTATATTAATCAGTGGCTCACAACCCTGCCTGCACGAGATTCACTAGGGGAGCTTTAAAAACTACTGACGCCCCGGTCATATCCCAGATCAACTAAATCAGAATTTTTGAGGATGGGTACTTGGCACCAATATTTTTTCCTTCCCCAGATGATTCTAATGTGTAGCCAGGGTTGAGAACCACTGATATAGACTTGAATCAACTGAGTGATGGATCACTCAGTTGTCAGACATCCCCTGGACAAACCACTTCTTTTTGATAGCAGTGACGCCTGTGAGTTTGGTCTCGTGAGTAGTTAATAATGATAAGGTTAACACTGGTTTATGAGTGGGGTCGTTTTGAAGTTACATGTTCAGAGACCTGAAATTGTTATTTCAGGATATATGACTGCTTTAATAGATAAATATGAGCTCACTCCCATGAAAATTACAACCTTAATTTGTAATATATTAAATAAACCAGAAAATGGTTAATTGGTCTTAGAAATTATTTTGAAAAATTATGAAGTCAACAAATGTTTTAGTATTGGTGTGGTTAAGATTTTATCTTACAACTTTACATGCACGAACCAGGGAGCTGTAGACAGTTGGGGGTGAGGGGAAAGGGTTGTGATTTGGAACTTGAAAACTAGGTTCAGGTCTCCTCTGTAGTCTTAAGTGACTAATATTACATCCACAAGAGAGACTCATAACATGGAATTTCTCTCCAGATACAGAGAGATGAGCTATTTTCAAGATATAGTTGGTGCCTTAAGAAACTGAAACATCAAAAGCTTTAATTGAAGCAATCAGAAGTAAGTAAAAGGTGAGAGTGAAAAAGTTGATGTATTTTGAATATTTTCTTTCAACTTTAGTCACATAAGGAAAAGTAAAATCATTCACTACCTTTGGCTATCAGGTCATGATTGGAGTTCTGCGTTGCTTTTCTTGGGTAAACCACTACCAGGTTTCCGATTTCCATTTCTTTTTTTGTTTGTTTTAAGATGGACACGTGTTAAAATTTTTATTGAACTCATGTGAGATCCAGGCAGATGCTGTACCTTATATCCAGAGGCATATTGGTTTTACCAAGGAGGAGGAGGGTGGTCAGTGGAAACTCTGCTGGGAGGGAGGGAATTTGCAAGTCTACAGACAAGAGTGGCTTGGTGTTGCTATCAGCTGCTTACAATTTACAGAGCTGTACATCTTTCAAAGCAAATGCTGATGCCGTGAATCAGACAGCTCAAGGGAGGGAGTGCTCTATAGAGAGGATGCACTGAGTGACAGTAACTGAGCCACTGAAAAGCAAAACTTTCTTTGCAGAAACACTTCCTTCCTTCATTCAACAAACACCTGCAGAGGTCTGAGCGCGGAGGCACGGCTGCGTCCTTAGGAAGGGCCTTGGTGGAGGTGGAAGATACCAACCTGCTTCTTCTTGGTGGGGAGGGGGGATGCCTTCAGCAGCACCAGCTTCTCCGGCAGGCTGGTGCTGGTTTCATCACCACACCATGTTCCGTCTTCTTTGGGATACCGACCTCCAGGTTCCCAGGAGGCCGCCTCCTGAGCTTTCGCTGCTGCACAATGTGCGCCTTCTGGGGGGGGGGGGGATATATAGCACCACCTCCCTTCCTCGCCTGGTTCCCTCCAAGGCCGCTGCTGCCTCTTGCTCTTGGCTGGCCTCAGTGCCTGGACCTTGGCTGCCCCTGAGCCGTGATCCTGCATGCCTTCTGCTTCCACTTCTTAAAAGCACTTGTAACTAACTTAAAGACACTTGTGAAAAAACCTGAGTGCAAAATCTTTCTAGATTTTTTATTATAGTTTTCCAATAGTTTACAGCGGTGCATTCCATACCTAAGGAGTATTAGCTTGTTTGTTGACATTATTTTCTTTTATAGTCTTTTTTGGATTGAGATAAAATTCACTATTTTAATGATTTTAAAGGGTCCAATTCAGTGGTTTTTAGAACACTCACAATATTGTAAAACCATCACCACTATCTAATTCTAGAATATAGTCATCACCCTGAAAAGAAACCCTGTACCCATTATTACCCAGGCCCATACCCTGACAACCACTAATCTACTTTTTTGTCTCTATGGATTTGCCTGTTGTGGATATTTCATATAAGTGGAATCGTATAATATGTGGCCTTTTGTGTCTGACTTCTCTCACTTAGTGTAATGTTTCCATGGTTTATCCAAGCTGTAGCATGTGTTGATATTGTTTTTTAACATGGCTTACTGTTATGACCCTATACGGCAATCAACTTAGTTTTCACAGGAATAGCATTCTCTGTTTGCCATTCTCGTTACATCAGTTTATGTAGCATTTAATTACATTGCAAAATTACAACAGAAAATACTACTGGAATAAACAGGACCATAACCGAACACCATTGTCAGTGCACGCCTGAACTGATAAAAGCAAAGTACACCGGTTTATTATGGTGACGGTTATTTGCCACAGCGGTATGTGCGCTGAGCAACAACCAGTACGTGTTTCGGAGGGAAAGGAGAGGGCTGGTTAACCCAATGATCTGTTTTAGTGTCGGTCAGTACTCCACTACCCACTACCCACTACCGAAAGGTACGCATGTAGAGGGTGTAAAAGTGATAACTGTCTATTATACAACCCAACACAGCCTCACTGGTCCCCATAAGAAAGTCTTCTGTGTCTTCAAAAAGAAGCAAGGATGTGTCTCCACAGAGACAGGTGTACCTTTCTGCCTCTGCGAAAGCTTTTCCACCCTACCCATCTTTCAAGGAGCAGCTCAGAAAGTCTTTCCTAAGCCCTGACTCCTCACAGTGCCTACATGCTCTCTCCTTCCTTTTATTTTTATTTATTTTTTTAATCCTCACCTGAGGATATTTTTCCATTGCTTTTTCAGAGAAATTGGAGGGGGTTGGGGAAGAGGGAGAGAAACATCGATGTAAGAGAGACACAGTGATTGGTTGCCTCCCAGAGGTGCCCTGACCAGGGCTGGGGATGGAGCCTGCAACCGAGGTACACGCCCTTGGCCAAAATCGAACCCGAGACCCTTCAGTCCATGGGCCGACACTCTAACCACTGAGCCAAAAAGGCTAGGGCTCTCTCCTTCCTTTGATTTCCAAAGTGCTTGTCTATCTCATGGTGGTCGTAACTGGCATTATAGCTAGTCAGAAAATGTCTTTTCTTCTCTACCAGGGTGTCAGCTGATTCAGAGGCAGGTGTGTGCCCTGATATGCCCAACAGCTGCCAGCACAGGAAAAGAGGTGCTCGCTCACAGCACAATCTTTACACAAATCTTCAATAAGAAGTTCAGTACGTATTTACTAAGTAAATAATGAATGAGCACATTAGTTAAGGAATGAGTTAATGGTGTGTAACTTCCTACCCGGCTACAGCAACTCAGTCCATTCATCAACGCATGGTAAAAGAAGGGGGCCATGAGGATCTGACAGAGCAAAGTGTTGGGCAAATGAAGGAAACCAGCTACCGTGGCTGCTTGGCAGCCATCACAAATCATGACTCTCCTCCAAGGATTTAACAGAAATCACTTTCTAGTAAGACACTGTGAGATAATGACACTTCTTGATGTCCTTTGATGTAGAACAAATTAAAAACAGACAATCCTTGTCCTCAAAATCTCCCTACGTCTTCAAGTGTGGAGTTGGTTTTTCTCAGTTAAATTATTATACCACTTTAATGGGTGAGTTTTTAGGTACACTAAAAAGGTACTCATAAGCATAGCTTCCAAATAGGCGATTTTAAAAAGCAAAGCCATTGGTTAGGCAAGGAATGCATAAACAACCCCCAAAGCTGCACTGAATACTTTTTTTTGGCTGTAAACGACTGAAAAACGGCCAAGTTCATTTTGATAAGCTTTTGTTAAAAACAATAAACATGCCTGAGCTTGCAAACCATGCCATTTTGAAGAAAAAGCAATTGAGAGAATTAGAAAATGCTTAAAACTGCAAAGTCTGATTAAAAGGAAAAAAACTTCTGTGGTAACGGATTTACAAGTAAGTTGCAACTTAAAGTGGAGGGGGTTGGGGGGGCAACATGTAGGGTGAGACAAAATAAGAGCAGAACACCATCTCCATAAATAAATAAGAAACTACATCTTAGAAACTAATACAATTACAGTCTGCAACACTGACGTGGGGCACTGGCACTACTGAGAAAACTAACCCTCTCGCGCTTCATTAAGTTTAATGTCACCACAGTGATGTCCCTGCACTAAAGGAAATGTAATTTTGGTACTGAAAGAACATACATAAAATAACCAAATGTGGAGATTTGTATTCTTGCACAGTAGAATGTCAGTTCATAAAAGTCAAAGTAACCTCATCTGAATTTGCTTGTTTGTTTTTAGTGATTATAAAATCAGCAGAATCACTGGATTGGAAGGAAGATAATTTGGAACATTTATGTTTGTCTCCCTACTTTAGGCAAAACTGAAATTCTCTTTTGCCAGCCGAACAAAATCCTGGAAAAATTCTAATGAATGAATTGTAACTTGAGCTCTACAGGGTCAACGTTCTTTGTTTTGATCGTTGACATATCCCAAATGCCCAGAAGGGCACTAGGCACATAGTAGGCACTCTATAAATATCTGCTCAATTGAACTAAACTGAAAAAACCTGAAAAGAAAAGTGCAATACAATGCTAAAATGCTAAATAAGTTTGTTCAAAATTCCTTTCTCAGCTGTGTTATAGGTCATGGTGTTAATCACAACACACAAATGGTCTTCATACAAACCACTTTTCTAAAGTCGGCTCCACAGTCAAATCACACCTTTAATTAACCGATCACCACCACAGGGAGCTGAGACTCAGACCGTGGAGGGAACCGGGTAAATGTAACCTGTTCTGACTACATTACTTCTCTTCTTCTGGAAGTTCACCTGGGATGTATCAGCATATCCATCTTTATATAAGAAGAATGTAAATATTATTTAAAATTAAGGGTTTCTATTTTTTAAAATTGTACTACAAAGGTGGTCTGGCTAAATCAACCTCTCTCATCTGTTTCAGGAGTCCACCAGTTAAAATTAAAGATTAAAAAAGATATATAAGAACAGGAAAATTGTGTGATTAAGTGATTCTAGTTATATAATTTTTTGTTCAAAATGCCCAGTAGCAATACGCTCCGAACTAAATGGGAAGAGGAAGGCTTGGGTTCTGGTGTTGGTCCCATCACCGTTTAACCCCACGAGCTTAGCCAGTCCTTGCCAGATGGAATCTGAGCTTCCTGGGCTGGCAGGCAAAGGTTTGAACAGATGATCCCTAAAATCCTTTTTCATGTTCAAGATCCTGTGATTAGAAGTGACCAAACCCAGGCCCTTAACCACTACTCCTAACTTCCACCCTTTATTTCTCCAACAGACATTAGTTGGGCACCTTGGGAGGGTCAGGTCCCGTTAGCCTAGTTTGGCATAACATTTATTTGGGGGCTGGGGGACAAACTTTGCAGGGGCAGTTGATGGTTTTAAAAGCCAAGGATCTGGGATACCTGTGGAGATCGTGTGTTTCTAAACTTGGCAGCCCGAAGACTTTCCTCCCGGTGAAAGGTGGCTGTGCCACCAGAGTGCCCAGGTCTCAGCAAAGAAACAAGCAGGATGGACTCATCAGAGCCCCTTCCGAATGGAAGGGCTTATCCAGTGTGCTGGCAGGTCCCATCTGACTCAACATTAAAAAAAAAGTTTTAAGACGTCCCGAACGCTGAGCTGTGAAACGGAAGGCTAACCAGGGCGCCCCTCGGGTGGCGCCTCGCAGCTTCGCCACGAGCACGTCTCCTGCGCCCGCGCTACGGCGTCGCCGCTTTTCCGAGGACAGGAGGCAGCTGACAAATTAAGTTCGGCCGACGGAAGGCTCTGAAGGCTGCTGGGTTTGCGCTACGCTACCCGCGAGCAATAAACGCCATTCCCTGCGGCAGAAGGGAGATTTCGGAAAACACACAGAAAACAGAATCCTCAAGAAAGGCGGTTTCTACCGCACGGGGAACGCGCTTGGAAAGCCGCGGGCGGCGGAGACCAAGGCCGCTCCCTGTGTCCAGCCACCTGCGCCGAGAACGGCCGCAGCGCCGGCCCCGCACCGACGGCGAGCGCGCGTGGCCTCCGGACCCCGCGGGCGCTCCCAGGGCCGGGGCGGCGGCGGCTCGCTGCGCGCTGCTGGGCGCTGGGGCCGCGGGGGGAACGGAGCGCCCTCCGCCAGCCCCGCCGCCCCCCACGAAGGATGCCCGCGTCCCCCGCGCCGCCGCGCCCTAGACGCAGCCGAGCCAGGGAGCGCGGACAGGGTATAACACGAGGCGGCTCTCAGGCCCACGCGCCGGGGGTCCCGGCGCCGGAGTCGCCCGCGGGCAGCTGCGTCCGGGGCACCCGTGGGCCAGGCACCGGCGCCGCGCAGCCCCTCACCCCCTTGCCCCAGCCCCCGCCTTTAGCCCGGCCCCGCGCGTCCTCACCTCGCGTGGACCGCTGCAGCCCCAGCAGCGGCGCCCCGACATGCCTCCAGGACGCACCCACTGGATTCAACGCTCCCGGAGAAGCTTGGCCTTGGGCGGCGCCCCCCCTCCCCGGGCCCCACGCGCCGCCGTCCGCGCTTCCGAGGGGCGGGGAGCGCGAGGGGCGGAGGCGCCCGCGGGGCCGGGGCCGGGGCCGGGGCGGCAGCGGGCGAGCGTGGCGCGGAAACCCCAGCGCGCAGCCCCGGCTCCGCCGCGGACTCTGCCCGGCGGGCGAATGGGATGGACCCCTGGGATCCGCTCCGCGTGCGGCGCCGGGGCGCGGGGTGAGGGCGCGGGGAGGAGGGGCGCCTCGCGTTATGTAACCGACGGGCCCGCGCGCCCCGAGCCGGCCCGCTCCGGGCTGGCCGACCCTCCCCGGCAACGCCCGTGCCCCGGCCCGGGCGAGCGGAGGGGACCTGGTGTTCTCAGAAGGAACTTTCCCCGCTGCGTCCAGCAGCCAGATCTCAGAGACAGCGTTCGCGGCTCCCTTAGGGGCCCGTGGCGCCGGCCCCCCCAGTCTGCGTGCCGGTTTCACTGCACGGGACGCCGAGCCCCCACAGTGTCCGTTAAAAGCACCGTCCCCTGGAGTTAGAGGGACCTAGATTCAACTCCCCTGAATAGCTCGCGGCCTTGGACAAGTCCCTTAGGAGCCTCCGTTTCTTCCCCGTGTAGAGCGGGGACGACAGCGTCGGTTTCACGCGGTACCTGGGAGGCCACAGTGAATGGCCGGAGGCGCAGGGTCCCTAACGCGCCCCCGTGAACTTGGCTGCTGGTGACGGCGCTGCCCCGGTCCAGCTGCCGGCCGCCTTCAGGTCCGCGGGCTCCCCGCCCGAGCCAGGAGCTTCCTGCGTCTGCCAGCTGGTGCCCCCAGGATGTCCATTTCTACAGCCTTGCTGCTGCTCAGCAGCATTGCCATCCTCTGGGAGCCTGCTAGAAATGCAGAATCCCAGGCCGGGTCTCAGAACCTCTGAATTCTAATTTGAATTTTAGCAAGAATCCCTGGGCGGTTTAGTTGGTTGTCCATCAAAGTGTCAAAATGAGTTCAGCTTTCTGGAAATTTTGGCAAGGGGACTAGAAAGGTACTGTGCCGTGGCCACACAATACCTTAGGATATATTTTTTAAAAATAGACTAGTACAGTACAGTCCTTTATCATTTTACCCTCTGGCTATTTTGTCTTTTCCGCTCCTCTCAGTTTCCTGCTCTTTATAAATCTGGATTGAAGTCCTATTTTGCACTTGCAAAAAAAACTCCGGGTGACATCTAAGGGAATGATTGGTGAATCTGTGTCTAAAACACATAAAAGAATTAGCACATACAGCTTGTAAAAGAATTAATTAGCATTGAAAATGAGCTTATAAGTGCAGAGGCAGGGTTGAGCCCTGAGTTGTCATCTGTGAAGGTCTTTAGGTTAAAGGCCTGAAAACTTTAGTGGTTCAGAAAAACACTCCTCTTAGTTAAACATTGTTTGGGGTGGCAAATAAGCCCCATTCTCCATTTAAATAATGTAGGACAACCAGTTCCTTTAAAACGTTTTGGAAAATAGAAAGAAACCCCACAGCCTTTTCCTTCCAAGTGACCACTTACAGGGGCTCCAGCAAAGCCCAAAGCAAATGCTTTGTTCATGTCATTAAATGCTGTGTGTTTGGGTTTTGCGCTTGTTTGTTTTTTGTCCCTAGAGTGTGCAGATTTAGTTTGCCTGCTTCTGTCTCTGGCAGAATGATTCTCACTTTTGAGGTCTGAGTAATTGTGGACTGTTCATGTGGAGGCTAATGCTGACAGGCTGTTCCTGAGACAGAAGGATCACTTCCACCTATCTACCCTTTGGGGTTTCCCCTTAAGGTAGTTGAACAAGCTGATACCATGGGGGTGGACACTGTGGGGGTGAAAGAAGGGAAGGTGGAAAGAGGAAAGGAATCTTTCTCTGAAGTCGGAGGGTCGAAGAAGCTGGAACAGGGGGGAGAAAGCCCATCTACTTGCCCTAAATTCCAACAGGGAGGAAAAGAAAAATGAAGAATTTCTCCAAAACAGTGCTATCCAGTAGATTTCCTACAATAGTGTATCTTTTTAATGCTCTTTGTAGTTATCTTTAGAATAACTATTTGCAACGTCCAAAAGGACTATGAAATGTGGCTAATGCCATTTAAATTTTAATTAAAATTCAGTTTGTTTGTGTTTGTTGTTCAGGGCCGGTTAGTTAACTAATCACATTTCCAGTGCTCCATACCAACATGTGGCTAGCATCTACCATACTGGAGAGCATATAAAACATTTCCTCCACCACAGAGAATTCTATTGGACAACAGTGACTAGAGGCGAAGATTTGGGTGAGAAGGTGAGCCCAGATATTCCAGCTCTTCTAAATCCTAGTCAGAGCCTCACTTTTCCTAAGTCAGGTAGAGGAATTGATAATTAAACCTAGATCATTCAATCCTTATGAGTCAAACTGGGATAATCCACAGAATGTGATGAATGCAATGTCCTGCACATAGTAAATGCACAAAAAAACCTTAACCAGTATGAGTATTAATAGTCATTTTACATTTAAAAAATAGTTGGGGGACATGGCTCTCCAGTGCATCATTATTAATTTAATAACCTTTTGCTAATGTGGTCAGCTGCTCTGGTACATGTACAGCCATTTATAGCCGTGCTCCGACCTCCTCCCCTCGGCTCTTCCTCCCCACTCAGAGCTGGGCACTACCTGTACTAGCCCGGAGACACAGCATACGTGGTCAAATCCCTACCATTTTTACCCAATAAATAACAAACAGGTTAATTGAAATAACATTGCACCATGGTACAGGGAAATCAATTTTCAGATGCAATTCTCAGAAGCATGACGCCTTAGGGTACATCTGTTATGGAAGGAATTGTTTGTTCCTGTTATTTGGTCCAGCAAGGATGTGTACTGTAGACGCAACAGAGGAAAACGAGAACATTGGCTTCAAATGAGTAATATTTAGGGTGCCTGTGTCAGACTTGGAGCTACCAGAAGGTTGGGGGTTGGGACCAAAAAGTAAGGCTTTTACCTAAATAGAACCTAAAGTTTATTTTTGTGACTAATAAAGATTCTTTTTTTTTTTGATATGTCTTTATTGATTTCAGAGAGAGGAAAGGAGAAGGAGAGAGAGAGATAGAAACATCAATGATGAGAGAGTCGTTGATCGAGCCCACAACCCAGGCATGTGCCCTGACTGGGAATCGAACCCTGATCACTTGGATCCCAGGTCGACACTCAACCCCTGAGCCACGCCCGGCCGGGCACTAATAAAGATTCTAAGGATAACTGTAAACAGCATTCAAAAGATGTATTTTATGCTGTCAATTATACAAATTAGGGCAATACATAGAGTGGGAAATAGCAAAATTCTTCCCTGCACACCAAAAGACACAGACTTCTGAATAATCTCAAACTCCCGTTCTTCTGACTCCTTAAACAAGATCACGTCCTGTGGGCACCTTTCAGATTCCACTTTCTTGATTGTCATTCTTGGCCCCTCTTTCATCACTTCACTTCTTTTCTTATGAACATTTTTGTAGAATTCAGCTGCTATTTCTCGGCTCTCCTTTCTTAACCCGTATCCTGATCCTCTGTTGTCAGGAATGTGGCTAACACCTGCCTGTCGAAAGCAGTGCACTTCCAGCTCTGACCTCTCTCTGAACTCCAGTTCTTGTCACCAGAGGCCCAGTGGATACTGTCACTGAGATTCTCCCCACCCCCTTGCTTCAGATGTTAACCTATCAGGAACTAAAGTTATCATTACAATCTGCTCTTAGCTTCCCCAAAACTTTCCAGTTTCTCTTCTCTGATATCACTGCCTTGGTGCCTGGGGCTACAGCTCTCTTCTTTAATATGGCCTGAAGCCGTGGGATCCTTTTAAACCATTTTTCATCTTCATGGAGTCCTGGTATGACTGAAAGCATTGGATCTGGAATTGGAAGACCTCAGTAAAATCCCACTTTCACCACTTAGCAGTATGAACTCATGAAATTTCTTAACCCTCCTCACTGAGCCTTGAGGTTTGCATCTATAAAGTAAGATCAGCAGTACTGTTCAAAGCATATAGCTTGAGCAGCTACTCATCCCAGCCTCCATGCGAATTCAGTTAGACTTCCACCCTCAGCACTGATGATGTTTTGGTCCTGATAATTCTTTTTTTATATATATCTTTATTGATTTCAGAGAGAGGAAAGGAGAGGGAGAGAGAGAAACATCAATGATGAGAGTCATTGATTGGCTGCCTCCTGCACGCCCGCTGCTGGGGATCGAGCCCGAAACACAGGCATGTGCCCTGACAGGGAACTGAACCCCCATCGCCTGCATCCTAGGCAGATGCTCAACGGCTGAGCCACGCCCAGCCGGGCTGGACCTGATAATTCTTTGTAGCTCCTTCCATCAAGGAGTGGGGCCTATTTCTCCACTTCTTAAATCAGGGCTAGTCTGGTGACTGTTTTAGCCAGCAGGGAGAAAAGTAATCATGGGCTAATTCTGAGTCTAGACCTCAAGGGTCCATGCCCCTGTGGGGCTCTCTGGCTCAGAACCCTACCTCACCATGAGAACAAGCTTGGGGTAGCCTGATGGAAGATGAGAGAACACGTGGGGCAGAGCTCAGGCAGCTCAGTCACCCCAGTCAAGGTCCCAGATACCAGGAGAGCCAAGCCAAGATCAACAAAGCTGGCTACAATCCACACCGCAGGCTTCAAGTGTTTGAGTGAGCCCACTGAGACCAGCTCAGATCAGCAGAACTGACCAGCTAACCTACACACTCATGCACAAAAGTAAAGCTTTGCTGTTGTAGCCATGGAGGTGTTGTGGTTGTTTGTCATGTGGCATTATTTAAGCAAGAAGTAACTAAGATAAATTCACAATGCCTACAGATCTTAGATATGCCTTATAAAGAGAAAAGTTGCAAACACATCTATCAAAAGTTTTTCCCCCACTTTTTATCATGCTATTATGTTCTTTTCAATTACTCAAGAGGAAAAAAAAAAACATGCAAACAAGATATTAGAAGAGAAAAGGAATTATTTGTGTTTAATGGACCAATTTAATGAGCAACTAAATTGCAAAGTGAACTATAACGCAAGTCTCTGCTTCATTTCTATTATCAAATTCAATGTAAACAAATTAACCAACATCTTTTTAAAAAATATATCTTTATTGATTTCAGAGAGAGGAAGGGAGAGGGAGAGAGAGAGATAGAAATGATGAGAGAGACATTGATCGACTGCCTCCTGCACACCCCCTACTGGGGATGAAGCCTGCAACCTGGGCCTGTGCCCTGACTAGGAATCAAACCGCGATCTCCTGGATCCTAGGTCGATGCTCAACCACTGAGCCACACCCGGCCGGGCTTAACCAGCATTTTTGAGTGTCTTGTCTACATAGGCCCAATGCTACAGCACAATGGTGTTTTAAGACATGGTTCTTGTCTTCAAGGAATATATAATCTAATTGAAATAGAAGTAGCCATGCAAATGAGAGACGTTGCATAACAGTAAACTATTTCAAGAACACCTTCACCACAACCTATTTCAAAAAGAAAATAAGCATGATCATTTTGATAAAAGAAATTAATTTAACACTTGCTAGGAGAATACAGGGGAAAAGTAAAATGCTTGGGAGAGAAGCTGCCCAGGTGGAGGCTGACTTATAGGTGGGGCTGGACCTCCTTCCTAGAGCATTTCAACACGCACATAGGAAGGCTCTCTTTGAGGCAAGACTCCCGATAATAATATTAGCAGTGGGAAAGTGCAAGGTGTATTCGGCAGGGAGTAAATAAGTCATTTTGATGAGAACAGAGAAAATCAATAAGACAAAGTGACTGATTAGATATGGAGTGGAAGAGACATGTCTCCCGCTAGGAGGATGGTGATCATTAACAGACAAATAAGCGCAGAGGTGGCAGCTGGTGACCTCTTCAATCTGAGACGCACGGAGCTCCGGGCGGGCGTGAAATGCCCGGCGGGCTGTTAGAGATTCAGGTCAGGGCCGAGGGAAAAGGTCAGAGTTAGAGATATGGCTTGAAAATCTTCAACGCAGGAGAACTGGGGTGAAACCCGAGCGGAAGGGCGGACTGGAGCTCGGGGAGGGCCGCAACGTCTGGAAAGAGAGATAATGAAGACACACGGCTCACTGCTGGGCAGGACGTAGCAAGTGCCACGTGAGTCACAAGGGTGATAACCGCTCAGAGAAGGGGGAGAGGCGGACGCCCGCAAGCAGAAACGCTCTCTTTCAAGAGAAAATTGATGACAATGAGCAGGACAGGCTCCCAGCAGTGCCAGAAGCTTCTGCAAGGCCTTTAAGGGATGCACGGCTCCGGCTGGATGGCTCACCTGCTAACAGCAGGAACAGTGGAGACTGATTAAATTGATTTGCAAAAGGAAAAACCAGCCATCTTTGTTTGGGGCTGATTTACTCTTTTTGACTTTCTCTGTTGATCTTCATGGCCTAGTTTGCAAGTTTCTGCTTCACCTTTCATTCGTTTTGATAAATTCAGAAAGTGCAAATTAGAAGGAAATATTTGATGAAGATATACAGCCAGCTCAAGCAAGTAAAGCATCAAGGTACATGAGCAATGGCCAGATCCCCTTTTACTGTCTACGCTATGAGTCCATCTTAAGTGTTATACAAATTACACATACAGGGTACCCTTGCCTCTGCTTCTTTCAGCAGAGACACATGTTTACACACTCACTTTAATTAGTTCTCGCCGTTACAGGCGATGCCATCAGAACATCATTGAGAAAATACAATGCATCCCAGCCACTGGAAGAGCCACTCAAAGCGTTTCCAGCAGTGTAAGTAATAGCCGTCGGTTACATTTTATTTCAGGACGGTGTGAAGAACAGAAAAGCATACAGTGTTTTAAAAAGCTACCTTGCTTTTTGTTTTTAAAAATAAAGTTTATAAAAGAAGCTTTAAGTCTTTCGTCACCAGACACATCCACATTAACCGTTCTGGTCTATATCTGCTCCAAGAACACTATGCAAAGCACTGGTGTTTTAAGTAGCTTTTCAAGTGGCTCAGCACCCTAAAATTTGGGAACCACGACATAGGTATTCTCAGGAGACACAAAGGCAGTTGGAAAAGGGGAAGGCACCCCAGGGAACAGGACCAAGCCCGTCCCTTTTCTTTCCTCCTGCTCTAAGTAGAGAAGCTCTGCTTTATGGTTTGATGACATTGGGCTGTCATCCTTTCTATTCTTCAAGCCAGAAATCCGGGAGTCACCCCTTCCTCCCACACCAATCCAGCAGCAAGTCCTGTCAATCACCTTATCAAAATACATCTCAAAACCTGCCTCTCTGTTTTTCAGCTGCATTGCCCATCCTAACCCAGTCTGCCATCTTCTCTTGCCTACTCCTGCAATACCCTTCTAGGCCATCTCCTCGTTTCTGCTCTTAGCCTCCTCCAGTCCATTCCCATTGAAACACCAAGAATGTTTTTTTCTAAACTTAAATTAGATCTCATTGCCTCACAGCTTAAACCCTACCCATTGCTCCCAAAGCATTAAAACAAAATCTGGGCTCCTCTGACCACAGATCATAAGTGTGTCACACCCCTGCCTGTCTCTACATCATCTTGTGCCACACTCCCCAAGCCTCAATATAATTCCAGCCACACCAGTTGTTGTTTCTCTCAGCACCAAGCCAAGGAGGCAGAGGACTTTGCATTTGCTCTTCTGTTTGCAAAGACCTCAGTTTAAATGCCGCCTCAGAGGTGACATTTGTTTTCTTCATAACACTAATTGCAACTTGAAATTTTTGTTAGCTTTCATTTTGTTTGGCTCTAAACTAAAAGCTCAGTGGTCATAGGAACCGTGGCCATTGTGTTCACCACTGTGTCTCTGGTCCCTAGCACGGGGCCTGACATGCATTGGGTAAAACGATGAAATGACCCAAGGTTATATCAAGGTGTGGAAGTCCCTGGTACAGACAAGTCAGAAACTCCCATTTTGGGTGGGGTGAGAGTGAGCACATTCTGAAATTAAATTCCATTCGAGAGTTACATTCCTGCCTGGCGACCTAAAATTCCCAAGCCCATTTCCTTCAAACCCAGTGGAGCTAGATCACATGGTTGTTGGAAAAGATCTGTGAAGCCAACAGGTTGTTTTGCATCTTTTGAAGAGCAATTAATTAATGTTCATCACAAAGATATCATCACAGTAAGACATAAGGGTTTGAGCTCTTTGGGGGAGAATGCCAGTTGATTATACAACATGCATTATTAATACTTATTATGATTATATGAAAAGCATATTAATTTCATATAATATCCCTTCTCCAAAAATTCATTTACTATAATGTCCTTGGATAGAGAATGCATCAGATGTTAAACTGATAAGAACAGATACTGCATTTGATCTTCGCCAAAAGCCAAGAAGCGATGAACGGGTTCATTTCTTTAAAATAACTGGGAGAGCCCTGGCCAGTGTGGCTCAGTTGTTGGGCATCAGCTTGTGCACCAGAAGGTCGCAGGTTTGATTCTGGTGGGGCCACCCCCAGGCTGTGGTTTCCATGGGGGGGGGTATAGGAGGCAGCCAATCAATGTTTCTCTCTCCCTCCCTCTCCCTCTCTTTCTCAAATCAATAAAAATAAAGTCTTTAAAAAAAAGAATTTCTACAAACAAATAATACTAATTGGGAGGGGTGAAGTAGAGAGCGAGGTAGAGTGGCCCCTCGGTTTTCCAACGTCTCCATCGAGAACATTTCGGTTCCCGAACCCCTGGGAGTGGAACATGCCCGCGGCCGAGGGCAGGTCCCGAGGCCCAGCTGCGGGCTGTGGATCCCTCGGTTCTCGAACGTCTCAGAACTCGAACGGGCCCGGAGCGGGTCACAGTCGAAAACCCAGGCAGCGCTGTAGTTTATTTTGCCCCTTCGCCCCTCCCAGTTCTCTGAATCCGCCTTTGCCACACCAGTTCTTGCCATTTGGTGACTTAGAAAGGTTTGTATTGAGGAGAGCGGGTGGTATTTTGGGTTGTAAAACAGGAGACAAGAAAATTCTACCTGAGCCGATTGGGAGTCAGTTGTCTTTTAACTGGACACCTGCTCTTCACTTAATGGCAGTCCCCATCTGGCCCCGTTTCTTTATATTATCTCTCTGGCCCTTGGGCCACCTGAGTTTTCACTAGATAAGCTCTAAGTCGCCTTCCATCTTAGTAAATCTAAACATTTCTAAAATATTTCAGCAGTGCTGAGCCTCCGCAAGCAGGTATTCCCTCCCTCTCCTGACAGAGCGTCATCAGTCCAAACACGGACACAACACTTGTTCTTACTCAAATCCCAGCAACCATAGACATCCCTAGCACCTAGAAGGCACTCGGTAAATATTTGTGGAACGAAGTGTTCAGGGTTAGCAATTACCTTTGGAAAGGGCCCATGAAGATTAACAGAGCAAATGAGTACTTAAGAGGGCGCAGAATTGCCTTAATTGCGGTATCATTACATTTTATGTTACCCCATAGAAAGGGGTAGCCAGCTTAAAATGTTTCGGATTTAATATTTTGTTATTTAACATGTACTGGGTACAAATACAGTCAGGCTTTTATAGTTTATTTCTACTGAAGGATAGATATATATTCTAGGCAGTAATGAAACATAAACAATATGCCCGAGTCTTAAAGGAATAAAGAGTTTACTTCTTTTATTGAAATTAGGCTTAAACATTGCACTTTTCTGAAAATCAAGTTTCTGAATGGAGCCAGGATAGGGATAGGTGACAGAACACTGCCCCCTTGTGTTTGCTGTTGGAACTTACAGTCCCCTTTCTCAGCTGACAGCCGGCAAGCTTCCCCACACATACATGCTCCCGGCACCTTGCTAGGCACTAGGGGCACCACCGAGCAAAACACACAGCTCCTGCGATCTCCTCGGAGAAAGGTCCCTCAATGATATAATCATTCACATATGTATTGAATTTCAAACTGCAGTAGCCGATTTGGAGGCAAGGGTATGTATGATGCTTTGAGAATGATTCAGCTTTATCCTCTGCTCCCAAGATAATTAGCGTAACGTAGATTAATTTACTGAGAATCCTATACGCCCAGGCATTGAGTATGCTAAGCAATTCTCATGCATTATCTCACTTAATCTCAAACAGTATAGGCAGGTAATGTGTAGATAAATAATTTTCACAAGATCACACAGTTAGAAAGTGGTCGGACTAAGGCTTTTAACTCCCATATTCCTTACTGAAAAAGAAAAGCAACCCAAGATACTATAACAGTGTTTCATAAATATGAGGAATGTGTGTCCCCATCACTGCATCCAGGGTCAACTTGTGAACATAAAAGAAACGACATAGAAGACCTGACAAGCTCA
Source organism: Miniopterus natalensis (assembly GCF_054644295.1). Taxonomy (NCBI): domain Eukaryota; kingdom Metazoa; phylum Chordata; class Mammalia; order Chiroptera; family Miniopteridae; genus Miniopterus; species Miniopterus natalensis. The sequence goes on from NC_142094.1 coordinate 35,919,958, forward strand.
GGAGGCCACATGGCAGCCCTGACAAGCTAAGTGACCAAAATTAATCTCACAGGATGGTCTGTCTGATCATAAATTCCTAACTGGGAAGGTCATGGGGAATAGTCATGTCCCAGGCCTATAGCTTCCTTAGCAGAGGTCAATCTCTGCCATTAGTGAGCCCCACCCGTTGTTCTTAGGCATCTAAAATAACATACCTTTGAAATGTCAAAGTAATTTTTGTTTCCAGACCCTTTGGAGGCACAACCACCAGCACCAAAGCACAAGACCATGAAACCCCTCATTGTTATCTTGTAAATGTTAAATGTGAGCTCTCCTGTACCCACCAATGTAGAGGGAGCACGTATCTCTCCATTTTTACCCAATCCTAGAGGTTTCCCCACTTTGCTTTCTCCTGCCTCCCTAACCTACCACCAATGGGATTCATGTAACCTTCCATACATCCTCTCATTTCATTCTAAGTTCATAAAAAGAAACACAAAGCTGCCGTTCTCGGAAATATTTTCTCAAACCCTTGAAATCTTGCTCCCAAGCATGTCCTCAGATTTGGCTCCCATACACTCTTATAAACTGATAAAATTTTTCTATAGATTTGCGTGTTCTTTTGTTGACAAACTTATTTTGACTATAAGTTGCTGATTTAGTCCGTAGAAAATGGTTAGGTATGAACTTTGAATGTTTGTATCTCTTACAGAAACTCAATAAAAAGCCATGAATCCAATTTTAAAATGGGCAAAAGATCTGAACAGACACCTCACCAAAGAAAATATACAAGTGGCAAATAAGCATAAGAAAAGATGGTCAACATCAATATCGTTGAGGAATTGCAAATTAAAACAACAATGAGATACTGACACACACCTAGCAGAGTGGCTAAGATCCAAAACTGACAACTACCACCAGCAAGGATGTGGAGCAACAGGAACTCTCATTCATCGCTGGTGGGAACGCAAAATTGTACGGTCACTCTGGAAGACAGTTTGGTGGCTCCTTAGAAAAATAAACGTATTTGTACCATACAATCCAACAATCACATCCCTCTATACTTATTCAAAGGAATTGAAACACATACACACAAAAGACCTGCCCATGAATGCTCACAGCAGCTTAATTCACAGTTGCCAGAACTTGGGAGCAACCAAGACGCCCTTCCTAAGTCCCATGCCTCAAGGCTGCCAAAGTGTTGGCACCTGCAGTTTTGCCTTGTCTGTTATTGAGAAGTGGGCTGAGTAAGATTGATAGTAATACCTAACATTTTATGGAATATATACATTTGCCGTGCACTGTTCTGTGTGTCTTACATGCATTCACTCATGCAGTCTGCGGAACAACTGGTGAGGTGAATATGAACATTGTCTCATTGTATGAGTGAGGGGCCAAGGCACAGAAAGATTGCTCTGTTCCTGGTAAGCTGAGAGGCAGTCTGACCACTCTGTCTTGCCATCTCTTAACGACAATAGATAGCCCCAAGGCCTCCAGAAATAATTTTGCAGGTTGTTCATTGGGCAAGGTTGCCACTAATGGAGCTAAGGGACAGAAATCCAGTCCCCAAATTGTGGGCCCACAGGGCTGTGTCTTCACCTAATTAGCACAAGGTGCTGTGAGCCAGGTACTGTACTGAATGCTTTGTGTGGATTATCTCACTGAATCCATGTGCCCCGACGCCTCTGCCCATTCTGTGTTCAAGGTCCTAGTGCTTCGTACACCTGTAAAGGACTCAGTATTGCTTGCATTTGAGAAATTTAGGTCACATAAATCACATGTAAACCTGCCTTTACACACCAACTCCTTGCTTTAGTTTTATTGGTCAAAAGATGCCTACAGATGTTAACTGCTTGGGCAGCTTTAACTAAACAATAAGATCCACTAGGGGAGAATGCATAATTTTGAAATAGGCTGTTAATAATTTAAAAACACAAGCGTCCTAAACCTATACTTTCTGCATTTTTAGTAGTAACATATTTATCTATTCACCAATAAATACTTCTTGTATTTTCTTTTTGAGGGCCAAGCATTGTTAGATGCCGGGTCCTCTCCCAACCACGTCGTCTGACAAAATCCGGACGTGGAGAGGAAGCTTCAAGGAAGGCGTCTTCTGAGGAGAGGATGTGGCATGTGGGTGGGAGGAATTGGCTTAATGGGAATAGCTCTTCTCCTCCTTGGAGGGGGATTTTGGGTCGTAAAATCAATAACTAACCTGGGAATGGTAAACGATGTTCTCACTTCTGAAGAAATACCGATTTCCCCAAGTCCAGTCACTCTCACATGTGCCGGATGCTTTAACAAATTGTTATTAGAAGAAGCTAGGAAAACTCCCCCTGGCACCCCCAAAAAGGAATTTATGGAGGAACTAGGGAAAGCTGAGCTCACGCAGCCAGCCTATCCTCAAGTGCCCCCGCCTATGATTGCAGGATTAGTCGAGGACAGGAAAAGGCCATCGCCCCTTGCCTACTGCACAAGGACCACCCTGGGTAGCACATAGAATAAATGGCAGACTGTGGCATCCCCCTGAAGGGGCCAACAGTATGGAAAGGCCACCAGACCCTCCTCAGCCTTATGCAGGTGCTTCCAATGAGAACGGTATCAGAGCAGTTAATGTAAACGGAAGGCATGTTCCGTATGAGAACCTGCCCTTCATGAAACGCTTCGCAAGGCAGTGGCCACACCGGTGCTCGCTCCCAAAGAAACAAAAGCAAAGCATTCTTAAGCAGTTAATCAATAGCTATGGCAAAAGGCACTCTGTTCTTAGAAGAAAATGGCAAGAATATAATAGCTTAAGAATAAGTCCATAGTTAAAATATAACCAGAAGAAGTAGTAACCACAGGCAAATATTATATAAAATTTCTGTCTCACAACCTAATATATTACTGCTGCAAACAAAGCCACATCTATCACTCTATAGGTCACTGATTTTTCCTTTCCCCTCTATTCTAAAAAATAAGTCAAAATTGTTCCATTCTGATGAAATCGAAACTTGTATTGTTTAACCTGTGAATAATATTTCTTGCTTGCTAACCGAAAAAATGTAATCGTAGCCAAAAAAGAAAGTATAAAAGATTATGTTGATTCTCAATAAAGTGGAACAGTGTCACGCCACCTCCGAGGCGTGTCGTCCGCTGTCTCCCAGCGCCGACGCCTTGCCCGCCTCCGGCCCCCTGACTCCCGCTGCGGCTGGGCCGCGGCAGTTAGACAATGAGAATTCAGTAAACACTGAAACTATTGTGCTACTGAAGAAACTCCTAGTCAGATAGGACTATGCAGTATGGAGCTCACGTATTTATCATTGTGTGCTTAAGGCTCATTGTATGTCCAAGCCGTGGTGGGCACTAGACGTACAGAGAAGCTCTGAACTACTATCACCACACAGCACAAATGCATTTTCAGGCAAGTCGAAGTTACTTCATCTAACTAAACAAACTAGGAATTTCCTGTACAGAGGTTGCTTAGTTAAAACTGCTGTAATTTCTCCACAAAAATCTTCTCAAACCACTCTCTTTGATAATAGTCTCAGAGAGATGCTCAAATGGAATTGCTTTATATATTGTCAAAATTCTTGGTAAGTTCTGAGCTTAATTATACTACCTTAAAGGGAATAACATTTTAATGCATGATATAAATACCTATGAGTAAAATTTTAAATCCTCAAAATTAGTAACAATTAGCATAGATTAAAATGCATTTCTGCAAACACATTTCATTTTGTGCTCCTAAAACCCTAGATGTTCTTTACTTTCATCTCTTTCTGAAGGATTGAGCAAGCCCAGTGACGTTTGCCCTTGGTCCATGAGTTAATAGGAGGAGCCCGGTCTCTAAACCAAACCAAGTTCCATGTGGATTTCACAACGACATTACAAAATGCCCTGTACTATTTTTTTTTATTTAGGTTTTGACAGGGATATCATTATTCATTGACAATTTATTAAAAATTTCCATGTTAATATAATTCTTTCAATATGAGGCAGTTATTTTGAAACAATCTGAAAAGTATTATTTATTTTCCCAGAAGCAACTGTTGCCTCTAACAGTGGTGAGGTGCATAGCATATTGTGTGCTGTAGTGTCAGAGCACGCATGATGGCTGATTTGTTAGGCATCAATTGGCTTTGCAGTCCTCACAGATAGAATTTCACGCTAGATCGTTTCACTAGTATGGACAATGACCAGAAATTTCTAGGAAAGTAATGCCATCTAGTGGTCAAATCATGCCAATGCACTGTGCCTGCAATAAATTGCAAATAAAATATATGAAATAATGATTCAGCCATAAAAAGGAAAGAAATAGTGGTACATGCTGTGATAAATCTTGTGATAAATCTTGGAAGCATACTAAGAGAAAGATGCCAACCACAACAGGTTACATATTGTATGATTTCACTTATATGAAATATCCAGGATGGGTAAATCCATGGAGATAGGAAGCACATTAGGGCCTGGGCAAGAGGAAACTAGGGAGTGACTGCTTAATGGGGAGTGGATTTTCCTTTGGGTGATACAAATGTTTGCACAAGGTTGTGAATATACTAAATGCCATTGGATTGCTTGCTTTAAAATGGTTAATTTTATGTTATATGGATTTCTCTTCATTAAGACAAATGTTTAATAAAATATATATACAGAACATATTAATGTATAACATCTGCAGTTACATGAAGCATATAATAAAACATATTTTTCCTGTCATTTGTTGACTCAGGCAGTGTTCTAGCTGCTATAAATATATGAAGATGTGTACCCAGTTCCTCTATTTTTACTTAAAAAAAAAAATTATTTCAGAGAGGAAGGGAGAGGGAGAGAGATAAAACATCAATAATGAGAGTCATTGATCAGCTGCCTCCTGCACATCCCCTGCTGGGGATCAAGCCTGAAACCCTGGCATGTGCCCCAACTGGGAATCAACCTAGATCTCCTGGATCATAGGTCAACGCTCAACCACTGAGCCATGCCAGCCTGGCCCAGTCCCTCTCTTTAAAAGTTACAATTCAGTGGTGAAGAGTTATACATTCAAATACCAATACTAGAAGGTAGAACGTGAACATCGGCACAAGGGAGATAAAAGACAACTATTCTGGTCAACTGGGTAAGAGCGGGCCTCTCTGCACAGTAGGGGCCCAGGCAGATGCCAGTGGAGGAAAGACACCTGCAGACGGTGATTTCAGAGCTAGAGTTTGATGGAGCCACCACACTGTGTGGAGAACCTGAGCTTAAATTTAAATACGCTGCCATCAAGCCCAGCGAACAGTGATGTGCATGTCTCCGTGATGCCTGTTCTAGCCATGAGATCCAGGCACTAATATTCAGACAGGCAGCTGTCACCTAGCAGGCACTAGACAAATAGCTAGAAGAGAACTCTCACCATGCACCACTTTATTTTTTTTAAGTTTCAAATTTCTGTGAACATAGCTATCAATATTTATTTTTTCTTTGTTTTATTTTTCCCATCACCATTTATCCCCCCACATACGAAGCTACCTTGTGATCACCTCTTCTCTCTCTCTCTCCTCCTCATCTTGAAATTCATGTTTATTATTCCCATGCATTTTTATATTTCTAATATGTATGTATCCCAAACCAATCTATAATATGAAGATTATATCTTTCCATAAGCACCTGTAAATGCAAGTGAATAGATTAAAAATTAGACATGTATACACCCAACTGACACCAGTGCTTACCTGGAGGGAGACCGGGAGAGTGCAATCGGGTAAGAGTAAGGAAGGATTCTCATTTATGTGTTATTGAATCATTACAAGGAGGTTGTGTAACTTTTATAATTTTTAAAATTTGCACACTAGCCCAGCTGGCCTTGGCTCAGCGGTTGAGCACCGACTTAGGATCCAGGAGATCGGGGTTCGATTCCCGGTCAGGGCACATGCCCGGGTTGTGGGCTCGATCCCCAGTCGGGGGCAGCTGATCAATTACTCTCTCATCATTGATGTTTCTATCTCTCTCTCTCCTTCTCCCTTTCTCTCTCTGAAGTCAATAAAGATATATTTGAAAAAAAAATTAACACACAAAAAAATAGACATTGATCACTTCGTCCTTCTGAACAGAAAACTTTCACTAGTTTCCTTCATCTCACACAGTGTCCTGCAGCCAGATGCTGTCATTAAGTGTTGTTGATGCTGAAATCTTAGGGGTGCTTATCTTCAGGAATCTGCTGCTCATAATCCTGCGGTTCTCAACCCTGACTAGAAATATTTAAGGGCAGTTAAAAATACTGGCAATCTAACTCCTTTCCCCACAAATTAATTGAAATCTCTGCAGATAAGGCCAAGGAATTCGTATTGTACCAAGCTCCTCAAGGGATTCCTATGCTTGTTAATGGTTCTATGACAGGCCATACATTTAAGCAGACTTAACCTGGCTGAAGACATCTAGATGGTTCTTGACCTCATTAGCAAAACAAGTATCCTGTGCTGTGAGAAAACTACTGAATGCCAAATAGAAAGAATGCTTGAAAAATCAAGCGATATTTATTTTTGTAATAAAATCTTGTGGATAGAAATCCAGTGTCTAGGTAAAATAGTCATCAAAGTCTGTATTGCAGTGGGCTACTCGGTAGGTTCCCCAAAAATATATATGAGTTGAAAGGATGAATAAATAAATGAACAAATAAAAATTACCAGTGAGTCCAGATAAACCAAGGAAAGTCTAATGCGAGGAAACATTCATTTGTTCAAGATTTTCTGAGTACCTACTATGAGCTAGACTCTGTGCTAAACACGTTAAGATTCTACCAAGATAAGGACTTTGGGGACTTTAATAGCTGAGGTGGGGAGAGAAATGCTGACCACATGCATTTTGACTCCACACATCCCTCTATTCTTCTCTTAATCTTTTCCATTTTTTTTTAAAGATTTTTAAAATTGATTTTTATAGAGAGAGCAAGGGAGAGAGAGAGAGAGAGAGAGAAACATTGATGTGTGAGCAAAACATCGATCGGCTGCCTCCTGGATGCCCCCTACCAGGGGCTGAGCCGGAACCCCGGCCTGCGCTCTGACAGGGAATCGAACTGGCAGCCCCTAAGCGCACAGGGCGATGCCCAGCCAACTAACCCACATAGGCCAGGGCCTTAATCTTTTCTGATAAGAAAAATGAAGTGACTTAGTTCCAGCACTAAGTCTCCAAAGACCCAGAAAAGGAAGTGAACATCCTAACAAGAGGACAGAATAAGTGAGCTGTAAGGGGGTGGGAGGCGAGAGTCCTGTGGGCACCGGCCTCTTTCCTTTACTCTCCCAGACAGCTGAACACAACTTCAGAATCGCAATTTCCAAGTTAGCATACCAAACCTTCTTTGTGCTTCAGTAAGGACAGACTCAAAGAGGGTCAATTATGTCCCCTCAAACTTCAAAGCAGTGACATTTTAGGAAAATTCAAATGGACTGCCGGCTGCTGGTGCAGAGTGCCCCGCAGTCCTGCCATCTGTGTCAAATTATGAGTGTAACCACTGCAGCAGATCCTTAGATGAGTATTCGAACCAGCTGTGCAGATGAGATTTTGTTAATAGCACATGTTTAAAGCATGTAATTCCAAGTTTGATTTGTAACAGAAGTATGAAGAGTTTTGAAAAGGCTAGAGAGCCCTTTTCAAGTAGAACAGAATGTGAAGGTCAATTATATACTTATTTTGTTTCTCCACTAAAACCAGAGACGTTTGCCCTTCATAATCACGCCAGCTGACGTTTTTACTCAGTGTGTGTTATTAAGCACCATTATGGCCCTGACTTGATTTAAACGCGTAAATGTGGTGTGATTGCATGATTAGGATGTTCTTTATAGTCCCTGCCTTTGGTAGATTAAAATACCAACTTTAACTTTTTTTAAAAGAAGTGGTCTTTATCCCCTACCCCACATCAGTACCTTCAGGAAAGTGAGGATTATTGAAAATGAAGTACTGAGCCGGGGGAAAAACAAGCAAATAAAAAAGAGAGACAGAAATAATCACTATGCAGTGTTGATTCTGGAAGCAGAATATGTGCCTCTTAGCAAACACCCCTGCTCTGTGGCCCGAGTGGGTAGCCAGCTATTAGAACAGCCGGCTCTGTTAAAAAGCAATGAGTCTTACCCGGGCTCAACAGCTCGGGTAGTTGGAGCATGATCCTGATACGCCAAGGTCGCAGGTTCAATCTTGGTCTGGGCACATACAGGGAGCAACCAATGAATGCATGGATAAGCAGAACAACAGATCGATGTTGCTCTCCCTTCCTCTCTCTCTCTAAAATCAATTAGAAAATTAAATTTAAAAAAAACAATGAGTCTTGGCTCAAGTGATGCGATTGGTTAAAATGTCAAAATCACTTGGGAGCTTTGTATACCTCCTATTGACTCTTTAAGTGCCACAAGGAAGCTCTAGACGGTCATAATTGTATGAAATGTAACAATTAATAAAAATTTACTTTAAATAGAGTTTTTAATATAATATGAATGTTTATTAATGATAAGATATAATAGCAATCTATAAACACACATTGTCAGTCCATGAAACAGCTGTAGATATAAATGTAGATTATATCTATACATCTTTGCAGTGAAATGATTCATGTAGCTTAAGCTTTTGAAATGATAGATCTTACATTTTCAAAATAAGATAGTGTATACAGAGCAAAAACAAAAAGCAGGCTTTTTTTTCTTTATATTTCCACTTCATTATCATCTCATTGAGTGGGGAATAAAAATGTCTCTCATTCTAGAAAAATTAAATGACCCTGGGAAGAAATATTTAGCAATTATATAGCAAGAGTTAAATAAAATGTTTATTTGCATAATCTTTATGAAATTTAATATAATTCAGGTTTTCCAAAGTAACAGGGTTTCAGGATGTACTGAAAATTAAGAGAGCTTGGTCAAATTCCTAAGTACTGAGATGAATAAAAAGTGATTTGCAGTCCTTTGGGAATTATGACATTCCAGAGAACTGAAAATTTAAAACAACCCTCTCCTCTTCTCAATTCATGGGAACACTACTTATTTAAAAGGACAATAGGAGGAGGGGGAAGAAGTGGAAGAAAAAATGACTTTCAGTTACTTTTATGTTGAAATTTGGGGGAAATGCAGAGACATCTTTCAAGATAATGAGAGGGCTCTGGCCATTTGGAGGCAGGATTTGGGACTAGACTCTGTGCCTGGCTCAGGAGAGGTGATTAATAAATACTTGCTGAATTTAGTAGGCTTTTTATGGACTGGAGATTAATAAACAGAGTTTAGCTTAACTTCTGTCATGGAGACCTTTATAAACATGCTCTGTGTTAAGAAATTGAGGTTTTTTTGGTCATAGATTTTTGTTGCTGTTTTCAGAGATAATTTGGAAGACCTTTACGTGATTGTAAGGTACAGCTGATGTTTCCCATAGCCCAAAACATTCTACCACAACACCACCTCTACCATTCAGTCTAATGGTCTTTTTGGACAAAATGGAATCTTTAAGTTTCCATGCAAATTTTCCTTCAAGTTTTTAGTGTGTTGGCAGAGCGCTTCAAAAAATGCCAAGTGTGAGCAGTCAGAGATGACAGCAATACTATGTGCTGGCTGACCTTTGGAAGAGGTCTTTCACTTCCACACTCGGAGGGAGGGTACTGGCTCACCCCAGGTGACCTTCAGACAATCGCGTGCAGAGCAACTGCCCAGATAAGAGATTCCATCTCCCCTGCAAACTGAATCTCAGAACATTCCCTTCTTAAACCAAAGGACATGTTAGGAAAACACGGAGTGGAACAGGAACTGAAAACGAGATTACAGAGCTGGAATGGCAAAACCAGGTTCAACATAATGAAGGGGACACATTTGCGTCTATCGTTTCAAGGGGCGCCGGTCGCCGTGCAGTAGCTGTGGTTGATTCCGTCTATGGGGTGGCCTCATTTTAAACATAAAGATAGCAGTTGGGTTTGTTTCGTGAGTAGTTGATCATGAAACAACACTGCTTTCCTGCAAATGGGTGTGACCTGCCGGAGACTCGGGAAGGTTTATAAGCGTGGGTATGGGTTTTTTTTAAGTGTACATTTCTGTAATACATCACCTGCATGTTGCATGTGTGCTCACCACCTAAAGTCACGGTACACTTGATCCCCTTCACCGACATCATTCTCCCTTCCCCTCTGGTAACAACCATACTGTTGTTTGCATCTGAGTTCGTTTTTGATTGTTCAGTTGTTGCTGGTTTATATCCCTCATGTCAGTGAAATCACATAGTTTTGTTCTTGTCTGACTTCTTTTGCTTAACGTGATACTCTTGAGATTCATCCGTGTTGTTGTAAATGCCAGTATTTCATCTTTGCTTATGGCTGAGCAGGATTCCTTTGTATATATCTATGCACCACATCTTCTTATCCAGTCATCCATCAAAGGACGCTTAGGTTGTTTCCATGTCTTGGCCACTGTGGATGCTGCAAGGGGGATAGGCGTGTGGATCTCCATGCAGAAACGTTTTCATATTTTCCAGGTAGATACCCAGAAGAGGGATTGCTGAGTTGTCTGGTGGCTGTATTCTTGATGTTTTGAGAAATGGATGTTTTTTAAGACTGCTAGTAATACAACCTTTAAAACAGTGGTTCTTAAATATAAGTGTTTAAGGGTCAACTGGGGATATTTTTTAAACGTTTGTGAGGAGTGTGGTGGAAGTATGGTGAAGGTAAAAAGAGAAAAGGCCAAGAAGGGAAGGTACTTGAGTTAGGAGCTCAGACCAGCCAGTGTGAAACTTTGAGCCTGGGCATAAAGAAATGTCAATGACATAAATGCTGGGAGTGATAGTTACGCAGTCAGACGTTGCCTCTCTACACAATGCCTTTTGGGGAATGGAAGCAAACATCTGGATCAATTGGACCCAAAGGAGCTTTGATTTTTCCGAGGCCATTTCAGGTGTCTTGATTTTAGGTAGGTGATCATGAGGGCGTGTTCCTTTACCTCTCCAAGCCTCAGTCTTTTCTCTTATAAAAATGAAAATAGGAATCCCTACCTCCTTCATTGTCTGGTGGATTAATGGAGGTTAAATACATAGAGTGCCAAGCACGTGAAAGTCCTAATCCATCAGTGCTGTCCTTGATATGAATTCTTTCTCGTGTAAACACCCTTTATTCCCATGTGGTACTTTGCAAAGGGCAGGCTCCATGCCTAATCATTATAATCACAGAGGCTCGGGTTTGGAAGAACGTCAAAGGCCATTCCATGGCCGTTCCAAGCTTTCTCCCTTCATCCAGTGTTGGGTCAGAACCTGTGAGAGTTCAAAGCAGGCTAATAATTTGGAAGCTTCCTAACTGATATTCCCTAAACAGTGGTTCAACATTTATTTAGACCTTTTAAAATTAGAATAAAAGCAAAAAGTGTATTTTGCACTTCTCAGACTCGGTAACCTTGCTTTGGGAAAGCCCTTTAGCATAGTTTTGCAACCTAGCACTTGAGTGATTAAAATTAACCCCTTCTCTGGAGGTGAAATATAAGACTCTGTTACTGCTTCCAAAGTCTCCTTTGCGGCACTGGATCTATGAGTAAAAGCTGACATTAAAACATGAGTATTAATTCATCAATAATGAACATTCTATAATAAGTTAATAAATCTCTACACTTTAATATTTGCATGCCAGTGTATTGAGAATCTGCTTTGCATCCAAAAACTAGACAGAGTTCAGTGACTGCTTTTTAAAACAAATCTTAATGCCATATAACTTTTTAAAAAGGTTAAATTCTTATATCCAAGTGACGTTGTAAATTGGTAATGTTGTTCTCTGTGGCCACTAAAACAGATCCTTAAGGCTCTCTAAGACCAAGCTCTATAATGGACGGGGATCCCGACAGCTTGATTATGCTGAGACTGTCCTCACGGTTAATTAATGACCACAGCCCTGACTGCCACCGACAGCTGAGGTCAGACATGAAATGTAGAGACATAGGCTAAAGGATGGGAAGAGAACTGTATAATTACTAAATGTTCAGGGTAGAGCTAACAAAACTCACCCAAACCATTTTCTCTTCAATTGCTGAAAGTTGCATGGGTAGGATCTCCAGATAATTGCCCCGCTCTTCTATTTTATTTTGCCTGTCTAAACATTGCTTAAATAACTACTTGATAAACTCAGTGTTGATACTGGCGCAGGAACAGACAGCGTGCCTGCTCATTTTAAAATTTATAAATCCAATAAAAATAGTAATCAAACCCCAAAGGAGAATGTTTAAAAATGCTGCCATTTAAAACTCACAATTGCATTTAACTTGCCTAATTTCAACCCACACACTTATGGAGCTTAATACTAAACACTCTTGGCCTCTATTTAAAATAAAGTGACATTTGACAAATGATTCCAGTATTAAATTTAAAAATATACTCTGCCCAAATTATAGTTTTAATATAAACTCTCTAAATCCATTATTTTCAGGATTAACTTGGGGTGTCTCTCTTCTCCAACACACCACGTATACACAGACACAAACACGCACACACACAAAAATGCTAGAAAACATATTCTGAGAATATGCTATGAAAAAAATTCACTTTGTCAGGGTAAATAAACTTGAGTAGTTAATGGAAAACCATCATTTTAAAATTAAAATCTCTCTGAAAGATACACAGAAGACATGGACCACCTGCCTCACTAATGAAACATGCTAAAATAGACACAATTCATTAGCTATGTGTCGGCAGCCAAATGGCATAAATTCTTCAGATGCCAAAACTGGTTAAAATAGCAGCTGAAAGGGAGGAAGAGAGAAGAAAAATCTAAAGTCCATTTTTTTCTAGTTGCTTTATAACCTAAGGGAGAACTTAAAACTCTTATTTTTAAGCTATAAATGCCAAAATTAAAAAAGAAATCCATTTGTTAATAAAAGGAAAACTTAGACAACTGTGGCTGTCATTTAGATTACAGTGCCCCTCCTGTAACCACAGCAATTTTGGACCACGTAAATTTGTCTAAATGTACTTGGTGGTTGTGTCTGAAAATGTGATTATTCGAGGAAAGTACAGGGAAAGAAAGTGGAAAAGAAAAACAAGTAGAATATTTTACAAAATTGAAAATAACACCAGTTAGGTTTTAAGAAAGAACACCCAATTAACATTCATAATTTTACTTTTGTGCTATATTCAAAGAATTTTTTTCAATCATCAAATTAACTTGCTTTTGAAAATCAGCTTTATTGAAATATAATTCACATACTGTTTAATTCATTTAAAGTATATATTTCAATGATTTCTTATCCAGTTGTACAACCATCTCAGTCAATTTCAGCACATTTTTATCACTCAAAAAAGAAACCTCATATCTATTAGCAGTAACTTTTCATTTTTCCCAACTCCCCAGCCCTAGAAAACCATTAATCTATTTTTCGTCTCTATAGATGTGCCTAATCTAGACATTTTATGTAAATAGAATCATACAATATGTGCTCTTTTGTGACTGGCTTCTTTCACTTAGCATAATATTTTCAAGGTTCATCCATGTTGTAATCAGTATCAGAATTTCATTACTTTTTTATGGCCAAATAATATTTACTACTATAAATTTTCCCCTTAAACACTGCTTTAGCTGCATCCAACAGTTTTAGCATGTTATCATTTTTATTTATCTCAAAGTATTTTCTGATTTTCTTTGTAATTTCTTCTTTGATGCATTGATTATTTAAGAGTACAATGTTTAATTTTTATATAATTATGAATTTCTCAAATTTCTTTTGTAATTGCTATCTACTTAATTCCATTGTCAACACAGAACAAAACTTGCATGATTTCAACCCTTCCAAACTCATTGAGGACTTTTTTATGGCTTAGTAGATTTTCTTCCCTGGAGAATTCTCCACATGCATTTGAGAAGGCACAGTCTGCTACCGTTGGGTGAAATAGTTTATGGATGTCTGTTAGGTCTAGTTGGTTATAGTATTGCTCAAGTCTTATATTTCCTTAAGGAAATTGGGGTGCTGCAATCTCTAGCCATCATTGAGTTTTCTATTCCTCACTTCAATTCTATTCATTTTTGCTTCATGTAATTTGGGGCTATGTTATATTCTCTAGATTAAAAAAACAAAACAAAACAGTATCCTCAGATTTGCTAATATATTCTTACCTAAATTCTTATGAGGTAATTTTCAGAAAATTTTATAAGAGACTCTGAGATGAGTATTTCTAAGGATCCATCCCTGCTATTAACAGTACAAATTAGGTTGATCTGCCATTTTTATAATACAAATATAATGAAAGCTTTATTACTCTGCAGAATGGATGTACTACTACCAATATTAATTCCACTACATTTATAAGGAAAATATTTTAACTATTTTGCAGTTTCCAAAAACCATTAGACATTTTAAAAATGAAGGTTATCTATGATATCTACTGATATCTTGATTATAATTCATCGTTATTTACTTATTAGAGTAGGTAGTCCTATATTATACCAAGTTAGTTCACCTGGAATAAAATGGCACTTTGGTACTTCTTAACTTTTAAAACTTAAATTTTTATCTAAGACCTGCTACCTACTTACTCTTAACATAGAGAAGTTGCTTTGGCTTTGTCTGTATTGGTTTCCTCAACTATAGAAATAATACTATCTGTTTACCTAGTTCATAAGGACACTATGAGAATAAAATAGCGAATACATGGGACATTTTGAAAATTAAATGTTCTTAACACATTTTTATAACTGCAGACCTTTCATCAAAAGAAAATAATTACTCACACATGAAAAAACAGTAAGAATTTGCAAAAAACCAAAAAAATAAAAAAGAAAGAAAAAAGACAGACAATGTGCAGGTCACATCCATTAACTCTTGGAGGCAGTGTGAATGGCTGCTTCCTCTGGGGGTTGCCCATCACTGCCTTTTACTAAGCACTAAGGCCAGGCACAGTTCTCAGCTATTTACATTATCATTTAATCCTCACAATCATATCAGGGAAGAACTAATTTTATCCCCATTTTACAGATGAGCTAACTACGGCTTTCAGAGGTTAGGAAACTTAACCCAAGGTCACACAGATAACTTGAAAGACCGGCCTCAACCAAAGCAGATTATAGAGCTTTTGCTAACTCACTCAACTGCACTGCCTTCCCGAAGACTGCAAGATGGCCTCTCTTTTGACCCAACAAATTAATTATAATGGACAACATTAGAACCAAAACCTCAGGAATAGGAAGATCTTAAAGACTTTTCATTTATATTAAAATATTTTTTACCTATAAGATTGACAGAGATGAAAAGATTGGTAATACCTAATGTGGATGAGTAGGTAGGAAAATAGGAACTATTAATATTTACAGTGTGTATACTCATACTCTTTAGAAGCGCAATTTGTCAGTAACTGCCAAAATGTAAAATATAAAAATAGAGAGTCCTGGATTTATCAACATTTGACATAGCTGTTGACAGGGTATTGTGTT
This sequence comes from Miniopterus natalensis, assembly GCF_054644295.1. Classification (NCBI taxonomy): domain Eukaryota; kingdom Metazoa; phylum Chordata; class Mammalia; order Chiroptera; family Miniopteridae; genus Miniopterus; species Miniopterus natalensis. The sequence continues at coordinate 35,935,310 of NC_142094.1, forward strand.
GAAAATACATGTTGGAGCTGAAACAGAAAGTTGAAAATTTCTAAAAGCTTCTGGGAAAGAGGAGGGAAAATAGTCACTCACATAGAGATCAGGAGCCAGAATGATATCAAACTTTCTCATAACATGGGAAGTTTGGCAATAGGGCTATGCCTTCTGAATACTGAAGAAAAATAATATCTATTGTCCAAAATTCTATACCTTGCTAAACTATCAATCGGGTATGAGGGTGGAATAAAAATATTTTTAGAAATTTTCAGACATGCAAGCACTCAAAAAATTTCCCCCATCACCTTACCCTTTTCTGGGAAGCTGCTATGCTCAAAATGGTGAAATGAAACAGGAAAACATGGATACTGCTATTTCTCATAGTCTTGTGGAACTATTTGACTTTAGAGATTATGTGCATGTAAAACTTGTTGAAATTTAAAAAAATACAGAACTATTTTAAATTCTAGTTTGGAATGTTTTGTGTTAATCGTGAGTATAAAAAGAGGCAAAGAGTTTTAATACAAATTTTTTTATTTTTGTATTGCAAGTGAATACTTGTAAACTAGCTTTTTAAAAAAAGGCTCCACATAAATGGTTATACTGTGGCATCATCAATATACACCTTTTGGAAAATGAAACAAATAACCGAGCTCATTATGGGAGTAGGTGCTAGTGGTTTGGTTAAAAAGAATCCAGTGTCAATATCATACATGAATTCAAGTGCTTTGTATCAAGCGTAGTGTGCTCTGGAAACTACTAAGTGACTCTGACCATGACAAAGGCATTGACAATGAAGATTCAAGTGAGCAGGTCAAATAATATTGTTTCATAAAATGAGCAGTGAAAAAGGTACATTAGTAAATATATTATTTCATGTAATATGTAATTTTAAGTACATATGCAACTAAATTAAATATTCAAAGTAAAATAAAAATAAATTAGTCATCAAACTATTTCCCCCAAACATCTTTCATTTTCATTAAGGTGATAATGAAAGCAAGATGACCTTGACTGTCATTCCTCAAAAGCTGAAGCCATAGCTTATTCATATTTGTATCTCATGCCCAGCTAAGAAAGTCCTTCTTCCTCTCATGTCACCTTTCTTTCCTTCACAGCCTTTACCACTATCTTCTATTTTGTTTTTTATTTATTGGCTTATGTGTTTGAAGTCTATCTCACTCATGAGAATGTAAGCCCAATGGAAGCAGGGACCTTGCTGTCTAATTCACAACTACATGGATCGTAAATGTTACCCAGTGCATCTCAGATCATGGACATTCATTCAAAATTAAATATACAGAGTGAATGAATGAGCACCTGGTAGACCCAGTAGAAAATGTGCATAAATCTTCCTCACAAATTTGAGGTCAATTTCTGATCACTAGGAGAAAAGTGCCTTCTTTCCAAACAGTTCACAGGGGTAATGGAGTTTATGGTGATCACTGGTGTTGAAACCTTTCTACTACTGAGTGGAATCATAGTGGAGCTGTAGCTATTAGTAGCCTTTGCCCTGTGGGAAAATTCTCAAGAGTTTATATAACCATCTTAGTTACAGAGAAACGGGGTCCACTAAAGCAGATTTGGCACGAGAGAGGAAATAAAGTAAACATGAGAATGGAGTGCTATGAATTCAAAAGCACAGTAACTGGTTTACTCATTGACCTCTACAGGACATTTTGCTCGATTATCACTTTGAAGCCAGATTAATTCTAGTTTCACTTTACTTGGAACTCTTTCATGGCTCCACAATGACTGCAGACAAGACCAAAATGTTCAGCATGGAATGCGAGACTTTCCATAATCTGTTTGGTTTCCTCTCGCCCAGTATCTGGTTTCTCTCTCACTGCGGGGCTCCAGCTGATGCAGCGTCCAGTCCCCTGAATAAACCAGGCTTTCTTCTTGCAATGCTTCTCGCATCCTGCTCTCTGCTCCCTTCCTGGTCCACTCCATGGTCTCTACTTTTTGAAGACTGAAAACTCGTTTAGTCCCCTCCTCCAGCAGCAGGCAGTCCCTCGTTTGGCCTCCACCCACTTAGACTTCTATAGGGCCTCACCCACGGCTACGCCTGAAACTGCGTTTCCCACCACCCTTCCGACTGTTCACTCCGGGCACACCGGCCTCCTTGCAGTTCCTTCAAACCTCCATTCCCATTTGCCAGGAGTAGAGTATTCTCTGCCATGTGTTTACACGGTGCTTTCCCTACTCCATTAGACTCTGCTCAGATGTCACCTCCTAAGAGATGTTATCTTTGATCACTCTAACCAAAGAAGTTTCTCCCCTTCTCATTTTCTAAATAGAATTACCCACTCTCTAGCCCCTTACCCTACCTTATTTTCTTTGTAGTGATCTAATATTTTATCATATAATTATAAACGTATTTGTCTTCCCTTCTAGAAATGTAAGCTCTTTGAAGATGGGTCTGTTTTGTTCACTGCTGTAAATACTTGTGAAGGAACGAATGACACCTGAGATACTTTATTACACGTGTTGGCTTAAGACTTCTGTTCTCCCCCTGCTGGACAGCAGGGGCTGTATCCTAGTCTCCTCAGTTCCTTCCTGGAACAAAGTAACTTAATATTCCTTGTATAACTGAATAATATCAAGTATAATTTACCTGTAACCACAGTTCCCAACAAAGGAAGGGACTCTGAATCCATGCATACTATGTCAGTTGAAGAATATAGCTATATTTCCACAATTCTTTTATCTGAAAATCTTAGGACCAGATGTATTTCAAAATTCAGAACTGTTTACTACTTACTCCTAGTAGTGTCTGGGGCTATACCATCTAATTAAAGACATTAATAGCTTTGCAACAAAACATGAATAGTGTGATAATGCTCAAGTAACTTTTTCTGTCAAGTGAGTTATCAAGATAAATTTGAAGGCTTGGGACTTTGGAATGGTGGGTGGGGCTGTAGACGTGTGCTAGCATATAGGGTACTGGGAAGTATCTTTGGGCTAAAATGGGTTCCCCACATTCCGGAAAGCTAAGAACCACTGATTTAATGCATTAGTTTAGAACATCTATTTTCTTTTCAGTATAGCTAACATTAATGAAGCATTTATTGTGTGTCTGCAGTTAGTCAGTGGCTGAGTTGGATCCAAACTGAAGCTATCTCGCAATCAAAAGCCAAGCTCTGGACCACCTGACCATCCTGACTTCACAGAGTTCAAGGTAAAAATTCTCCATTCTTCCCAAGTTTTTTCGTAGTGTTGAGCCAAAAGAACTTTTCTGTAATTCAAGTCAATGTAAAAACCCTCAGGCTACAAGTCCCTCATTGTACAAGAGGCTGGCTATATGTAGCCAACATTTAACTGGTATTTATAGAACAGAATAATTTATTTCCTCAGCTAAACCAATGTTTTAAACATTTGTAATGACAGACCAAGTGATTCCAGATAATTAAAAATCATTTAGTCACACCAATTTGCCTTGATACCAATCAAAGAAGGCACTACCATAGGTAATATGTAGATTTTTTTGACACCCATCTTTTTCAAGGACATCTTAGTTTTTTTTGGTGTTTTTTTTTAAGCCAGATGGAAGTTGATAAAATGTATATGTGATGACTAAATCCTGAAACTCTCTTGGAATTATCAAAACATAATAGTGATATGTTGGGAATAAGGAGTTAATTATATAAGGATAAGAAAACTATGCTTTCAAAAATTCCTACAGAGCTACAGCTTCAGTGGAAGACACAGTGATTTGGACTTTGCCACACTTATGTGACAGCTTCCAGTTATGAAATGTAGGGTAGCAAAAATATAACACACGCTCATTTTATGGCACAAAAGCAGATAATATGAACATGAAAATCAGGAAATAAAAATAACATATATGCTAAAAAAAAAAAAATCACAACAGAAACAGGCTTTATTTCAAACAGACAAGCGAATACTTCAATTAACATCAACTTCAAGACTTGACAATATGGAAATTAAAGGTGGTGCTCAGAAGACAGAGAAGGAAAGATTCATCACAGAGCAATGTACAGCCCTTGCAAAATCCCTTTCGACAAAATGCTCAATTCAGAAAGTTAATTAGTTCTAACTCGTTAGGTCTCATGGATTTCAGTGTTCATCTAAGATTCACATGTGAAAGTTAACCTTCAGTCCCAATGATGTCTTTTAAAAAGAAAAAATATATATAGATTAGTATCATAATTTTGTTAAATTTTAGAAACTGAGATTGAAATATGGTTTTTAGTTTAAAATATTTCAAATGAAAAAACTTTATTGTTACTTAAGATGATTTGTTACAAAGCTCCTAGGTACATACATGTACAAAACAAAAGGATATCACCACCTGACACCTCAATCCCCCGCGTCTCCTAACCCTCCCAATGTGAACAATTCATCTACCAGGACACTATGCCCTAGAAATTTCAGTGTCCTGCACAAGGATTTGCTGCCACTCGTACTTTGTGGACATTTCATAATAGAATATTTCAATTTAATATAACTAACAGAAAATAAATCCAACAAGATACTGTATATTCATAAGGGATATGACAAAATTGCATATAATTTTCAACTGTGGCCAGACTCCTTAAATTCATGAACACTCTCAGTTTCCCCTTCGAGGGCACTTTTGAGAGCTTTAGGTCTCACATTTAACTTTGTGTTGAGTTAGACAGCACCTTGATTAATAGGAAGAAATATAGTAAAGGAAGGTATGGTGGGGAGGGGGAGTCACCCGAGGACAGAAACAGGGGCAAAGGCTCCTTTTCATAAGACCTTCAAACAGAGAAAACAAGACAATAAAAGGTAAACAAACAAAACAGTGTTCACAGTAAAACAAGCCAGATTTGTAGTTTCATTTGAAACCAACAGCAAATCATGAAACGTCATGAAAAATATAAGTAAAGGTAAAATCTCCTAGAGTAATTACTAAACAAATTTAAAATTACCACACTGATCAGTAAACCCCAGAAGAAGTATAAACAGCACTTACATTTCAGGTCCTTCTTAAACATCGTACAACTTTTCAAAGTTAATGCTTAAAATTGGTGGGTTTGGCTGTGCTGCACAAAACTTTTTTCTTAAAAATACAGTATACAGAAAAAAACTCTCGTATTCCCCATTTTGAATCATAAGCTCAAAACCCAAGAGTAGAAGATCAGATAGAAGGATTTTGAATTATTTACAAATCCAGCAGGTGCATGTGCCATGAATGGCTTGGCTTCCCTCCCACGGCGGATTCACCTTCTCCAGCTGCGGTTCCCAGGTCTCTATTCTCACAGAAGGCAGTTCCATCTACGGGTCATCAGTCATTTTGAACAGTTCCAACAGTGCCCCTACAGCTCCAAAGTAACCCTACAAAAACAATAGGAAAACTGTATGATTACCTCTGACCTTAGCCAAATATTTATTGTTTTTAAGAGCTCTAGGAATGCTGCTCCCTAATGTTGTAGCTAAGAGAAATTTAAAACCTTAACTCTGCCATGAAACATGGTGGAATAATAATATTAATAATAATAAAATGTATTGGATATTGATTTGTTTAATATACATATTAAATAAGTTGACTGATATAAAGTGCTTAGAAAATCGCACAGTGTGTGCTGCAGAGTGCTGTGAATTGTTGGTATTATAACTATTTCATTTCAATTCTTGCCATGGCAAAATTTATATTATTGCCCCCATTTCACAGATGAGAAAAGGAAGGTAATAAAGTAAATTACCCTTGCAGGATCATATGACATGTGCAAGGGCTCAACCCCAAATCTATCTGACTTCAAAACTGTAATATCTCACAGGGAAGAACTGTAAACGTCCCTCAGTAGATCTTGGAGAGGCAGCTAAATCAGCCCAAGTTTCCCTTTGCTCACCTGTAAAAGAAAATCCCATGTTTCTGTGAAAAATGACAGAAACTGAAAAAAAGAGATACTTTTAGAGAAACTGGTTTCTGAAAGGCAGGAGACTCTACACCTCTGGTATACGCCTGACTCAACAGTTACTGCAGAAGCAGGTGCCAAAATGCCAGGATGCTACAAGGCAGGCCTTTGCCTCCACTGCCTGTCGCCAGGTAACATTTATTGAGGGCTCACTAACTGTTCTAAGCACTTTACCTGGACTTACTCATTTAATCTGCACAATAACTTTAGGAGACATACTATTATGCCCCGCTTGACAAATGCCAACACAGAGATGGAGAGGCAGAGTCACTGTCTGTGGTCTCCCAGTCACTAAGAGGCTGTGCTCTTAACCGCTCAGCTAGACCACCTTCTCTTAGGAGACGCTCACTAATAGAAACGGAATGAATGAGACTGAGTGAGTGACACTCTTGAGGCAGAGAAGAAAAGCCACCATACCAGTCAGTGCTCCCCCAAAGTTCTCTCTCCACAGTATCCTCCAGCAAGGCCTGCCTAAGCCGGAGTGAATTTAAGAAAGCAGAGAATTTCTGCTACTTAAAAGGGGTTCTAAAATCGCTCCAGTTTCATTGGCTATAGAGACTTGAGTTACACATGATCCACAGTAACAAACCAAAGCCATAGTCCACAGAGGCTGAGGACTGTACAAAGTGACATGTGCTTTTACCCATACAAGTGGATTTCCCCCAAACACTGGGTCTAATTCCCTATCTCACCACTAGTTAACTACCAGTGTGCCCTTGCAGGCTTTTAATTCCTGGTGGCTTCCAGGTTTGTTTTCTGCATGAGTCCAAGAAAAAAAGGCTTTCTTCAGAATTAATTTCTATCACTGGGTCTTAACTATTTAGTATTTATGTTCCTATTGTTTTAAGCAATCTACAGGCTTAGCTCTAAATAACTTAAAATTGCATCAACAACTTCTCATATAAATAATTCAGTTTGGCAATGAAAAAATGCCATTACAATTGAAATTTATGATACCAGTTCTCTCAGTATTTTTCCTGCTGCATTATACCCTTGGGCTTAGGTATCTCCTGTGATAAATAGTTGCTCTTTACAGCACTGAATTTAAAGGGCTGGGGGAGAGAAGAGGTGGCAAGAGAGGAGTGTCCCTCACTCTCTCTCAGAAACCTCTGATTTCTATTAGTGTAGAAATTCGATATAAGGGACTCTGAATTAACCAACGCTCTCCATTTCTTCATAAACAGGCTGGTTATGTCCACGCTCACCAGCCACGCAAGACCACAAAGCTCTAGCCCAAGCACTTCTATTTTCACCAGCTGAGTTGTGCACTTGCCAAAAGGCAGCTTCATTTTTCCTCAAATTTGATAATGACAGTTTGATTGTTAGTGTAATAATCTAATTTAACTATATACCAACTCGACTAATCAAAACAGTATAAAATGGTCACTTCTATAAAAATGCAGTTAAATTCTTGAAAATGATTGAAAAAGGTAGTTAATACAGAAAGCTGCTAAGAGTAAATCTTAAAATTTCTCATCACAAGGAAAAATAATCTTTTTAACAAGGTGTAGTGATGAAAATAAACTTATTGTGGTAATCATTTTGCAATATATACATCAGGCCCTATGTTTTATACCTAAAACTTATAGTGTTATATGTCATTTATATCTTAACAAAACTGGAACCAAAACAAAATAAAGATGGAAAAAGCTAGTCACAAACATCGCTACTAACGTCGTGGGTGCCACATATGAAAGATTGAGGGGGGAAAGTCTACAATTCTACAACCAAATTGCTTTACTTCTTGATCCACTTTAAAGAAACAAGTCAGAAATCAAAGAAAGTGCATAATATGAAAAAATTATGAAGAACAAGACAACTACAGAACTCCAATCAGCAGAACTTATGCTCAAAAATAGGTCTTGTTCCAACAAAAAAACTGGTGAGTGAAAGAACATTTATACATTTATGTTAAAAAAAAAAAATGGTTAAAGTGGGGAGATTTTTTAATGACTACACATTTTAACTAATTTTTTTAAATTAATCAACTACCAGTCCTGATTGTTAGATAACTTCCATTTTATGTAGTTTTTCATTATCCTCTGTATAAATGCAAACTAACGAACCCACTCATGCTGGACAAACCAAAAAACTTTCATAGTATAATTTAAGTCCATGCAAACTTAACCTACCTCATGTTCCAAAAACAGAGCTTTTAACTGTCCTTTGGACCAAAAATCCATGGCATATGCTAGCAGCTTCATGGAAACCATATTGATTCTGAGAAAATTCCCAACAAACACAACTCTGTCGATATTCTGCAGGGGGATCAAAAAGAAAAACACACAATTGAATCATGGAATAAAAAAATCGCATTTAGCAAAGACCCAATGTTCTGTACACCACTGTACTCCCAGAACCTTGCAGAGTACATTCTTTTAAAATTAAAAGTGAAATTATTTCAGCATTTCCAAGATGAATTTGAGCAAACCTCAAAGTGCCTTCCACAAGAACAGAGGGTAAGATTTTGTTTGGATGAGGCAGAGACTAACATTGGGCTTATTTGCAGGCATTACATTAGGTTGCCTTAAGATTGCTCCCAACACTCATATATAAAATTGTAACTGGAGTTCAGGTTCAGCTAAATTTTCTTGGGCATTCTTTCAAGCCTCCAAACTTCTGACTATAAAATATTATTATAATCTACTCCCAAATAAAATGGCCATGGTATGGGTTATTTATCCATCTAATGATTTGTCCACTTTGCTCTGTGCCTAACACTGGGGAAAACGGAAAGAAACGGCACTTCTACCTTTAGAATATATGGTAGAATATCCCGTTTGGTCAACATGCAGGTTAAAATATGGTAACAAAAAAGACATTTATATTTCTGTTGTCATGGAAACAGATTTGCATTCTGAACAACAAAAAACACTGAGCTAGGCCTGTCTACCACACAGAGGCTGCTCGCCACTCGCTCGCTCACAGAGCCAGTTGCTATGGTCACTCCAATAAAAGGGAAAAGAGTCTTGGAAGCTGCATTATTTTCTGTTCAGTGTATGAAGAGCAACAAGGTCTGGGAACATTACCTTTTAACTGTCTCAAGTTTTAACAATGCATGTTTGTTAACCCATTAACCACTGTGGAAAATTTCCATGGGGAGAGGGGTGGGAGGTGGTATTAATAAATTTCACACATTAGAACTATAGCCACAGACCACCCGACTGAGAGGTGGCAAGGAACACTCAAAGAAACTCAGATTAAGAGGAATTTAATGAAATTTAGGAGTTTCACCTTTCCCCCCAAAACAAGGGAGTCCAAGGTAGGATTTGCTCAAAACCCCAGTCCTGCCTTACTCGGGTAGAAAGCCAGAAGGAATAGAAGTGGCATTAAATGCTGATGGACATCCCTTATTTCAAACACATTCCAAGTAGGTAAAAGATATATTTATTCCGGGGAAAAACATCACCATGAACAAATCAAAATGGAAAGCAATAATCAGAAAATATTTTCAGCCCGGCAGGTTGTGGCTCAGCGGTTGAGCAACGACCTAGGATCCAGGAGATCGGGGTTCGATTCCTGGTCAGGGCACATGCCTGGGTTGTGGGCTCGATCAATGACTCTCTCACCATTGAAGTTTCTATCTCTCTCTCCTTCTCCTTTTCTCTCTCTAAAATCAATAAAGATATATATTTTTTTAAAAATTCAGTATATATAACATAAAATGTATTATTTACCTCCAGATCAATAAGAAAAAAGACCAACAATTCAACAGAAAAATGTGTGAACAGTATTGACAATTCACATATATACGAAAGGAAAATATTCCTAACTATTAAATAGATTAAAAATGCTCAGCCTCACTTATAATAAGATACAAATTTAAAACCAAATAGGGTGGCATTTATCTATTAGATTAAAAAAAAAAGGTTTGATAACCCTCTATGGAGAAACTTATACTCTACTGGTGGGAGATTAAGAGAACCACCTCTGTGAAAATTACAATCAACACATCTTTGACCTAGCAATCTCCCCTCTAGGAATTTATCCTACAGATATTCCATGTATGCAAAATGGTGTACGATATATAATCATACACCATATCTATCTATTTATCTATCTACCTACACATCTAAAACAATTTTTTAATAATAGCAAGGTCTAGAAAAGCCTAAATATCATTAGAAAAATGACCAAATCTAGAATAGCAGCATATCTACATGTTAGGATACTCTATGGCCATTAATAAATGAAGTTACATTAAACAGGCCCATATGAACAACCTCAAGATATATTATCATGGAAAAAAAGCAGGAAGCAACAATTTTCGAAGTGTTTATTGAAGTATGTGGCACAGACTGATACATGATGTCTGAGATTTGCTTTCTCATATTTTAGCAAAATAGAGAGGGGGAAGAAAAGATAAATGAAATATGTATGGCCAAGTTTTAATAACTGTTGAGTCTGAGGTGATGGAGGTTCTTCATATTTCTTTCTCCTTTATGCGTGTTCACCAATTTCATACTAAAAGTTTTATAAACACCAAAGCAGTATGTAGAATAGTAGGTAGAACGTGAATGGCATGGCATGTGATTATATCTCAATAAAGCTCTTGTTAGGGAAAAAATGTTACATAGAGCTTGCTCCCTTTGAAGGGATACACTTATCGTCTAATGCATACAATATAGAGTAAAAACACAAAAACTAAAAAGAATGGCTGCCTCTGGAGAGGTTAACATCGAGGAGCAGCGGCGGACACGGTGACTCCCTTCCCTGAACACCCTCTTGGCGTCTGTACTGCGCGTTTGCATTACCTCTCTTCAATTAAATGAAAAACACTTTAAGCGGATGGAAAAGCATTTCATAGCATTCCCATAACCACAGCAAAACTATTTTAGATTTAGTGCATGTGGCTGAAATGAGAGATTGTCCAGTCGGTGACTCTAGGGAGCAAAGCCATAACACAGCTTGCATCACTGCCCTCACGGGGACGCGAGCTGTGTCCCAGGGAGCCTGCCCCGGCAGGATGCCAGCTAACACAGCCCTTGCCTGAGGCCACCGGTGATTCCCCTCATTCATTCCACTCCACAGAAACTTCTCAAATACTTACTCAAACTAGTGTGTAACACTTGCCAACAGGAAATTTTGCTATGGCTATAAAATAAGTGGCATTGAAATTGAAATCAAAAGTTAAAAATAAAATCAGTTGTCCTCCCTCAAAAGGGATTATGATACCTGTAAAAAAAAAAAACACCCAAAAAAACCTGCTGGCTCACTCAAGCTCTGTGGAAAGGAGGGGAAAGGGCATCCACTGCTCACACCCATTGAATTGACCTTTCAGAGTCCATGAGTACAGCCAACTACACACATGAGCCTTAAGGCTTGTTTGGCTTCTTGGAAAAAGTCTTTTTAAAGGTTAATATCAAAATAACAAATTCTCTGTTAGTGAATCCCATGACCAAAGTGCACTTTGAAAAGGCATGTCCCTGAAATCCATCCTTTCGTCTAATTATCAGCTTCCCATTTAATCTCCATCTGAAATGGGGACTTACAAACAGTATGACCCTGACCAAAGTCCAGTGCCATATTCTATTCAGTATCATGAAAAGAGGGTGGCTCTCTTGTAACCCCAGAGCTCAAAGGCAGGGCTGGCATCCACCTGTCACAGAAACTGCCTCACACCGTTTAATACTCTACTATTCAACTGGGTGGGGACTGCAGGGGGTGTCTGCAGTACCTGTAATGTTCTATTTCTTAATCTGAGTGGTGGCTATACAGGTGCGTATGTGATAATTCAGAGCCTGCTTCTGTATGTATGTTGGATTTGTTAAAAACTGTATTTTTAAAAAACTCTATTACTGGTGCGACTATGATTCTTTAATACTTCTATTACCTGCTCCATACCCAACCCCCTTTCTTGTCTTCCTAACATTGAGTAAGAGCTGGTCCACTTGACACATCTTGTATTTCAGAAAAGGGTTCCCTTTTCCTTCAAAGGAAATTTACAATATTTTGAGCATGTTACCAAAGCTCTGTCTGCGACCAGCTCTCCCCCTTCCTGTGCCTGGGGCTCTGGCTGGCTCAGCTGCAGCAAGCTCTCTCTGCTTTGATAGCCCTGTACAATGCTGCTTGAACTCCATGCCACAAGGCAACACTGTAAAGAAGCTGAAAGCAGAGAGAATATCCAATCTTGCAAGTGGAACTCCTCGCCCACACATATTTGCAGGGGTGCACAGAGCTTTTCCTCACATTTCAACAGGTACATGGCAGCAATGACGGGGAAAGAGGCTAAGGCATGTTTCTCCCATGGATGGATGGTCTTGTCGTCTTCCAGTGCCTACTTAAAAATAAAACACATATTCTTCCTCCCACCCACACGTACCCTTCTAATTCAACTAGGTGTGCCTATAAAGGGCAGGTTTCCCAAGGATTATAGTCTGCAAGGCTCAACAGTTATTGCACTGCCAAAGGTGATGCATGTGAATGGCACCCGGCTGTCCCTGGGTTAAGGCCTTACCTCATTCAACGCACACATCCGCGCAATGGAACCAATGTTGTTGGTGATGGTGACCAGTGTGGCTCGGGCAAGGTCTTCTTTGCTGATGGACTCTCGCTTTTCCTTACTCATCATGTTGCCAAAGCTAAGTTGGAGATATTAGCGAGAGTGTTTAAAATCATCCTCAGCAGACCCCATGCGTCCACCAAAGTACTGTGGGAAGCTGCAGGAGTTCAATCTCAAATGACTCGATTTCGCTGCCACGGTTTACAAGCAGACAGAATTACAATATGAATGGTTGGCTGCCCTTTTCTTAATACGAACAAAATAGCATGGCTATTAATGGGGGGAACATTTTTTTTTTAATGCCTCTAGATATCTGGACAAGAATGAAACAGGAAACTGCTGCAGTTTTCCAGAACCTTCTTTCAAAGTTGCCCTGTTTTAAGCACAAGCATCAAGAGCTAAACATCGCGGTGCTTCATAAAGGGCAGGAGATCATATCTGAGCTCCAACCCCATATATAGTTGCACCCGCTGGGGCAAGGTCTTTAAAAAGAGCTAAATGAAAAGCCCGGGTGGAAAAGTCGCCTTGTGTTTAATCACTACTGCTCCTAGCCACTTCGTCTCTACCTTGATGCTACGGCAGATCCTTGAAGGCCAAATCGTTCATAGTCTCCTCCGTAAATGTCCTTCACCAGCTTATCAACATTGGTGCTGTCGCCTTTAGCTGCCATTTCCAGAGCTTCTTCAAAGGTCTCACAACCAGTCAGCAAGCAACATAGGCCTAGGAATGTTCCACCTCCAAGACTGAAGGGACAATAATGTTTATTTTTAAATTGTACTTAAAGATATGCCCATCCAAGTCCCCAACGACACCAAGACCACTCATATAGGTTAAGAAAAACAGAGAGGCACTTGAATTAAAGTGCTAGGGTACAAAAGAGCCTTAGGGTAGATTGGATAAAAAAAAAAGAGGGCAGAGACTAAAAAGAAACATCAAGGAAAACTTGCCCCTGAATTTAAGAGCAAAACCAGAGAGATTCTCACTGATTTCTGTTGTGAGACCTTCAACTTAGCCACTAGCCTAAGTGTTTCAGTCTCTCCACCTATAATACGAGGCCAAATCATGATTACTCTTATTTGGATGGTCTGAAAGCAAATAATCAGAGAAATTACTATTATATATTTTCTATATGCAGCAGGAATACAAATACTTAGAAAAAGAAACTGTGTGTACATGAAGCATAGTTTGCATCTAGAGAGCCAAACTCTGGTGACTAAACTGACCTAGGACTCAGCGAGGAATAGCCAGCCCGAAAGCTGCATCTTTCACCTGACTTCACTTTACTCTAGCTAAGATCATCTCATTTAACCTCCTTGGAAATTTCTGAAAGGAAGCCACTGATTGGTCTCATACTGTATTTTTTCTAGTAGACTCTGGAAAATAGTTTTAATATTTTACTTACCACCAAGAGTCAAAAATAGTAACAAAGGTCAAAACAGTTTCAAAGCTCAAACTGTGTTTTAAAAGCTTTTGATTGTTTTGGGGGAAAATTCCTCTGAAACAGTCTTTTTAGACAAAATTAGAAACTGATTATGGTCCTCGAGAATAAACTCAATTGTGTATTAATGTCAGTTACCTGAGGGAGTTTGGCTCAAATGAACTCATAAAAAATTCTTAAAAAAATAAAGTTACCTGAGGGAAAGGAAAGCGGATTGGGAGTTGATCTATCACCAGTACACTCCGGGTAGGCCAAGAAGCACTGGTGTGACCATGGTTTTACTCTCTTGCCCACCCAGAGTGGTAAATGTGAAGAGCAAATTGCCCACATTAATTTCTTCTGAAGCTCCAAGAGCTGTCAGCCCTGGGAATCCCTTAAATGTGTTTGGATACTGAATTCTAAGAAAAAATTCAGGCTGAGATTAAGGTTATTTTTAACTTAAATTTGGAAAAAAAAATCTAGGGTATATTTACTGTCCATAACCACCAACCAGAAGGTACCAGATTCTAGATAGGCATAATAACATCTAAAGGAAAACTGTATATAACATTTCATAAGTAGTGATTCTTACAAAAATCCATACTTGATGGCAATTAAGGGTCCTCATGGAAAATTTGTAGCTAGGCACCACCAGTAGCAGCTATCCAAACTGTAGGTGCAGTACCATGAGGACAGAAAGGGCTCCATGGACACTGTTGCCTTGACAACCCAGGTACAGTAGAAATTTTGGATTTCCTCTAAGAAAGTTTATCTTCATTTACATTTGACATGGCGGGTTATGCTAGGTTGTTGGTTTCAGTGTACCCTACTGTTTTAACTGGAGCACTTTTTGGTTTGCTTGCCAGCTGGATTTGTCTTGTTTTCTCCCTGTATATATTTTAAGTCTTTGCTCCTATTTCTAGCTTTATCTCTCATTGACACAACCTTTCTTTGAATATCGGAGACTGGTATTAATCAAGGCGTTCAACAACCTACTCCAAACACAGGCAACTGAAGAATTCGGCTGACTTAGAAAGAAGGCAACTCATCAACGGATGTGTTGGTATGAGTGAAAAAGAACAGGTGCTTTGTATGACTGGGAAATGACAGGTGACTCCAGACGAAGACTCGGAGCTGAATGGGGAAAGCGAGCATGCATTTGCACAGCTGGCACACTGCAGATAGGAAGGAATTGAGTCATAGAAGGGCGCTTCCCCGGCCTGCTAGACGTTACTTAGTCAAGTGATTCTCTTCCTCATAATCAGCTACATCTGTCCGTTTCAGCGGACACACAGTAAGATCCTCAGCAAATGAAAGACAAAAACATACCACTAGAAACAACTGTTGAATATCTTTTTTTAAACCCAACAACCTTATAGTGAGGGATTTTAAGGAGAAGTAGAGGAAACCTTCAGTTACTGAGTACTTGTGCCCTTAATATCAATTCCAAAACAATGAGAGGAGCTATATTGGAACTCTCACTGAAGTTTCGAAATTCTTTACATTCCTCTTTTAATAGACTACATCTTCTAAGAATGTCAGTCCTGTTTTTTTTCACTGACTCCTATAGTAAAATTGGAGCGATGTCAATAAAAAATGTTGCTACCTAATCTAGGATGTGATGAAATTACATATAACACTGAAGACAACCATTAGAAATCATGTTTAAAAGAAAACTGATATCCCGTAATGATGAGGCTTCATAAAAATAAAAATGCTTGGTTAGAAAATAGGGTATAACACCAGCCTGGAATTACAGCTATCAGATCACAACAGTAGCAAAATGTAAAGCTGGAGCCATTTGCTTCAAGCAGTGACTCCCAAAGTGTTCCACACACTGATGTTTGCTACTGACCACAATAGTTTCTACCAGTGGTTCTCTAATGTGGATCAAAAGAAAACTTTGGTAGAACAACTCTGGTTGGACAAGGAGGATCTGGGGCCCAGAATCTTCCTTTCCCCAGTGGTGAACCACTGATTTATACAGACTCATCACAAGTCATGGAACTACAGTAGAAAGCAGTGCTTATCTAATGGATGAATAGTACTGCAGAATTTCAGTACAGGGAAGGCCTGTAGAAACTGTCTAAGAAACAACTCCCTTTATGGCACAAATGAGGATACTGAGGCCCAGAGAAATTAAATGATATCTTCATCTATCAAAAACAATGATATCAATATCGGGTCCCAAACCACAAATCACATGGCACTAGTTTCTTAAGTTGTTCCTCCAAAAATGGGTTCTCTGGTCCAATTAGTTGGAGACACAGTAATTCCAAATCCTCTTAGAAGAAAAACCTATTTAATTTTGTTTGTACCAGGGCTTCTCAGATTTCTGATCCCAGATCCTTTCTCATCTGAATCCCCATTAGGAGGAAGCTGAGCCCCTCTGCCCTTGGGTATGTATGCACTAAAATACAAGGCACTCTACCCAACTGTGGTGACAGGGCTGTTTTCCTGTCCATTACATTCCAAAATTCCCTGTGAGGTATGCCGACTAGTTGTTTTCAGCTGCAGCATTTACCTGACATTCCTTATAAACTCAGTTTAGTTTACTGGTTGGAATGACATATTATTTCAAGCAATTCATTCTGAGCTAGGCACCAAGGTGGTTCCAAAAGACAGTTTTTTTGGAAACTGTCCCAAGCATCCTTTCATCTGGATTCTGCTGTGCTTACTGTCCCTGCCATTCACTTGGTACTTAATATGTACTGCCTTTGGGAAAACTTCTGATGTGTGTGACCTCTCTTCCCTCAACCTAACCAGTTTCCAGCACAGAAGGACTGTGTTTTAGTAACCTTTATATAAGTCACCCTCTTAATATATGCAATAAATCCTTTTTGATTGACAGAGGGTAAGATCTTTTTTTGAAAAAAATATATTCACCATAAATAACCTTTTAAAACTGGTCTTTAAGGAAGAGACCTGGGTTTAAGTATAAAAACATTCTCCTGGTGAAAAGCACGTTTACCTGGTCCCTGTAACTCTTTTATAGTTGTCCTTGGAGTACACAGCTAGGATGCTGACACCTGAGCCCATGTTCACAAGCAGCATTGGGTATGGGTTATCAAGGCAGTATGGCTTTTTTTGACACAATTCAGGATTTGTGGGATTTTCAAAATAGTAACACTCCGGCTTGCCGTTGAAACCAACAGAGTCAACGTAGAGCAGGCCCTGAATCAGACAATCCAGTTCGTCCAGTTTATGGAGCTGCAGATCTGCGATCTGAAAGGGAAAAAACCTTGTGAGAAAGGCTGCCACAGCCTTAGGAGAAGCACCAGAGAATTTTAGCTGGATTTAAAATGTGATATTAATATTAAAAGTATGGAAACACCAAGTTGTAAATTCTTGTCGATCATTAGCGTTGGCCTGATGTCCTGTCTACCCACAGTGCCAGCTAAGGGGCAGTCGCTTGCCTGGCTGCTAGAAAAGCACCTCACCAGCATGTGGAATGGGTTGTTGGGTGGCCCCTGAAAGATAATATCCATGTCCTAACTCACAGAAACTGTGAGAGTTTCCTTATATGGAAAGGGGGTCTTTGCAGATGTCATTAAGTTAAGGATGTTGCATCCTGGATTACCCATTGGGGTTCCAATGACAAGTTTCCTATGAGACACACAGGAAAGATCTGATAGCCATGGGAAGGCTGTGTCAAGATGAAGGCAGAGACTGCAGAGCTGCACCACACGCCATGGAATGCCAGTAGCCACCAGAAGCTAAAAGAAGAAAGGAATGGAATCTGCCCAAGAGCCTCTGCCGTGTGATCTGTCAAGCCCTTGATTTCGTTCTGGCCTCCAGAACTACAACTGAATAAAGTTCCATTGTTTTAAGACACATATACAGCATGCCACTGAGAAAGGGGCTCTCCCACAGGATGCAGAGAGCGAGATGTTCTGAAAGCAGCAAGAGCCCTCACTTCCTTGGCAGAACATGAGATCCTGAGGGTGGCATGTTGAGCCGGGGAGCAGGGGACAATCTCATAAGCCCACAAAGTCCAACTCCCTTTTTCCCAGGCCTGAGCTTTGCAGTTAGGCAGACATGGCTTTGAATTCTGGCCGTAATAGTTAACTGAGGGATGTGGGGCATGTTACTTAATTCATGATCCTCAAGAATGCTGTTACTGCTGGTCCAGAGGTCTGGGTTGATGATAAATTTCCACAGACCCCTCCCCCCCAAAAAACACTAGCAATCAACCTGAAACTGAACCAATTAATGAAGGAACATAATTTATAAGGTCTAATTTAACATTTAAAGATCTATTTAAGAAAATAATGACTGGTATTTATTGTTTACTACTTGCCAAGCACTTGAACTAGATCATTTAATTCTCCCCAAAACCCCATAAATAGGTGCTATTCTCCTCATTTTATGCTTAAGGCTCAGAGAACTAAATAACTTTCCCTACGTGATACAACTTGCAAATATCTCACATACACTTGCTGTTCTTCTCTTTCCCATTCCTACTGGGTACTGCTTCTGGCATCGGGAAACAACCTATAGAAGTACTAAGCTATTTTGCCAAAAAGGAAATCATCTTCATCACCAAAGTAAACAATCATTCTAAGTGATACCAGGTGTTAAATATATCTCAAAAACGATTCCAAACATTTTTTACTAAGTGAAACTTTTCCGCAAGATGCATGCAATTATATACATTTTAAGGGGGTAATGCTAGAAGTACAAAATCATCAGGAGACCGAAAAGACTAAAGTGAGACACAGCAGTGCAGGTGCTCCTCTCTCGGTTCTGGACTCCTCAGCTTCCTCTATCACACTCACAGCACCAGTCACACATCTGTTTTCTGGTTCATTGGGTCCCCCTGGCACCAGGACCAAAAGCCGGTACATAAATGAAAACAGGAAAATTATCACTTCCTGGATTACCCCAAACTGAAAAGTAACAATTTCATCAGTCAGTTTTGGGATCATAGGTTAAGCTGCTTAAAAATTAATCAGATTGGTCAACAATATTGATAGCCATGTCCAAAGACAATATCACAAACATGGACACAGACAGTCTGTCCAGCTGGACATCCTGAAACTATGCTAGGGAAAAAGAAAAACCCATCGGGGCAAATAAGCAAAGGAAACATTGTTATCTCACCTTTCCCCTCAAAATCATCTTCAAAGAAAGTGCTAGCACCGAACAAACATCGCTTCTACACATTTTACTGAGGGATAAATATTTCTGAAGCCTGAGGCCATACATCTCCAAAGTAGGAAACAGAAATATGAGTCACTTTCATTGAGACCCATTCAGGAAAAAGGACAGGTTCCCCTGGGTAAGCAATGAGCCCGATCATTACTTAGACTTTCGTGCGTGCCGACTGAAACTCAAAACAAGATGGGAATTACTCTTAGACTTTGCAGTTCGTTCGAACAACTGAACCAACTTAGTGGAAAGCCTAAAACAGCATGTCTAGATCCCAGCTACAGAGAAACATTTTCTCTGGGCCTAGTTTTCTTTGTATCAGTGATTCCCTGCATGCACAAATTAGAAAAAATATGGATCCTAAACATAAAGAATGTTCAGGATACAACTGTAAGAGATTCTCTTTATATGCTTCAGCTCAGTCTGTCATCAATAACTAAATAGCTAAACAAATAAATAAATCTGGTAAAAACCATCCCAAGAAGTTCTATACTCCCATACTCCGTGGGGAAGCGTTCTATGGGCTTCCCCCAAACCAGTGTTATCATTCTGCTGTAGTTGAGAAATGAATGCCCCAATTGGACTTCAGAACTGAATATAATACACATCTGTATGATACCTGATACTTCCCTAGTGCTTTTGCTGACACTGGCTCCATAAATCATACTGGAAATGGCAGAAAAAGTTATCTTACTAAATCAACATCAACTTCCATATAAAATTGTTGGTTCTGAATTATAAATTTCATTCAGAGCACTTTCTCTTCATAAGAGAACACCAAAAATGGCAACTTCTTCCTCACACAGCCAGTTAAAAGGGCCATACACGAGAGGTCGATTTTAAGTATAAAGCCAGAGCGAAGTGGAAGAAAATGACCCTGTCCACCAAACCTTCAGCCCCTGCACTATCACATATCAGTCCCCAGATTAATAACTGAAACCAATAAATGGTCCTGATGGTCACCTTAGATTTAGAATATCACATATTCACAATTACCCTACTCTCTCCTGATGACTATTGCACATTTATGGATTTTTGTAGATTGTTTCCTCCAGGAAAGCCAATTCTTAAGTCCTCACACCTTAAAAAAAAAGTAATGAAACAATCAGAAAATCCTTCTCTTCCCTAAGTCTCACTTCTACCAAATAAAATTGTTGTACTATCCTGTTTGTTCAGAGGGCAGGTCTTTTTTGTTTTAAGTAATTAAGAGACTCACTTCTAACTTCTGATTAATGTTAGTCTTGGGCTGAAAACGCCTTCAAGTTAACGTATCTATTGTAATGAAGAGCTAGGCGGACAGAAAGAATGAGTTTTTAAAATAAATTTTCTATTGTTAAAATACTTTCCATCCTAAAGAATACTCTTATTCAAGTTAGAAAGTGGAGCTGTGGGTGAAAATATTAGATTTGGTACATAAAATATTCTGGGAGGTTCTTTGAGACAAAACTCATAGACTATAGGGAATGGGGACAAACAGCAAGCTAACTGAAACCTACAGTGTTAAGTGTCCTGGTGTCTGACCACACAGGGGTCTCCCCTTGGGGATCATTTTAAATGGCGGGATTCCTCAGTGGCTTTCCATTTTCTTTCCTATCAATATAAAGGCTAACTTTTGACAGTGAAAAAATTTTTTGTGATCCTGATCCTAAAATCTTAAAAGAAATGGGAATGGAGAAAAAAGAAACGCAGCTTTGTTCAATTGAAAATATTCTACACAGTGGTCTAATTCAATGTTGCTCTGTACAGTAACATACCATACAGGCTTGTGGCCTAGGAGCAATAGGATACTGTGCCCTATAACAGTAGGCTATATTGTGTAGATTTGTGTAGATGTACTCTCTGATGTTCCCGTAACAACAAAATTTCTCAGAACATCTTCCTAGTGTTAAGCAAGTGCACCTGGCACCTGCTCCTTGCTCCAATCTATTAGGCTTCAACAGCCTGCCCGAGGGAGCAGAGGCCCCTTTACCTTGGTTGTGATAATACACTACCTTTCTCAGCTCAGAACCTTGAGAAACACACTTGTTCGTGGCCAACATACATTGAGTAACTTCCTTCCAGAACACAATTACCCCAGAGGAGGGATGGAGGCACTGATAGACATTGCATAAATGCTCCAGGTCACTTCGGTTCACTTTGGGCTCCCCAGTGGAGGCGGACAGATAGGGTGTCCTTGAGCCACCTAGGGAGCTCACGGGACTGGGGCTGGGTCAGCATTCCTTCGGTCTGAATCAGAAATTTGGTGATGCCCCTGCTCTTAGCTAGGGGGGACTCCTAGAACCTCTTAATCTCTCTTTAGCTTTAGTTTTTTCATCCATATAACACAAGAATGCTACTATACTTCCTGTTCTCCGGAAGTCACGAATAGTTCCGATGCCCTAAAAATCAAATGACGAAACTGAGGTCCATGGGAGGGACATACCTCACCCTAAGTCAATCAGCTACTTAAATGTAGACACAGACTAGAATTCAAGCTCAATGCTTTTTCCATTATGAATTCAAATTTAATTTTCATGGTCCTGGAGCTGAACCTTCTCAGTTTCAAAACTCTCTGATCATTGGGTCTCTTTGATGAAAATAAGCTCCCAGGAATCATTTAACTGACAGCTTCAATTTCTCCTGCTCGGTAGGGAAAGGGGGACACAGAAGAAAGAAGCCAAAACCTGAAAATAATCAGTATCGCCTAAGATACTGTGGTAGCACTCTATTGCCAGCTCTCCTAGAAACTACTCAGATCAGCGAGAAAAGCGATGTTACCTTGGATGGCACAAATAAAATTTTCATTTATAGCTTAATACCACAGATTATGCACAGGCTCATTAATTTATTCCTTAGTGATAGACTTTATGACAAGTCTGGATTACACTGGTTCCACGCCAGTGCTTGCTTCTGCAGCACAAACACATTCCATGCAGGGCAAGATGCCAGTAATTTGTACTCTAGGCTCTGAGAACATGCATTTTACGTCTCAACTCACTGTATTTTCAACTTCCTGGTGGGACTAGTCCCCAAGTCTTCCAATCCTTCCTTTGCCTATGATCAGTCACTTCTGTTAATCTAGTTTCCTTCGTTTATTCTCACTTTACTCCCTGTGAGGTGAGGCTGGACAGCACAGAGATCACCTTGACTGTAGAGATGGGACAACTGAATCCCATAGGTGTTAAGGGATTGCTCAACAAAAGGGAAGCGTGGGCTCCATGTCACTCACATCTTCCACTCAGCCAAATCTGTCAAATCTAAATGAGCAACACTGAGCTGGAAGACACCACCAGTGAGGATACAGCATTATTCTTATTATATAGACCTGTAATCCCAAAATCACGCTCATTAGTAAAGGAATTTACCTACAAATAACATCCAAGGTTTCATTTTTGTTGCGAGCAAAACTTCTGAATCACATTCAGAAAACAGAAAGACGCAGCGCAAATGGGTAGGCCGGAGTCATAACTTTTAGTGAATCTATAGAAAGCCTTTCCTGTGGGCCTCGGTCTGTGGACCGATAAAACTAGCACAGTGATTATGCTTTTCAAGAAACAGTAGTGAGTGTCTACGGAAAACTCTAGAACACTTCTAAAAGGGAGATCTATGTGTGTCATCTTGTCCTTAGCGTACTGGGCAGCAAGCACTAACTATAACAAAAGCGGTGATGGTAACTAACATTTACTGAGCATTAACGAAGTGCCTGGTACGAGTTATCTCGTTTAATCCTTCTAGTAACAGCCCTGTGGGGCAGCAGCTGTTCATACAGATGTGGAGCCCGAGGCACAGAGAGGGGAAGTAGGGTTGTCCAAAATGCCAAGGCCAGCCTACTCCTAACTCAGATGAGATGCCCTGATTAGGGGCAGGAGAGCTTTTCTCTTTCCCTAGGAGGCTGTTCTGCCGTGTGAACAGGCACAAGCCCACGTACCATTCGGAAGTCCTCCTCGAACTTGAAGGCGCCGCCGCCGGTGGCGCAGAGCGTGGTGTGAAGGCTGGAGAAGTTCTTGTCGCTGCCCATCTGGATGAACAGGTGCATGGCGCAGGTGGGGAAGCGGATGAAGTGCAGGTTGCCCTTGCGCCCGCACACCGTCAGGTTCTTCAGCTCCAGGTGCACGTCCCGGATCCCGGTTTTCCCGTAGGCCGTGTTCGAGGTCAAGTACTTCCTGATGCTCTTCAGGTTCTCCACTTCCTCTTGTTCCTCCTCGGCGGTAATATCCTTCGGCTCAAAGTAAACCAGCTTAACCAGTGTTCCACCGATATCCATGCCAAACCACGGGAATGCTGCGGACAGAAGGACAGCGCCACTGAATTCTATGCACCCAAAGAAATAGTTGATTTTTTAACATTCAGTAATGAAATGCCCTGGTGCCACATCTGTATGTGCATTTAACTTTCCGTCTACTTCATTTCAAATATACGCGCCGAGGAGAAATTCAGTTTAAACGGTGCCCATGATTCTGTCCTATGCTCCACGCAATCAGAGTCTGCGTCAGGACTGCCTAGGAGATGGGAAGCAGGATCCTGCAGTTCCCTGAGCCAGGCTCCACTTCCCTGCACTTCCAGGGCTCGCGAATCTCACCAAACGGGTGCAGAATGGCCCACCCAGACGTCCCCAAAACAGCCTCGTGTTAGAATGGCCTCTAACATTCCAACTTCTGGTCTTGTCTCCCACGGATTCTGATTTTAATTCAGGTGTGGGACCTGGGCATGAGTATTTTTTAATAGTTCCCCAGTGGTTCCAATCTACAGGCTTGGGAACTGCTAAACCAGAACCACAGCGACTGACAGGCAAGCCAACAAACCAGCACAGCTCCCGACAGGATTGGCAACGCAAAGGCATGCCTCTAGATGCAGGGATATGTATGTACCTCACAGATGATGTTTTTAGGTTCATTTTCTAAAACACTGTTCTTTTATAACATTTATGAAATGCTTAACTCTCATAGGAACTAAACTCAACATCAATTAGCCTATGGTGAAACTTTTTTTTTCCTTAATCTGCTGGAGCTGTTGGCTTGTGACAAAATAAATCTCCACTGTAATTATTTTTATTGTTATTTAGAGAACTGGCTGAGCTCCCTAACCAGCCTGAATTTATTTAGAGGCAACCTGGAGAGTTGAGGTTGTGCTGTCAAATTCTATGCGAAGAACATAGAGCAAATCCAAAGGAGTAGCCCAAATCTCTACTAGTCAATTCAGATCACAGATGACACTTCTTGGTCCATTCTCTGAAACTCGTGCCATCTGCATGGCCCACGGTGCAGGTAAAAGACAAAGCCGCAAACCAGAATTTAGAACAACTGCTGTCCAGAAACAGCTAGCTCACTGCAACTCCCTCCACCTCTCTGTATCTCAGTTCCCTTATCTGTGAAAGGAGTGGATTGCATCAGAATGGTCTCCAGTTCCCTCTAGACTAAAATTTTTTTATTGATTAAGAAATATATTTAAAAATCACAACTATCCCTAATCATACAGGCTGACCATAGCACTAGTATTTTTAAAATATCTTTTTATTGATTTTAGAGAGAAATGAAGGGAGAGGGAGAGAGGAACACTGATACGTCTAAGAAACATGATCAGCTGCCTCCTGCACACAGCCGCTGGCTGTGCCCTTGCCAGGAATCAAACTAGTGACATTTTGGTACAAGAGACGATGTTTAATCAACTGAGCCACACTGGCCAGGGCCATAGCCCTAGTTTTAACCTCTAATGAAATACTCTATGGCATGTCAACAGGTGACCGGGCTATGCAATTAGTGTTGCAGTTTATAATTCATTCTTATCCAAGAAGGGTAGACACCTACACCTGGATAGGACGGGCTAAGGGGTATTCAGGAACACTTCCAGGATAACCATTTTGGAAAGATTCTGGCAACATATATTAAAATTAAAAATACACATACATTTTTAATCCACTTAATCCCGCTCCTGGACAATATTTTCAAAACCACCAGTATTGAAGAAAGGTGTAAGAATGTTCATTGCAGCACCCTTTAGAGCAGCCAAATAAAAAACAAGGTAACAAGTAAAAACCGGAAACAAAAGTGCATGCCCTTTAACAAGAAAACTGTTCAATAAAATGTATGATTTACAAATCATGGAACACTGGGCAGCCATTAAAAAGAATGAATAAAACCTATGTTAGCTGCCTGGGGAGATATCCTCAGTTTTCTGTTAAAGAGAAAAGCAAAAGATCCTTAAAGTATATATATTCTTAAATAATTTATTTACCCTATTCTGTTTGAAAAAAAAGAAGGTGAGGATGAGAGGGTGAAAGAGATGAAGTAATGAATCTGTATTCCAAATATTGAGGGGAAAATTAAAAAATTTATTAGTAGCTGATAGCTTTAAAACAAACCCTGTTTCTTAAAAACCTTTTCGGAACACTAGAATAATCTGAGGGCCAGTAACTTTGAAAGGTTACAGTGTAAACTCCAAGTAGCAAAAATGAGCAAAATAAGAAACAAAACAAAAACCAACAACCACCACATAAAAGGTTTCCTACCAGTGAAGGAAACAATTTTAAAGAGCTAAGAAGGCTGACGTTAGAAAATCTACCTCCTCCTGAACAACCAGCCACAGAGCTGTAAGAGGTGCTCCCGGTGAGGCGAAGGCCCCTAACACCAATATTTCTCCCTGTATGTAAATTAGGGACCTTGCGTCACAGTTTAACAGATCTCTCAAGGGTCCACACCAAGCTGGAATTTATTGTCATAATAATGCCTTGTGAAAAGAGAGTATCAAGACTGAATTTCTTTTCCCACTATTTATAAATAGATCTGTCAAGAAAACTAATAAGTGGGAAAGATGTCTGAGGATTGTGTGACCAACAGAAAGAAAGATTTTAAAAGCACTTTGGAGATATGTTTGCACTACATAAAAACTAATTACATTGGGAGTTGCCTAAGGACTTCTACATGTTAAAACGAAAACAAAAAACAACTTTGTTAACTTAGATTCAGGTGTGTAATAGGATTGTACTTCTTTAAAAATCTGTTCTCCTTCCCTTGGTGGATAGTACAAGGTAATTCTTGGCTAATATATTCACAGTTAACTTTAAGAACTGGACCGAACCTTCCGTAGAGCACAACATCCAGTTTACAGATAAGAAAAGTAAGGCTTAGGAAGACCAAGGAATTGTCTACAGTCGGCCACACTAGGTATCATCAGAGTCCATTTCCAGTTTCATGAGCCAATGCAGGCCCGTTTTGAAGGCTAGCCTGAGTTGTTTGTGAATTGCAACTGTGAATATCCCAAAAGATAGAGGAATTGTAGGCAAGTTTATTTCTTGAGCGACATATTAATCTGTAAGATGGAGGTGCACTAACCAACCCATCACCAAAGTTCTGTCTAGCCCAGGGGTGGGGAACCTTTTTTCTGCCAAGGGCCATATGGGTATTTATAACATCATCTGTGGCCCATTCAAAATTATCAACTTAAAAATTAGCCTGCTATATTTGGTTAACATTTAATTAAGCCACCCCTAATGTGATGGCTGGAACTACTTTTCTTTGGTGAGGCATTGGCAGGGCCAGACCAAAGGATTTCAAGGGCCGGACTTCACCCACCCCCAGTCTAGTCTGTCATCCTAAATACACACAAAGCCCTCCAAAACCATATTTTTTTAACAGCATAAAACATAAGAGTTGAAAACCTACGATCTCTTCAATGACCTTAAAAAATTGGTAAATGTAACATTTAATAAAACAGTTTCTGTAACACTGTAAGGAAACCCATAATTATTTCACAGAGCAAACTGTTAAACATTAAATACTCAATGCAGAGAATCGCAAGTCATGGTTTCCTTCAAATAAAAACATACCAGATTTCTTTAGTTTGGATTTTAGTTCATGGCAATACCCATTGTTGGCAAGGGTACAAGGACACAAGTACTTACAGAGTATCGATGGGGATCTAAGCTGGTGTAGTCTTTCCATGTCAGTGTTATAGGATAGTATGAAGCCAAGAAAACTCCAGGACAAGCAGAACAGGGAAACTGAGACAGTTAAATAGCAGTTTGCAGCCACCTAGTAAATCCTATATACTTCTCCCCAACCCCAGGGTAAATAGCATAAAACACCCTATTCCTAGAGACTCGTAACAGAAATCCAATTACTGCCATTTCTTGCAGCCACCTAGTAAATCCAATCTTCCCTAAATCCCGGACACTTGAGAGTAAATAGTTAGAACCTCTCCCCAACCAGAGGATAAATAGCTTAAAACACCCTACACAAGAAGACGGGTAATAGAAAGCCAATTAGTGCCATTTACCAGCCCCACCCAAGGACCGGCGAGTTCAGTGAATATATCTCATTTTGGTACCAGGGCTGATGAAGATTCTACTGATCTCCCCCCGAGATGTCCCCTAAAAGCCTAGCCTTTAGAACCCCTTTAGTCTCCCTCCAGAGAGCACACCCTTGCCATTCTCTTTCCCCTCATCTTCCCCCACAGGCACATGCCCCCTAAACTCTAAGGGACCCCAGGAGATTTGCAACCAGGGGAGCAATGGGCAGGGGCAGCTCCTCCCGAGCTAACCCCCTGAACCTGTCTCCGGGGCCCCCTTGTCTCTGACCTCCCAGTGAGCCAAAGCAGCCCAGCCTAGGCTCTCCTGTCGCTTCTTCTATGCCCTTCCTTGTGTCACTGTCCTAAGTGTGTTTTTCCTGCAGTCAATAAATTCTTGCTTTCTTTTCTACACTTTGTTTCTTGATTGAAATCTTTCCCTCAAGAAGACAAGAACCGAGGTCTCGTCATCTCCCTGGTAACAGCGTTTTGGTAATGTGGTGGGCAGTTAGACAGGAGCAGAGCAAGGATGGGCCAGGTACAGAGGGTCACCAGGACGGAAAGCCCTGGGTGCCTAGCAAAGGAAAGCGTAGGGTGGGACCTTGTTCCCAGGGTGAACTTTCCTCCCCTAGCATATCTCTGGTCATACCGTTTGGACCCCTGGCCTTTCCTCCCTAGAGATAACATCTAGGTCTCAGTTGGATTTCAGCTCCAGGCCCAGAAGAGCAACAAAACCAGCCACAGCTGACCTCAGGATCAGCTGCATTGAATAATGACGCCCTCGTGTCAACCAATCAGTGGAGGCCACAACCCTGAAAGGACCCACATGGAAAACAGCTGAATATTCTATTGAGATCTTGCCCCTCGGACCTCCCTGAAGATCTCCACCCTTTAAACTCTTAAACCCTTAAAATCCTTAGGATAGAGGACTTCTCCCTCCCAGGAGCAAGCCCATGCCTTTCTCTTCCCCTTCCTCCCTTCCCCCAAACACAGTTACCATTACCTTCCTCACTCCCAAGCTCCTAGGGTCCTTACTTTTTGCCTCTTTAACTTGTTTCCTCAGCCCATTTCTCCTATGGGTTACTTCTTCCACCTCTGTGACTTTATAAATAAATGTTTTCTTATAGTTTGGGTCTTGGCTCTGAATTCTTTCCTAGCCAGAACCCAACTACCTAGGGAACCCAGGTCTGGTGTGACCCCACCGGTCTAACGCTTGGTTCCATTCCTGCCACCTACGACCTCAAGACAAGAACTGAGGTCTGGCCATCTCCCTGGTAACAGCTCTTTAGTAATGTGCTAGGCAGTTAGACACATGAGCAGAGCAAGGATGGGCCAGGTACAAAGGGTCACCAGAGTGGAAAGCCCTGGGTGCCTAGCAAAGGACAATATATAAAGCTCCAGATTGCTAAATCCTTTGATACATTAATTCCACTCTTTACTAAGTAAATTATTATGCATACATTCAAAAATTCACCTTAAAAAAAAATCATTGACAGTTTACCAATAATAAGGAAACTAATTTATTGTCCCAAAATAAAGGGCTGGTTAAATAAATGATTATCCATTTTGCAGGACAGCACTTAATGATGTGACAGTGTTCATTATGTATTACTAAATGAAAAGGTCAGGTGATCAAATGGTACACTTCATACAATTACAATTTTGTGTAAAAATTAAACGGCTATCTGTACAAAGAAAATATGAGAAACTTTAGACCGAAGTGTTAACGACCATTATTGCTGGATTGTGAATCAGGGTGACTTTTTTTTTTTTTTTTACAATCAATACATTTAATCTTCATAATCAGAGTTACTTTAGAGTTCTCAATCAAAAATTTCTCCGTAATGATGCAAAAGAAAAAGAAATTGTCTTGACTTGGCTTCAGTAAGCAGATACCTGATTTCTGGCCCTGGCAGTTCCCATCTCAACAGTTCCTTCCTTTCTCAGGCAACACCCTACCCATATCAAGCCTGTAGACACAAGACATCAAGAAAGACAAGGAAGGGTAGGGCAGGGCTGGAGGTCTGGACTTGTCCCCTGGGTGCTGGGACCAGGAAGGTGGAATTAAAAGATTAGGTGATATTGGAGTAGGAGGATCTACCTAGCTGACTTTAGGCTGCTGGTTCCATTGTAGGGATAACTATGCAAAACTAAGAATCTAAGAAAAAGGTGCCAGAAAAGGAACGAAAAATAAGATTTTATATTAAAGTACCCACCTTGATCCTGAAAGAAAACAAACCAGTGGTAACAGCAGTACTGAGCAGTGTCTTAAGTACAGAAAACCCAAATACCACTCACTGATTTCGGTATGAACAAAGCTAAGATCAACTACATAAAACACTGCATATACCATAAGAAGGCTTTCAATCAAGTAAATAATACGTTGCCTTTTTTTAAAGCTGGTGTGGCTCAGTTGGTTGGGAGTCGTCCTGTGCACTGAAAGGTTGCAGGTTCGAATCCCAGCCAGGGCACAGGCCCAAGTTTCCGGCTTGATCCTGGATAGGGGGAGTGCAGGAGGCAATCAATCGATGTTTTGCTCTCACATTGATGTCTCTCTCTCTCTCTCTCTCTCTCTAAAAATCAGTAGAAAATCTTTTTTTTAAAAAGAGAGAGAAAGAAAGAATGATAAGGAAAGCCTGACACCCAAGAGCAGTTGTTTAGCCAGTGGCTGACCCGACCAGGCCTCTCTCAGGTAGGAATTTGGGGTAGGAAGAGGTCTGATTTACCCACCTACTACATACATTATTGTCAGGGCAAAATGCTTATGTTAAATTTGGCATTTCAGAACGCACTTGAAGGGACACAGCTATGTTTTCTGGAAAGGATCACTGTGGGAAAGGCCACCTACCCCTGTGTGACAATAGCCCTTCTCCCACTGACACAGCCTCAGGTTCTGATGGACTTTCTCCCTCTCACACTCACAAGGGTGGGGAACGAAAGGGCTGATCATATTCTTATATTCCAGAGGGGAAAGGGCAATAGCGAGGACCCAGTGTGCTCTCCCTCCCTGGAGCACTCGCCAGCCTTCCCTGCCCCTCAGGCGCCCAGCTGTGTTACCATTAGCTTCCTCACTCCCAAGCTTCAAGGGCCCTTCCTTTACCTCTGTAACTTGTTTCCTAAGCCCATTTCTTTTATGAATTACTTTTTCTACCTCTGTGATTTGCCAAATAAATATTCTTTTACAGAGTCTGGGTCTTGGCTCTGAATTCTTTCCTAGCCCAAACTCAAGTACCAAGGTTGCTGAACCCAGGTCCAGTCTGACCCCACTGGTCTCACACCTGGTGCAGGTCCTGCCACCTACAACATCAGCCACCAATTCTAAAGTCTAGATTCCACCACTTTTGCCACCCAGGCCCAAATTATCGTGGGGCACAATGGGCTCAGTGCCTAGGGCCTGCAGTATTTTTTAACACTCATGAAAATACTTTCATTTCTCTTAAAATCAGAAGAAAACATAGAAACTTTCAGGTAAAAAAAAAAAAAAAAATGTTGTACTTATATCAATGTACAAATCTTTATACCAACATAGTAATAAAAAATATATAATTTCTATTTATTTTTTATGCTTGGAGTCCATGAAAGCTGGCCTGTTCCACATTTTGCTCCACACCTAAACCCAGGTTAGAACACACAGGATACCATACCAGAGTCTACTTTGCATATGCAATTTAAACTGGATCTTGATGGTTTGTTTACAACTGTATTTCTTTAAAGCAACTTCAATCTTAGAATTCAGTGCAACTAAATTTTAAAGTCAAGCACTTGATTACATTTATTTTGAAAAAAATTACTAGCTGTATCCACACATGTTACATCTCAAATTTGCATCATAAAAACCACCTAAAACATTTGGTTTTTTGATATATCTTTATTGATTTCAGAGAGAGGAAAGGAGAGAGAGAGATAGAAACATCAATGATGAGAGAGTCATTGATTGAGCCCACAACCCGGGCATGTGCCCTGACCAGGAATCGAACCCCAATCGCCTGGATCCTAGGTCGATGCTCAACCGCTGAGCCACGCCCGGCTGGGCTAAAGCATTTGTTAAAATACAAACTCATGGGCCAGTGCCTGTAGATTCTGAGAAAATGTTTTCAATGAGGGGCCTCTGTAATTCTTCTTGCTGCTCAAGTTCAAAACCAGTTTTAGTTGAACCAAAATAAATACTTTACGTAGCTGGACCATGACTTAAAAGTGAGAAATCGGGGTTTGAATAAGCTGTCCTTGCTAGTAACTTCGAGGGACTGAGACTGGCAGCCAGGGGCAAGGTAATGACCCAGTAGACATTCCTATTCCCATGAGGGCCTTGAACACATCTAATTGCTTCTTAATAAAATTATCTATGGACAATTTATTACATAAGTGCCACAGGTGATTTTCAAATTTTAAATATAGCTTTTGGGTGGATGACACAGTTACTGTTTTGTCCATGAGTAAACCCCACGGCTATAGCTTTAGATACATTCCACGTATAATTAAGTTTTGTCATTGTGCTCCT
Source organism: Miniopterus natalensis (assembly GCF_054644295.1). Taxonomy (NCBI): domain Eukaryota; kingdom Metazoa; phylum Chordata; class Mammalia; order Chiroptera; family Miniopteridae; genus Miniopterus; species Miniopterus natalensis. The sequence goes on from NC_142094.1 coordinate 35,967,028, forward strand.
CTCTGCCAGTGGCTCCCATTTTAAAGGTAACCAGGCATTCCTTCGTAAAAAAGTTAGCTCTCTCACTTATATGTGGAATCTAATGAACAAAATAGAAACTGAGGCATGGATACATGGAACAGACTAACAGCTGTCAGAAGGTAGGGGGCTCAGGAGACCGGATAAAAGACGGTGAAGGGATTAAGCAAACACACACACACACACACACACACACACGTATATAACACAGAGACACACACAGCAGTGTGGTGATAGCAGAGGGAAAGGGGGGCTAAGTGGAGGGGGGCAAAGGTGGGGATGGAAAGAGACTTTGTTTGGGGTGATGGGTTGTACAATGCAATGCGAAGATGATGTTTTATTGAGTTGTTCACTTGAAACCTGTAGCCCAGTAAATTTATAAAAGGGAAAGTTAGCTCTGGCAACAATACTCACATATTTAGGTCAGGCAGCCTGACATTCTTTGATTTGCAAACCATGCGGTTGACCTTGATACAGACAGAAACACCAAAATAAAAGCTATGTTAAGATTTCAGAAAGAAAAGAAAAGCTCTTTCAGGGCACCATTCTGGTGGCATCATTAAATGTATTTTTATTTTGGATCTGGAGGATGAGGAGACAGGGGTAAAATGCAGCCAGAGATGAAGAAATCCAAAATGCCAAATTCATGAGCTTAAAAATACACTTCTTTGCCCAGCCGGGCGTGGCTCAGCGGTTGAGCATCGACCTGGGATCCAGGTGATTGGGGTTCGATTCCCGGTCAGGGCACATGCCTGGGTTGCGGGCTCGATCAATGACTCTCTCATCACTGATGTTTCTGTCTCTCTCTCTCTCCCTCTCCTTTCCTCTCTCTGAAATCAATAAAGTTATATTAAAAAAAAAAAATACACTTCTTTGCCCAGCCGGGCATGGCTCAGCGATTGAGCATCGGCCTAGGATCCAGGAGATGGCAGTTCAGTTCCCGGTCAGGGCACATGCCCAGGTTGCAGGCTCGATGCCCAGGCGGGGGCGTGCAGGAGGCAGCCGATCATTGATGTTTCTCTCTCTCTCTTTCTCCCTTCCTCTCTCTGAAATCAATAAAGATATATTTTAAAACAAAACATTTATTTGATTCTCTTACTCAAGTCCCTGAGCAGCTCAGTGAAGTACAGTTTCTTTCCAGAGGTCCTGGGGCCCCTCCCTACCACCCTTACAAGAGAAATCAGAGTAGAAAGAGAGGTGTCCCTTTAGTGACCATCGAGCTCATCTTCTCCCCACTATCCCTACAGTCAGCCTATGTTTCCGCTCCAGGCCCACAGGCCCTGAACTAAAAAGAAGATTCCATAGATTGGACTATGCAGATACGTGCCAAGGGTCAGGAGTGCGCGTGTCTGACTATGCCCATGTGACTGTTTCAGCAGCCAGAGCTGATCATAGCTTCTACCCGAACAGCTCCTCCAACCACCCAAGGCCCCTCCTGCGGGTCAGGATGGTAATCTCATTACTTGTTTAAACAAATCCCAGTTTAAACCACCAAGAGGCTTAGCTTTCCGTCCTGACAAGCTGCCAGAGCACACTTATGTACTTCAGGGATGCTCCCAACAATTTAACACCACAGAGTGGTTAATTAAAGAGGCTTCGGGGAGAACAGCACTGCTAGTCGGCACCGCCAGGCAGAACAGATCTACTGGAGATGGGGCTTGTTCGTTTATTTTATCTGGACTGTGAAGGTCTGGCAAATCTCTAAAGTCGAGCTGAGCGGGGAATGAGGAAAGATGTGCTAACCGCTCACCTGCAATGCAAACTGAAATAAAGGTCACTACCACCCTCGCCAAGTAATCTGAGAACAACTACGTGCTTATGCATCCACCGATTCATTGAACAGATTTTCATTTTGTTCCTAGATAGTGTGAGGCACTGTGGCACAGTGCTGGGGGGTGGCAATGAACCTGCCCCCTTAGCACTCACATTCTAGGCTGCAGGACTTATTGTTAATCAAGAAGAACAGTCTAGAAAGAAGGGAAAACTCTGCTGGGTGAAATTCACATTGTCCAAGTATCAGACACTAATTAATTAAAACAATCCTTTAATATTTACGAATGACAGCTCTATGCAGGTTTCCCTCTTAAGCACAGTAACTATAACAAAGTAAAGCCTGACACTTCCTAGCCATTCATTATAACTAAACTGGAGATGACATTCAAACATAAAGTTTAAGATGCTACTTCAAAGTTGAGATGCTACTTCAAACCCCATAGGATGGCTATAATCTAAAAAATGGAAAATAACACTTGTTGGTGAGGATGTGGACCACATGTGGGTATATAAAATACTGCGGCCACTTTGGAAAACAGTCTGGCAGTTCTGCAAGAGGCTAAACATAAGTTAGTGTTTGATCTAGTAAGTCCACTCTTAGGTATATACCCAAAAGAACTAAAAACATATGTCCACACAAAAACTTAAATGCAAATGTCCATGGAAGGTTTACTCATAATAGCCAAAAAAGTGGAAGCAACCCAAATGCCTATCAACCAGTGAATGAATAAATAACATGTTATCACCATACAATGAAATATTACTTGGAAATAGGAACAAAATACTGATACAATTAAGACATGGATGAACCTTGAAAGCACTAAGGTAAGTGAAAGGAGCCAACCACAAAAGGCCACATATTATATAATTCCATTCATATGAAATATCCACAATTAGTGGTTGCCTAGGGTTTGGAGTCGTAGGGAGGAAACGGGTGTGGCTGCTAATGAGTTTTTTGGGGGGTGACAAAGTGTTCTAAAATTGCAAGGTATGGTATAGGGAAGAGAGTCAATATAGTAATAACTATATGTGGTGACGGATGGTTACTGGACTTATAGTAATGATCACTTTGTAAGGCATATAAATGTTGAATCTCTGTGTCACACACCTAAAACTAATATAACACTATATGTCAATTATAGTTCAAAATAAATTAATTAAAAATAAAACTGTGGTGATGACTGCACTCAATATGCGAAAAATATTGAACTGTACACCTTAAACGTTATATCTCAATAAAGCAGCTTTTATACATATACAAAGCCCTGGTTTTCATTTTATAGATAACAGTTAAAATATAGATGCCGAATTATAAGAAAGAAGGAAATCTTTCTAAAATGTTATGATGCATTTTCCCATATTCTTAAAGAAAACTGTAGCTCTTCCTGATGACTCAGGGTCATATAAGAATTGGTTACTGTCCTCAGGAGGTTCATAAACCTGTGCTTTCCGGGCTGCTGTGGTTTAAGTATTCTTTTGTCTTTATTACAGCTTTCTATGTCCTGCTAAAGGATTAACACTGTTCATTTCTTGCTGCTGTCAGTGTTACTGTAGCATGTCTGTCCCAAACCTGCAATGAATGCCGAGAAGCCAGAAAAATTAAGTCTGTTAAAACTGTGACTTGGTAAGAGTCCATAGACTCAGAGCACAGGAAGAGCTCCAAGTGTAAAATGCATGGCTATCTCCAGTGCTATCTACTTTGCAGCACTGATTTTGTTTGCTCAGAAATGTTTACTTCCTTCCAGGTACTCAGCTGCCCTCTGGGTTATTGCTGGCAAGTGGCCAGAGTGATGATCACTGTAATTAGTAATAAATGTTCATTTTGGTTTTGTTTTTTACGATAACAACCTTTATCAAAGGCACAGCTAGATGTAACATCTCACTGGGAAAAGGGATTGAAACTGAAAAGTATACACATGAACTTTAAAATATTTTATTTATCTGGCGCCATTTAGTTTGGGGGCATAATACCCTTCTATATCATTAAGGTGAGATTTTCAAACTCTTTGGAACTTTTTTTGTTCTATTGCATCTTAACTCTGGGTCTCGCAAACAAAAGAGATAAAAAGAAACATCTTATTTACATTGGTGTGTTTCACACACACACACAAAATCACTGAATGTAAAGTTTGTGAGAATGATGCTGTTTTGATGAACATAAAGGCTGGAAAACTGACACGTACAGATGACAGCTGCAGTTTTACGAACTTCAGCATCCAATTTGCTTCTGCACTTTGTTTGGATTACACGATACAGGGGAAGGCCTGCCTTACAGAATAGGTGCACATCCTGTTTTCAATAAGCGTTCCTCGCAGTCTCAGGGATTTCTTGAATCAAAACTGATTCAGCAGTTTGAAAAGATTCACTGAAAATGTTTCCCAAAAAGCTGAAAACTAAAAAATATCTAACAACTTGCTTTACTTGTAACAGATATAAAAATCAAACTAAAAGCACCTACACCTTATCATAAGTGTTAAAACACTGACAGCATCATCACCAGGACTTGACAGGTTACCCATTTACTTGCTGTGACATAACCGACCTAAGCCAGAGTGAGAGCATTTGCCAAGCAAATAGGGCTAAGCCTTGACTAAAATTTAATGGAGTTTGGTACAAGTGGGTGGAAGGGGTGTACTGGCTTGTGCAATTTTGTGTGGACATATATGCATAGGGCAAACTTTTTAAAAGACTTCAGAGTTAAACTTGCCAGTAAATGGTCTGTTCATAAGAATTCAGAAGCTTATTCCAATTTCTATAAATAATGAGTTAACCCAGCAGCAGTACTGTCCCAATGAACACTAAGAGCTTACCATGCGCCGGGTGCTGTGCTAAGAGCTTTACATGCAATATTTAACTTAATTCTCAAAACCCAATGAGGTAAGCAGGCACTACTATTATGCCCATTTTACAGATGAAGAACCTAAGACTCAGAGACGTTAAGAAACCCACCCAAGCTTTAGTTAGGTGGTCTCCCGCATGCTTTTTAATTACAGCATTTAAATAGACAAAAATTTTGAATGAATTATTTGGACCCCATAAAAGTTCCACCCTTTACATGGCTGATGCATAACAAATATCCATTAACAGGAAAACAAAAGAGCAAATCTGAACACTGTACACCATTACTTACACGATCCATATAAAAACTGATATTAATGATGTCCCTGTATTATGAGGAAATAATAAATGATACTTTATTCTGTCAAAGAAAGCAGGTGTATAAAATGCATGTGAAGCCCATTTTGCATAAAACTTCAAGTCATGAAACTGACAAAGGGGAACTAGTCCTGGCAGGAATACAGGTAAGAATCTACCAATTTTAAACTGGTCCCATATCCAGGAATGCTTGAGGAACAAGAGTGATACTAAATAGATTCAGATTATTTGTCTTTGTTCCAGGTTCAACCCTGAATCCAGTACCTCCAGAGTCCCAGGCCTGAGTCCAGACAACCCTAATTGTCTTCAGGGTGGATGTCAGCTTGCCTGCTCCCACTAATAACTTCAGAGGAAAGGAAAGGGGTGGAATTCATTTAATCCTGCTCCTAATGTCTCAATCTCAAAACCAAAACTACAGAGGAGATACTAATCATTTCTAGTTCAGTGATTTGGGGGTGATCCCAAAGCACCCTTTTTTGGCACAGGATTATTTCATTCCGAGAATGAAGTTTCAGATCACAGGCCATGAAAAAATGGTTAAAAATTAATCATAAACAAACAGGTACTGGCAAACAAATGAATCCTCAGAGGCAACAGAATATCAGATTACCATCTACTAATAAACAGAATGTAACAATATGCACTGTGGTTAGTAACTGATTTTTTTTTTTTTAATCCTTATCTCAGGATATTTTTTCCATTGCTTTTCAGAGAGTGGGGGAGAGAGAGAAACAATGATGTGAGAGAGACACATCGATTGGTTTCCTCCCGAGAGTACCCCGACCAACAGGGCTGGGGATAGAGCCTGCACCTGAGGTACATGTCCTTGGCTGGAATCGAACCCAGGACCCTTCAGTCTGTAGGCCAATGCTCTAACCACTGAGCCAAACCGCTTATGGCTAGATAACTGATTTATTATCTAACTGATCATCATAAAATACTATAGTCTCTCAACTAGATATAACACATTGTTCACTTTTTCAGCAAGCAGAGAGTATGGTTTATTTTTTACTTTTTATCATCACTGAACTTTTTCTTTCTTTTTAAAAAATTTATCTTTCTTGTTGAAAGCATTACAGATGTCCCCTTTTTTCCTCATTGACCCCTTCCACTCCACCCCCACACCCCCAGGCCTTCACCACAATCTTGTCTGTGTTTATGGGTTATGCATATATGCATATAAATTCTTTGGTTAATCTCTGCCCACCCAACCTTCCCTCTGAGATTTAAAAGAGCCCTTATCTTTTAGAAATATATATGAAAACTTTGCTTCAGCATCGCTTAGTTTGGGAGGGGAAGGTTTCCGTGTAATTACATAATACATAGAATAAGGCTGAATATGAGTTGATACTGAGAGTAGCTGAAGGATAAGTAATTAGCAGTTAGTTATACTCTATAGCCTGGTTTTATATAATTTTGAAATTTTCCTAAATAAAAAGATGGTTTTTGGCCCTGGACGGGTAACTCAATTGGTTAGAGCATCGTACCGATATGTCAACATTGCGGGTTCGATCCCGAGTCAGGACACATACAAGAATCAACCAATGAATGCATAAATAAGTGGAACAACAAACTGATGTTTCTGTCTAAAAATCAATAAATAATTTTTTTAAAATAAAAAAGACTGTTTTTAAGTATTGACACTCTCCAAATATTCATCTAGGACAGTGAGAGGACAAAAGGAGCCAAATGAGTTTGCCTCTGGAATAAAATTTGAATGGGTATGAAGGGAAAGTCCCTCACAAATCCTGTTTATGGAACCAAACATACCAAGCGCCTTTTCTCTTGGCTGGGACAAATTTCAACGTGCCTGTCCTCACCAGAAACATAAAATGAAGCTATTCTGGCAACTCCACCATGCCATTTCTGCAGCAATAAGTACATTAGAAAGGTGCCAGTCTCAACTGAGGCCAGATTTACACCTAGTTAAAGAAAAAAATGTTGGCGTTCCCAATCCATAGGTAATGAACTCAGGACTCAGGATAATCCATGACATCCAAAATAAAAACAGTGAATCATAAATAAAGATTATGAACTCCAAAGTCATGATTTTTCTTTGATTAATACTTGCACACACATCACACACATATACATGCACACATACAAAGACATGAAGGCATGTAGTAGACTCCCCTCCTGCCCTTGGTCCCCCCGCTCCATTGCAGGTACACTAACCCCTGTTTGTTCTACTTACTGGGTAATTCAGCGCTGAGCCCAACTATATTTGAGGTAGGGATTTAAGAGGGAAAAAAGCAACAGATAACAGTGTGATTCTAAAGCCTACCCTTATACCATAGCGGGCCCTGAAATATGTGCAGAATACTTTCTTTCCTGGGAATGAGGCTCCCTCATCTAGCTTGTCTTCGGGCATTGTCCTACTTAGCGGAGGGCACACTGACCTGTTCCTCCCATTCTTGCCTCAAATGCTTTCATCATTCAGTTTGCATTACTGATGCTCTCTAGGACTTTTCTCTGAGTGACATGTGGTCTGAATCCCGGTCTGTGGTGCACCAGTAAGTATTTAACAACTGGCTCTCTGAAAATAAAGCCCTATTTTCAGCATTGGCCAATTTTTATTGCATAAACACATCCACTATGGTCAATTTCAAGCTATGAACACAAGGACATTGAATGCAGAGTTGGGAAGTAATGCATACAACCAGCTCCCAGAGCCTGTAGGAACCAACTCCAGTATACTGCTAGGACTCCTGTGGTACCCCTAACATTCTTTAAAGGTGTTCATGAAATATTATGTAATCACCCCAAAGAATAAATCACATTTGAGTCTAAGAACCTCCCTTAGAAGGTAGATGTGGTATCTCTTTGACCAAGCTGATATTACCTTCCTCCCCCTAAATATATAGCATCTCTAGATATTTTTCAGGAAAACGTATAAATGGTAAAGATCCTCAGCTATGTTCAAGTCCTCTGACTCAAATACCCACAGTATAGTGACTTATGGAACTACCATAGCATTGAGTAAAATCAAGCCAGGTAACTGGCTACAGGCTGCACTCTAGCTTAGAAAAACATGAAACCGAGTGTGTCATCCTGAGTTTAGCACAGTGCCTGGCCCAAAGGAATAAAAACTGGTTTGCCCCTGTGGGACCCATAGGGATTATTAAATCTGTGTTCAAAGCCACCCAGGTCAAAATTTGCCTGATCCCTTTATGATGTGTATTAAAAGGGGCCAAAGACTAAACCTGACTAGCTCAGGGGAGGCCTGTGCAGTGGTCTTGCAAATTCAGAGACCTAATATAACTACCAAGAATGGTCTGAAATGAAAACATTTTACTTAAAAGCAGTTTATGGTAGGTAGTCATGTCCTAGGCTAGAATCTTCCCTGAAAAATTTTTACTTTAACTAAGCCGGTCTATTGTCTTTTGCATCTCCAATGGATTTCATGTAACCCACTTGCCTCATCTCTTTTGATTGTAATGTATAAAATAAGGTGCAGAACTGCCATTCATCCGTTGAGATTTTGCTTCCCGACAATTGTCTACAGCTTGGCTCAAATAAACTCACAAAAATTCTTCACAGGTTTGAATGTTTCTTAGATTAACAATGACAACCCCACGGAGCCATCACCCACTCTAAGCTTTAATACTTTCTGGCAACCCAATGCAACCGGCTCTGAATCTCATAGGTGATCAAGTCTGGCAGGCGAGGATTTGGGGCTTGGTTCTTCAGAGGGTGGGATCCCAAGAAACAGTCAAGATAAAACAATTGTCTTTATCTATGAGCTCTCATGGAGAAGACAGATTAGATATACTGTATTGTCAAGGAATACCGGGCAAAGGTTAGAGGCAGATTTTGACTTAATATAAGGAAGGACATGATAACAGTTAACATTTACTGAGTGCTTGATTTGCTAGAAGCCTCACCACACTGTTTACACTTACCCAGCTTGAGGTTAACTAAGTCCATCCCTGCCCCCTTCACTCCTGGACAGCCTACCTCAGGCTATACAGGAGTTGTTTGTCCAGAAGCCCCAGCGGATTCCTAGTAACTGGCACTGCCCAGGCTGACCACAGGTCACAGAGTTTCAAGAAGGTCCAGACTGTCCTGAGCTGCTATCTCAAGTCCCTGTGGCCTCAGATTCAGCATAAGGCCAAGGGCAAGCACACCAGAATGTTCACAGGTCAGTCTCGAGGGCAATGGGTTCCCAGAAGGATCCAGGTCCTCATATGCCACAAGGAAGTTTTCTGGGCTGTGGGTTAAAATGAAGGTCCAAGAACTGGCTGCCCAGCAGTTCTGAGTTCTGAAGCGATGTTCAATTCATGTAGCTTTTATAAAGGAAAAGTGCTCCCTAGCCTAGTCCTCATATCTTTTGTGCTTATCTGCCTCCCTCAAGGCCTGAGATACCAATCAGTAGAGATTGAAGGAAGATACTTCCTTTTCAAAAAGAACTAGATTAGCAGTGATGTAAATTATACATTCTTCTTACAAAGTTGCCAACATCGCTCTCTAGCAGGGCACACTGTACCCGGTCTGGTATCAACAGTCGTAATGGGGCAATCTATGAACGTGACAGTGAGGTCAAGGCTTGTGACACAGGTCAGGTGCCCTCTAGAAATGTCAGGGGGCACTAGGGGAGCTTCCATTCAGGTGATGTCAGCTCAAGTTGGAGGATACCCAGAAACCCAGCCCCTAAAAGGTTCTCAGCTGGAAGAAGATAAGTTCATGGAAACCCTGAGACTTCAGCAAGTTTTAAAAGTCTCTGTGTCTAAGGGCAATGGTATTAATATTAAATGTCCTATATTAATAGTAGCTGGTATTAATAGTAAGATATCTTTTACTATGCACCTACCAGGGTCCAGGCATTCTACGATACACTTTATTTATGTTTTCTACATTTGGTCCTCAAAGTGATTTAAAAAATAGGCACCATAATCTCTATTCAACAAAGCAAGCTTCTAAGAACTTAAGAATTTCACACTGTTAATTAGTAAAATAAGGATCTGGTGGCTCCAAAGGTCTAGAAACCTCCACTCCAGAAACTGTCCACAATTCCTTAGAACCCACTAGAATCCTAAGTCTGGTCCAGTGGCCCAACACAGTCAAAATCTGAACTTAGATAATTTTACCCCAAGTACTTGAAAGGAAGATCATGATGGTACCTGTCTCACTCCATTCGGACTGCTGTAACAGAAATACCATACACTGGGTAGCTTATAAACAGCAGAAATTTATTTCTCACAGTTCTGGAATACAAGATCAGACATCGGCAGATTCAGTGTCTGATCAGGGCCCACTTCCAAATGGCTATCTTTTTGCTGCAACTTCACAAGTCAGAAGGGGCTGGCTAGCTCTCTGGGGTCTCTTTTACAAGGGCACTAATCCCAATCATAAGGGTTCAAACATCATGACCTCCTAATAATCACCTCCTAAAGGCCCTACCTCTTAATATCATCACCTTGTGGTTAGGATGTCAATATATAAATTGGGAATCTGTAATGCTTCGAACAATAAAGATAAATCATAAAATATATATGAATTTGGGAGGGACACAAACATTCAATCTACAGCAATTCCTGTCTCACAGGGTGTTGGGAATGTCTGATGCTACTGTTACTTCCACAAACACATCGATGAGGTTTTTGCCAAAGGTGTAAAAATTGCATACACTTATCTTTTCTGAAAGTTTTACAGAACATACGTCTTTTACCCGATATAAATACACAATAGGCTCGTTGTGGCAGAATAGAACATCAGGTAGCCGGCAATGGAGTTAGACTTGGGTTTGAATTCTGATCCTGCCCTTCACTGACTACAGGTTTAGGTAGGTTTCTTCACTCCTCTGAGCCTCTTTCCCCACCTGTCAAATGCAGAGTGGGAGTGATCATTGTGAACTTTTGTAAAAGCACATCTAGAACAATAGGCACATAGCTATGGCTCAATAATAGCTACTCTACTTACTCAGTCAACCAAAGCAACTACTATCGGTATTCACTATTGTCATAAGTTTTTCCATTCTCTTTCCAAACCATAAAGAAATCTGTAGAGGTCCAGATCATTTTGATGTAACTGCCTCTAAAAATAACACTCCCTTAACACTTTGAATTATCTGCTTCTTTCAAATACATTTCCAAGGAGAAACACACACACACACACACACACACACACACACACACACACACACACACACGATTAGCCAAGGCTAAGCATCTAAAAGACTGGGGAGCATGTGGGAGGCAACCAGTCATTTCACACCGATGTTTCTCTCTTTTTCCCTTCCCCTCTCTCTGAAAAGCAATGGAGAAAATATCCTCAGGTGAGAATTCAAAATATAAAATAAATAAATAAGTAAATAAGTTATAAGTAATGAAATACCAAGCTTGACACCTGCGAGATCTAGAGAAAAGGTCTACTTAGAAATTCTGTGTACCACGTTGGGTACACCGAACGGTTTCCATCTCTGATTCGGCATATTGTCATCCCAGGGTGAATATTGGCTCACATATTAAAGCTAAAGCACATGTAATTAAATATAAAAGAAGTCAACTCTTGATTTATTTTTATCTTCATGGTAATTGGTTGGTATTAAAACACATACACAATTAAAAGGCAAGCTATCACACACACAAAAAATAAAACCAAAAAAACCCTGTCAATTAAAACCAGTACTTCTTTTTCCCCCCCACTAATTCTGTCTCTAAAACCATGATGAATTTTGTTTCATTGACTTGTTTAATGTCCCACATGTTAAAAATTAACAGCACTCTTTCCATCTTGGTTACCATGTCAAACAAAATATGCTTTGTATTAATGTTGAAATCCACTTACTGATCTTTGGGGGGAAAGTGGTGTTCGTATGTCCACCATATCCTGATACCTGACTCAGCCACTTTGGCGATGCCTGCTTGGGCCATAAATTCTTAATCTTCAGTTCAAACGTGTACTGTCCAAGTCATCAGTTCACTGACAAACTTGGGAATCAAGAAGGAAGCAACGCTAGTGTGCTCTTGCTTTCCATTTTCCCTTTTTGTTCTCAAATTTGCAATGCTTCCCATCCATCTAGAATTACTGATTAATATTATTTTAAAATATATCTTTATTGATTTCAGAGAGAGGAAGGGAGAGGGAGAGAGAGAAATAGAAGCATCAATGATGAGAGAGAGTCACTGATTGGCTGCCTCCTGCACGGCCCCCACTGGGGATCGAGCCCGGCATGTGCCCTGACCAGGAATTGAGCTGGGATCTCCTGGATCCTAGGTCGATCGATGCTCCAGGGCTGAGCCACGCCCAGCCGGGCCTGATTATTATTATTTTTAAATGCACATGTATCCAAACATGATGCAGGTTCGACCAAAAAATTCTACCTTTATCTTTTATCCTGGTTTTTCTAATGAGCCTGATTCAGAGGTAGTAGAAAGCTCAAGTGCCAAAGCTAAATATCTCAATATTTAGAAAACTAAAGCCTTGTACTTTCACAGTGGTGGCTCGATAAAACTGGTAACAGATCTGGGTTTATTTGTTTGTACCAGCAAGTATGTTATGTACATAATGAACTCTCACCTATTTTCTGCAAGTGTTCTATCTGGATGATCTGAGAAGTCAGAACTTCCTTTCCAGGAGGTCGCTGCACTGATCCAGCATTTATTCTGGCCTGGTCCAAAGCCCTGGGAAGGAGGAGGGCTGCTCATGCTCCAGCTTTCTGATGATGCTCAAGTACTTGCCTTTCTGTAGCATAGTGTTCGGTGACCCACACAATGATCTCCTTTACAATTTTCTCCTCTCTCCTCCAGCGCGGCTTATCTAGCAGTGTCCTTGGGGTCTAAAATACCCAAGATTTCAAGGCAACATCTACTCACTACTCTGTGCTATTTCTGTTCCTCCTCCAAAAAATGTACACGTTATTAACCACTTTCATGGAAAATAGCTTATTGGGTGGAAAGAGTTATGTACAAAGGTGGTGCTTGCAGCACTAGTAATGACTTAGAGACTGTAGCTGCAGCCGAAAGCTATGCAACAGGTTAAATCAACTATGGTCTGCTCATAAAATGGAATATTAAGAAAACACAATCATTAAAAATGACATTTTAATACTACAAGGAAATGCTTATGCTAAAATTTTGTCAATAAAAAAGTAATCCAAATGTTATTTTAGTACTACTTTTAAAATATGGCAAATTTTCAGCTGATATTTTCTGAGTGATGGAACTGTGGGGACTTTTTTTCCTGCTTTTTTGGGTATATTTTTATATTATCCAATGGAGGGGGGAGGGTAAAATAAGGTAATTAAGGGACTAGGAGTGTTACATTTAATCAAACAAAACTTTGTGGTCTTTCGTATTCTAGGCCTTTTCTTTTTTTAAACTAAGAAAGTCAGTCTGAGGTTGTCTTTGCCAGCTCAACTGTCTTGTCCTATGAACTAATGGTGGACAGTGTTCTGTATGGTGGAGAAGACAGCCGGCTTTTACCAAATGACTGCTATGAGTCCCAGGAATCTAAGTTCTTCATATATAGTATCTCATTTAACTCTCACATCCACCTCATGAGGTAGTATGATTATCCCCAACCTACAGATACTAAAACTGAAGCACAGACGTTAAATACCCAGCTCCCAGTCATCCAGCTACAGTTCAAACTCAAGCCCTCTGGGGTCTGAATAACTACATCATTTACAATACTACATTAGCCCCGCTGGTGTGGCTTAGCGGCTGGGCACTGATCTGTGACCCAGGAGACCGCAGTCAGGGCACATGCCGGGGTTGGGGGCTCGATCCCCAGTCGGGGGCATGCAGGAGGCAGCTGATCCATGACTCTCTCATCATTGATGTTTCTATTTCTCTCTCTCCCTCTCCCTTCCTCTCTGAAATCAATACAAATATATGTTTTTAAAAAATACTACATTAAGTACTTGCTGCATCTTATTAGGACTATCATTTGATTCAAAAAATCTGGGAGGTAAGCTGACTCATCAGGTGCTATTTATATAGGCTTCAAACAATCAGAGCACCCAGGAGCAGACCAAAGGAATCTCCCTTAATGCTACCTTATGGAAACTAAAAGACTTTGCCAAAGTCTGTCATAGAGATGGAAACAGCTACCTCAATGAGGTAGTGATGCCACTTACACCTTTTTCTGTGACATCAACCAAATATTCATGTGCAAGGAACAAGACAAAACATATATCGTCTATAATCAGTCTTCCAACTTAACTGGGGAGGTAAGACAAATAATATAAAACTGGCACAAGGCAAAAAAAATGCATAATTAAATACTAAGTCATGTGTGTGGCAGAGTGGACAACTAGTGCAGAAGTCAGGTAGGAAGAACTGTCAGCTCCAAAGTATTCTAGAATCTTGAAGGTATAAAAGACAACACTTGGAGATCACCTAGCCAAGTCCAGCATTTCCAGATGAGTGCTAGCAACTTGAGGTCACACAGCTGCTAAGTAGCAGAGTCAGGTAAAGTAGCCCAGAAAGCGGTCTTGGAAAGCTTTGCAAGGATAAGGTAGGGTGAGGCGATGGCCCTTTAGATGAAAACAGTGACCAATATTTCGCTTTCCTGGCTTAGCAAAACCAATCTACCACTGGTTTGATTTTAAGATTGTGAACAGTCCCTGCACTGAGGGCTCAGATTTAAAATTTTTAAATAATGGAAAACTACTAAACTGTTTATTTTATTCCATTTATTGTTTTTAAACATTAGGCATTTTTATATGTTATTGTATTCTACCCAAAATGTTACCAAATAGAAACACACCTACCCACACATGCATTCCAGGTGCCTGCCTGAGAAGTGATAATCTGACTGTCCTAACATACCTCTTGTTTGGATAGAAGTAGGTGTCTGATGTTGTAAACTGGTAAGTAGAAATTATTTATCCAGCACTGATGCTTCCACCACTGACATACTCTTAAATTTCATTTAAAGCACTTAAATACTCTGTAATAATTGCTCACAGAAAATCTATCAGACACAAGAAAATGAGGATATGCTTAACTAAGTAGCTTCATCTTAGAGTACCTAAATATCAACTGATTGAGCAGTATTTTTTATAAAAAGATACCGGAATGTTAATAGGCAATGTATAAAGATATTAAATTAAACCTAGTTTTAACTAAGAAATTTTGGTGGTGAACATAGCATATATGACTCAGAGCATGTAAAATTTATTTCAAAACTGTTTGTTCAGCCCGACTGGCATAGGCTCAGCGGTTGAGCATCAACCTATGATGAGGAGATCCCGGTTTGATTCCCTGTCCAGGCACATGCCCGGGTTTCCGGGCTCGATTCCCAGCTGGGGGGTATAGGAGGCAGCCGATCAATGACTCTCTCTCGTCATTGATGTTTCTATCTCTCTCTCTCTCTCTCTCCCCCTCTCCTTCTCTCTCTCTTTCTCCGAAATCAATAAAAATATATTTAAAAAAATGTTTGTTCAAACCTGAGAAAAGAAAACATGGTATACCGTGTTATAGAATAGTAAGAAGCTAGGGAAATTCCAGGACAAGCAGAACAGGGAAAATAAGACAGATAGTTAAACAGCAGTTTGCAGCCACCTAGTAAATCCTATCTTTCCTAATAGAACACTTAGGAACATGTGGTTTGCACTTCTCCTTTCCAACCAGAGTGTAAATAGCTTAAATCACCCTACTCAGGGTTACTGAGAACAGAAATCCAATTATGTGCTACTTGCCAACCACACACCCAAGGACAGAAAAATTAAAAGAATAAATCTCATGTTGTACATCGACATAAAGCTGATGAATATTCTATTAATCTGCCCCTAAGACCTCTCCTAAACACCCAGCCTTTAAAACCCCTGAAAATGGCCCTAGCTTGTTTGGCTCAATGGTTAGAGTATTGGCTGGCTGACTGAAGGGTCCTGGGTTCGATTCCAGCCAAGGGCATGTACCTCAGTTGCAGGCTCAATCCCCGGCCCTGGTCCGGGAGGCAACCAATGGATGTGTCTCTCTCACACTGCTGGTTCTCTCTCCCTTTCCCTCTCTCTCCCCCACTTCCACTCTCTCTGAAAATCAATGGAAAAATATTCTTCAATGAGGATTAAAAGAAAAAAAACCCCTGAAATGAAAGTCCTAGCACTCTTTCCCTCCAGGGAGCATGCCCCTGCCACTCCATTCCCTCTCTCCTTTCCCCACAGGCACCTGTCCCCTAACCCCTAAGGGACCCCAGGAGATTTGCAACCAGGGGAGCAATGGGCAGTAGTGGCTCATCCTGGGTCCTAGGCTAACCCTCTGAACCTGTCTCCGAGGCCCCCTTGTCTCTGACCTCCCAGTGAGCCAAGCAGCCCAGCCCAGGCTCTCCTGGTGCTTCTTCTATGCCCTTCCTTGTGTCACTGTCCTAAGTACATTTTTTGCTGCAGTCAATAAATTCTTGCTTTCTTTTCTACACTTTGTTTCTTGATTGTAATCTTTCCCTCAAGACAAGAATTGAGGTCTCCTGGTCTACAGCAGTAGGATAATGAAGTCAATTAACTAAAATTTTTATTTTTGTAAAAAATACAAACCACTTTACTTTCTGGCACAAAGCACACAGGCATAAAGTTGTATTTTCTTGTATTCTAAAATAATCATTCCTCTGAGTTTGCAAGTACAAGTTAAGGCTCAAGGTTATTTTTACTCTGTCTCCAAGCCATTATTAGGAGTTGTATTTTCAATTCCTCAGAATTATTTTAAGAAGTGTGATGCCCTCAAATAATAGACCATTCAAGCTAGCAATACTAAACAGAAACACAATACAGTTCGTTATATTTTAGCTATGTAACAGAGAAATAACTAAAATGTGGTATCAAAAGAAGTAAAACAGGTTAATAAATCAAAATTAATCAATATTAAGTTCATAAAGTCATTTGCTAAAAAGTTTCAAAAACAAAGTAATACAAATTCAGGTGCTAGATGTCTTCCTTACAACCACAGCCAAATCTGCGGTGTGGCTTCAAAGTTCCAGACAAGATCTTAACTTTCAGCCTAAACATTTCAGACCCACAGAACACAGTATCAGAGTCACCATGTCTCACAGTCAGGTTAAAATACTTTCCGAAGTCCTGGAGGCTTTACTTGAACGCAGAAACGCTAAGAGTCTAAATTGATAAACAGAGCAACAGAAGAAACTGAAGCTGTTTGCCAAATATTAAGCTTTTACAGACAAATCCAAAACTTACCTAGCAATTTCCCTACATCAAACAGAAGAACCTGTCTATATGCAAAAGGTTCGTGTTTTAATGCAATTACTTATTAGCATGCAGTTTACTTACTGTGCTTTTTGCCATTTTTCAGCTTCATTAAAGGCACCAAGAAGGAGGTAACTAGTTGAATGATGTTAGAACTCAGACAGGGAAAAAACCAGTTCTACACTGAACCCACAAATTTACATCCCAGAACGCCCTGTAGGGAAGGTACTTTGCAAACTAACTTTACATCTCCAAGCTTTAGATTGTGAAATAATGCAAATCAGCTTTCAGCGCTGTGTATTAGCATTAGAAATCCTCAACTCTACACTCCAATCCCGAAAAAAAAAGAAAAAAAAGAAAAAAAAAGAAAATCCACCTCCAATCCTCATTGGTCCATACAGTTCCGGCCCACATGGTATCAGTGGGTGTGTCTGGCCCAACCGGTCCTGTCATTGGCTGCGAGGAAGCAGCGCTTAATAGGCTGTGATTTGGGGGGTTGTCCAAGTCCCCGCCTCCAGCTCCTGGGCTCGCCAATGGACCCAAGGTGCTGGCTGCTACTAGACGATTCAAAGGGCAAGCTGGCTGCCGGAGCGCCAACCCCAGAGACGAGCTAAGAGGAGGGAGAGGGGAGCTCCCACAGTCCCTCCAGCTCTACCCCTACTCCCGGACCCCAGCAAGTCTTCGCTCGCGTGCATTTCTCCATCCACAAATGAGAAAGCAGGGCAGTGCCTCTGCCTTCTATAGAGCCCCGACCTGAGGAGCCTCCGAGGCTCCGAGTCCAATCGGCCCATTCTACAGATGGGAGCAGGCAAGGCTCAGAAGGCGCGCTTTAGTACTTAGCGCCCCTTCCGGAAAAAAAGAAAAAAAATCAATCCCGCGCGTCCCCTCGGAGCAGTCCCCGGGCGGCGGGCGCGGGAGCGCACGGGGCGCGCCCCGCCGTCCCCGGTGCCTGGCCTCGCGCTCTGCCCGCCCGCCCGCCCGCGCCAGCGCTCCCCTCCCGGCTGACTTACGCGGCCTGTTCTTCTTCCCGGAGTCCATTCTCCTCCGGAGGCGGCATTTCTTGGCCGGGGAGTCGTGCTGAGGGGGCGGCGGCTGCGGCTGCAGCTCGGGCTGGAGCGGCAGGCGCGGGGGCGCCGCGTCGCCGCCGCCGGCGGGGCCTCGGCTGCAGAGGCGCGGAGGCTGGACGGGCGGCGGGTGGAAGCCGTTGTGCAGCAGCCCGTTCACCGCCGCAGTGGCGGCGCCCGCTGCGGCCCCCGGGACGGGCGGGTCCGAGCGCTCCGCCCGCGCGCCGTGGTCGCCCATGCCGGGGGCTGGTGGGGCAGCGCGCGGGCCCCGCCTCAGGCCGCCTCGCTGGAGGTCATTCTCAGTCGTCTTTATTTCCCCGGATCCTTCCTGCGGCTTCCGATTCAGCAGCCGCAGAGCCGGCGCCGGGGGATGGCGAGCTGGGCGCTCCTCCCCTCCTCCCACCCTCTCCCCCAGCTCCTCCGCGTCCCGCCCCCCGCGCGCGGGCTCCGCCGCGCCCGCCTGAAGCGTGCCCGCCCCGGGCGCGGAGTCGGGGAGCCCGGCGCACCCCCAGCCGGGGCCCCCGCAGCCCGCCTCCTCCGGATCCTCGGTCCCTGCGACTTCAAATGCGGCTTCTTCGCTCCCCTGACCTGTCCCCGCTACTGAGCATGCCCAGTCCTGCCCGCCGCCGCCACCGACGACTTTCAACATGGGGACTGAAGTTCTCCGGGTTTGCAGACGAGAGGGGCAGGTTGGGCTTTGTGTGGCGGAGCGAGCCGAGCGGAGACCCGGCGAGGCGGGCGCGGGGCAGCGAGCGGCTTCCGCAGCAGCGCACCCGCCGCGAAGACGCTTAAATATGGGTAGAGGCTTTAGGTTTGCCGATCCTGTCCCCGGTGGGCAAGATACCTTTGCAAGGTCATTCACGTCGTTCCCTCCTCCCCGAAACCTTTGTGAGCTGCTCGCGTTTAGTTAGGAGACCAAACTACTCGCAGGCCTGAGGGGGGAGGGAGGACGACGATTATTTTTAGAAAGGTAGGCTGATGTGGAGAGGGAGAGGAGTGACATTTCTTTGCTGGCACGGACGCGAGCACCATGTGGCCTCGCGGAGTTGTCTTTTGCAGGGAGGAAACCTAGGAATACAGTGTAAGGACGGTGAAGGACACAGCTGTAGGCAGGATTAGCCAGGGCTGGAAGAGACCAAGTAAACAGAAGCAGCCCCAGCTATAAAAAGCACCTTCCTCACCCAGAAAGGACTTCAAGAGACAATGCCACGCTATTTGTGCAGTTAAGGAGGTGCCTGTGTTTTAAGAAGGTAGGGGAGCATCACCATCAAGTGGTGGTCAACACCATAAACTTTGGAGTCAAACTGGGTTCAAATTTCGACTTAGCAAACTAAGGAAACCCAAGAAAATCATTGCTAAAGTTAAGACACGTGGCCGTCTGAAACAGGACTGGGCATGCCCAGTAGGCAGGACGAATTTGGGTGGTGAGGACCTTCCCAAAATTGTGTAATCCCTGAGGCCTCAGGTTTTGAATGTACCTGAAAGTACCAGGTACAATCAATCTCACACAGTAAATGCTCAAAAGAGGTCATTCTTCTTATTTGTATTTATTTGTTTTAATTCTTCCCCCGAGGATATTTTTTCTATTGCTTTTCAGAGATAGTGGAAGGGAGAGAGAGAGAGAGATCTCACATCAATTGGTTGCCTCCGGCATGCACCCTGACCAGGGTAAGGGATCGAGCCTGCAACCCAGGTATGTGTTGTTGGCAGGAACAGAACCCAGGACCCTTCAGTCTACTGAGGCTCTAACCACTGAGCAAAACTGGCTAGGGCAAGAGGTCATTATTCTTATTACATTGTTATTAGTTCACCTTCATTTCAAACAAGGGGAGCAAACCATGCTCCCAGCCAGAATTATCGTGTGAATTTATTGTGGGTGATGGTCTCCACCATTTGTACGTAATCTGTGGAGGAGTCAGAGGCCTCCGTGCGTTTAGTAGCAGCCAGGGCCTACGGCTCAGATTGGCAACACCTTCAGCAGAGCCCCACCCAGAATCAGAGATGTAGGCACCTGGCTAGGCACTTGGCACTTTGCATCTTGGTAACCTTCTATACCTGGCTCATTGCCCCTGCTCTGCTCATGCCTCTCCAGCTGCCCACCACAGAACTAGTGCTCACTTGAGAGCTCTGGTCCATCTACTCATTTTTTTCAGGTAAGGAAACTAAGCCACAGAGAGATGGCTGAGGTTATTACGAGCAAAGCTAGGGCTAAACCCTAAATTTTCTAATTACCTCTGCTTCCCTGACCTTATCGTATTTGAAGACAGAAAACAACCTAGTGATCTGACCCTTTGCCTACCTTTTCTGCATCGTCATGGGCGACCTGAGCTCCCTCCACAAAGCAGCCTGTCAGTTCCTCAGGTGGTTATCTCTGCATCTGCTGTTTCCATTGCCTGAAATTCTCTTCCCCTAGACCTCTTTGTGTACTGGATTCCAACTCAATCTTAAGATCTCCACTTCAGTCTCTTATATTTAGAGAAACCTTCCTGATCCTTAGGACTAGATTCCACATTAACTCTACGATGGGGACAATAATAGAACATTACTGCCCTGGCCAGTTTGGCTCAGTGGTTAGAGGGTCAGCCCGCCGACTGAAGGGTCCGGGCAAGGGCATGCACCTCCATTGCAGGCTTGATTCCTGGCCCAGGTTGGATCACGTGCAGGAGGCAACCAATCGATGTGTGTCTCTCACATCCGGTGTTGCTCTCTCTTTCTCTCCCACTCTCTGAAAAGTAGTGGAGAAAAATATCTTAGGGTGGGGATTAAAAAAAAAAAAAAAAGAATGTTATTGAGTTGTTACAATGATGAAATGAATATATGATGAAATAAATATATCTGTAAAGTGCCCAGTACATCGTAAGTACTATGAAAAAGATATTATTATTTGATTGTCCATGCCTCCCCCCCACACACACAGTACTCTGAAATCTCCATTAAGGAAAATATGTCTTGTTCATCATTGTATCTCTAGGAAGCTCTTGGTAATTATTTGTGACTGAATAAATGACGTGATATTTCACCCAGGGTGTCTCTCACTTTCTACTCTACTGTACAATTGCTAAGAGGGAAAAAAAAAATTTCATCGATACTTAAATATTCAAATATGTAGTTTTTCAAATTCCTACGTAATTTAAACTGAGTAATTTAGGTAGCGGTTTACATCAGAGATGCAAATAGGAGCTTTAGCAATGCAGAATCTCCAAGGACAGAATCTCCCCAGCTTGATTCCCAGGCATGGTGAGGAAGGCCTGAGAGCCAGGTGGCTCAGACCCAGGCAGGGCACAAGTACTGGTACTGGGGACAGAACGTTCCTCACCCGCTTCCTTTCTCCAGCCCTTGTCAGGCTGGTGCCCTGGATCAGTTACACCCAACATGTGGCAGGGAGGAAGCCAGGTGGCATCTCACAGGTTTATTCAGGGGGAGTGTGTCTGAGGTGTAACTTTGAGGCCTGAGCTATCATGTGTTCCAGGAGGGACATGAAACAAAAAATGTCTGGAAGAGAGTGAGGGGGGAAGAAACTCACAAGCTACTTCTTTCCCTTTGTTCATTCATTCATTTATTTGCCAATTACTTATTAAGTGTGCACTATGTTACAGACGCTAAAACAGATGCCTCCACTGCCCTGTAGGGCCTTACAATTCTTTGGGAGAGAGGTAACTCAAGGGTTCTCCAGCATCAGTGTTCATAAGAATAAACCAGGGAATTTTTCCTGATTAACTTTTTGGTGAAAATAATATACATACAGCCTGGCCAGCGTGGCTAGATGGTTGAGCATCGACCTATGATCCAGGGGATCAAGGTTCTATGCCAGGTCAGGGCACATACCTGGGTTGAAGGCTCAATACCCGGTGGGGCGCGTGCAGGAGGCAGCCGATCAATGATTCTCTCATTGATATCTGTTTCTCTCTCTCCCTCTCCCTTTCTCTCCCTGAAATCAATAAAGACATTTTAAAAATAATAATGATATATATACAGAAATGTATACATATACTAAGGGTAGAGCTCATTGAATTTTGCACAAACACCCTGTGTAACCTGCATCTGATCAAGAAACATAACATGGCTAGTAACCTAGGAGAATTTTTAAAAGCAGATTCTGGTCAAGGTGCATAGACTGATTCAGTAGGTTTGGAGCATAGTCATCTACATGGTGATGATTATGATGATGACAAATACATTTTAAATTAAAGGAATAAAACTAACTATTTTTAATGGGATTATGATGCAGATGGTCTTTGCTTGGAGAAACAATGAATGAAGCAAAGTATATCACCTATGTCATGGGAGGTGTGAGCGAAAAGGGGGCTGTGTAATAAATAAATGTAACTGAAAGTAACTTCACAGGGTTTTCTGTTGATAAATTCCTAACTGGGCAGGCCATGGTGGGTAGTCATGTCCCAGGCCTGTAAAGGTTTTATCTTTACCTTAAGTAATTCCTACCCATCTAGGTTTCAACCTGCAAGATAAAATATGCACAAAAGGAGCATAAATGCATAACCCATGGACACAGACAATAGCATGGGGAAGGCCTGGGGTTGGGGTGGACGCGGGATAGAGGGGATCACTGGGGGGGGAGGGGAGACATCTGTAATATTTTCAACAATAAAGATAAATTTAAAAAAATATGCACAAAAGGAGCAAGACCTTCCACCTATATTCTCTCTGGGTCTTATACATTTAAAAGAATGATTCTTTAAAAATACAAATATGAAGACCCTGGTCAGGTAACTCAGTTGTTTAGAGCGTCGTCCTGATACACCAAAGCTGCATGTTCAACGCCTGGTCAGGGCAAATACAAGGAGCAACCAATAAATGTATAAATAAGGGGAACAACAAATAGATGTCTCTCTCTCTCTCTTCCTCTCTAAAAACAATAAATAAAAATTTAAGAATAAATAAAAATACAGATTTTTAAAAATATATATTTTTATTGATTTTTAGAGAGAGAGGAAGGGAGAGGGAGATAGAAAAATCAATAATGAGAGAGTCATTGATCGGCTGCCTTTTGCATGTCCCCTACTGGGGATCGAGCCCACAACCCGGGCATGTGCCCTGACATGGAATCAAACCATGATCTCCTGGATCATAGTTCGATGCTCAACCACAGAGCCACACCCAGCCGGGCTAAAAATACAGATTTGATCATGACATTCTTGTAGCAAAAACAAAGTCCCTACCCTTCCCTAGATTACAGAAAAGACAGGCCTTAAGCACATAATTGCCACAAAAGCAAAGATTTATAAGTACATTCTGTGGTGTGCAAAAAAGATAAAACTCCCAGTGTCATGGGGACACATACCAGGGTGACCTGGCCTAGTCTTAAACTTTAGCAGATTAAATGATATTTAAGCTGAATTCCGAATGTTGAGTAGAAGTTAACTAAGGCGGGTGTGGGTGTGGAGGAGGTCTTCTTAGTCTATCCTATATCATTAATATGGTAGGCACTTCCTGACTGCTTGCTGAATGAAAGAATAAATTGACTTTGTCCCTCTCAATAGGGCAAGTCCAATGTAAGGGAACTTCACTGGAATAAACCATTGGGCCAGTCTCTTTCTCTTTCCTGTTCTTCTACATTGGTTGCTTTTCTCTCTGGTGATGGGGTATTTTCTACTCAGTATTCATTGCCTATTTAAGTTTTATTATTATTTTTTCAGTCAACAGAGATGAAAAAATATAGCATCAGCAGCTGTCACTACCAGTAATAACAGTGTGTGCAGGAATGAAACACATCCCACATGAACAAACTTCCTGTCAGCCACTACTATTTTTTGAGTACCTGCTAATTATGATTTGGTGAAGGGGGGTGGAGTGTGGCTACCTAGATATTTAATAAGCTATAATCAGAGTAACCCCAAGTATTGGGCATAATTTCAGAAATGGAGCTGGGTTTAGCAAAATTATGTTTTATTATCTAATATTTACTGAGTCCTCATATGCCCATACACTGTACTAAGCACACTCTATGTCTTATTGATCAACACAGTAGCCATGTAAGTTGGGTACTATTATTATTCTCATATTCCAGCTGAGGGCACTAATGCTTAGAGAGGTTTATTAACTTGCTGAAGTTCACACAGCAGAAAATGTATAAATGACACTTGAATTAGTTCTGGGTGGCTCTAGAACCTGCACAATTCATAACTCAACTGTAGTGCCTCCCAAAAGGTGGTGTTTTCCCCATTACCTGCACACAGGTAATGATTGAAAACACCCGATGTAATATTCCATAGCCTTTCACGGTTATTGAGTCCCTTTACTTCTCACTAAATTTTTTTTTTTTAATTTATCTTTATTGATTTCAGAGAGAGGAAAGGAGAGGGAGAGAGAGAGAGATAGAAACATCAATGATGAGAGAGTCATTGATCGAGCCCACAGCCCGGGCATATGCCCTGACCAGGAATCGAACCCTGATCACCTGGATCCTAGGTCGACGCTCAACCGCTGAGCCACGCCCGGCTGGGCTCACTAAATATTTTTTGCAGTTCTAGTATCTTAAATTTTTCCCAAAGAGCCTTTCCCCCCCTTTAAAAAAATGCTTTAGCTATAACAATCTCTACTATAGCTATCTCTATTTTGTATATCTATTCAACAAATATTTTTAAATGATGTTACCATGTGCAAGCTACTATTTCAAGTACTAAGGTTAAAGTGATGAACAAGGCAAAAACATCCCTCCAAAAACATTCTTGGAGGGGTGGGCAGGGGACAACAGAAAATAAGCAAGTAGAAGTAAATAAATACAGGCTGTGTTAAGTGACATAAAAATAATTAAACAAAATTAAGTGAAAGAGAATAACTGGAAGGGAGGGGCCAGTTTAGATGGGGGTAGTTGAGGAAGCCACATTGATGCTGGTACCTGACAAATGAAATTTGGAAGATCCCTGGTCAGTGTGGCTCAGTCAGTGGGAGTGTCATCCTGTGCACCTCAAGGTTGCCGGTTCCCAGTCAGGGCATATGCCTAAATTGCAGGTTCAGTCCCCAGTGGGGACTTGCAAAAAATATTCAAAAAATAAATAAAATAAAAATTTGCCTTTCTTTTAGATTTCCTTTAATTCCTAACTTTTCTTTTGGTAACAGCTTAATGGAGATATAATTCATATACCATACAAGTCACCCATTTAAAGGGTACAATTCAATGGTTTTTAATATATTCACAGAATTGTGCAACCTGCACCAAAATCAATTTTAGAACATATTCATCACCCTAAGAAAAAAACCCATACCCGTTAGCAGTCACTCCCCATTTCCCCTTAAACCTTAGTCCTAGGCAAACAGTAATCAACTTTGTTTCTATAGATTTGCCTATTCTAGACATGTCATATAAATGAAATCATACAATATATGGTCTTTCGTGACTGGCTTCTTTTACTTAACATAATGTTTTCAAGGTTCACCTATGTTGTAGCACACAGCAGTACTTCTTTTCATGGCTGAATAATATTCCACTGCATGGATATAGCAATTTACTTATCCAGTCTTCAGTCAATGAACATTTGTGATGTTTCAACTTTTGAGCAACTATTATGAATAATACTGCTATGGATATTTGCGTATAAGTTCTTATATGACTATGTTTTTATTTCTCTTGTGTATATAACTTTTAAAATATAAAAATACAAAGTGGCATGAGGGATACTTTTGGGGACAATGACAGATTATATCATGATAGTGGTAGTGGTTACATAGCTTTAAATATTTGCCAAAACTCATTGAATTGTGCACTTACATTGATGAAATTAATTGTATTTAGGTTATATCTTAGTAAAGCTAACCCAAAAAATAAAGGATGCAATTGTAGGGAGAAGGATTTGGAGACATACTAATATGTATAGTGTTTTAACATTACAAAATACTTTTGTGTATACCAATATTTTCACATATATTGTGTATACCAATTTCTGTATACCAATATTTCTGTATACCAATATTTTCACATAATATTTTCTCACTAAAACAGACAAAACTATGATCATTTTGATAAGCCAATGAGATAAATATGAAGACATTGTGTCCATTTTAGAGATGAGGAAAATAGACCTGTAGAGGTTGGTTAAGTGGTTTGCCCAATATCATAGTTGCTAAGTAGCTGAGGCAAAATTTCTTCCACCTTTCACCTCTGTGGTTTTCAGATAAAGTTGCTTACAAAAATCAAAGGAGAAAGAAGTTACACCTACAGAGACTTCATATTTGAACACAGAATAAAGAAGTTCCCCCACATGCTGGCTCTTCCATGACCTAGAATAAAAATGAAAAAAAGTGATAACTTAAATTACAATAACTAAAACAGAACTTCTGAAAAGCAAGAAAAGTTTGAAAATATCCACCACTGACTGCAATGCTCTTTTAAGTTGCTCTAACATTTGAGCTTTAACTTTACTGAGAATAGAATGTTCTACAGCTCCTCCTGTTTTTACCAGTTTCTGTGATTCCTGTTCTTACGTGTGCTCAGGTCTCTTGCCTGCTGTCCCCTTGCCATGCTCAGCAAGGCCAGAGGGCTAGCTCCTGAAGGCTGTCTTTCTCAGGTTCCAGCATCAGTTGTCTTCCTGCTGGCTTTAGTCAATGGGAGGACTGGTGAAAGAATGGCCGGGTCTTCCTCTCCTTTCTTTTCTGCTTTGGATGGCATCTCCAAAGCTGCTGCCCCTTTTCTGGGGATTCCAGCATCTACAGGACACGTCTGCCTTGATTCCGTCTACTGGGCAATCTTAACTCCTGGGCTGCAATTACACCACCTTTTCCCTGTCCCGTACCATCCTAAGGCTGGTGGTGACTTCGCGCATTGCCCCACTGTCTTCTAATTAGCCTCTCAGACTCTTCCCCTTTCCTGCACCACAGTCCTTCTCTTTGGATATCCAGGGTGGTTTCTCTTCTCCTAGTTGGACCTTGAATGATAGACTCAAGATTAGATCTAGGACCATCCCTGAAAACAATGTTAAGGCTTTAACCACTTCATTTTGCATTCCTTTGTGGCCCACCCCTCAGGCACATTTAGGCATGATATCCATTATTCCATTATGGGTGGGTCAGAAATTCCATTATATTTGTGTCAAAGTGCACCCCTTAGAAAATTAAAATTTATTTATCAAATTGGCTGGTCTGTGATCATCTAACAGCTGAAATAATGTATTTAATAGACCTGGAATCTGAACAAATGTTTAGCTGCCCATTTTTCATATACCATTTAGCATGTTAAATTAGTATAGTGGAGATTTTATTTTCTTTTTAAATGTCTTTATTGATTTCAAAGAGAGGAAGGGAGGGAGATAGAGATAGAAACATCAGTGATGAGAGTCGTTGATCGGCTGCCTCCTGCATGCCCCCTACCAGGGATCGAACCTGCAACCCAGGCATGTGCCCTGACTGAAATTTCAACCTCGACCTCCTGGTTCATAGGTTGATGCTCAACCACTGAGCCACTCCGGCCAGGCTAGTAGAGATTTTATTAGTCGGCACAATTAACACTAGTTTCTATAATAGATAATTCCAAAAGCTGTATGGCTTAACACAATAAAAGTTTTTATTTGTAGCTCACAAAGAGTTCAATGTGGACAGCTGGGGCCTTCTGCTCTGTGCAGTCACTAGGGAACCTAGTGTTGCCCTAGATGTTGACATCCAGCTAGCAGATGAGGAACTGAAGAGAGCATGGAGGGTTGTGGGGCAAATTTTAGGTAATAGGCCTGGAAGCAACATTTGTCAATTTGGTCCACATCTCATTGGCCAGAGCTCAATCATGTGGCCCCCACATAGCTGCAGGAGAGGTTTTAAATTAATGCCTATGAGGAAAAAAGAAATGACCTTGGAAAACACACGGTGAGTCTCTGCCGGTGTTTGCCCTTCTGAGCAATAAATGTCTGTTTCACTCTTCCTCCCATAAAGAAACTAAACTCCTCCACTCCCCCACCCCCAGAACACTATACAATCCACCGTATCCAGCTAAAAGCCCTGGGTGATGCTCAGTCATCTCCATCTGGTTCGCATGTGGTTCTTTTGGGTTTAAATAATTTTTTAAAGCATTTAAAATTTTTTTTGATTGATTGATTTTAGAGAGAGAGGGAAAGAGAGAGAGACATTGATTTGTTGTTTCACTTATTTATGCATTCATTCATTGATTCTTTTATGTGCCCTGACTGGGGTTAAAACCTTCAACCTTGATATATTGGGGCAACACTCTAAACAACAGAGCTACTTGGCCAGGGCCTGGTTGTGTAACTTATAATCTAAAAAGAAGAGCCATCTGCACCCTGCTCCTTTCTCATTCCCCCAAATACAATGGTGAGCAATGACAAGTAACTTGAGTGTCCCATTTGGAAAGAAAATAAATAAAAGAAAAAGAGCCAATGCTAGTCTAAGGCAGTAAGGCAGGCACTGAGACATTTCCCTGACCAGGAAGCTTTGGGAAATGTCTTCAATTGAACTGTGTTTCTCCTCTATAATAGGAATTATTTTGTCCATATTTTTCTTTGACCCCTGGTTCCACTCTTTGGGTCTTCTCTTCTGTTGATCTTCTCCATGGCAATGTCTGAAGTCGGCAATGAGAAATACATTATCTCTGGGGCTGTGCAGATTTTGGAGTTGGCTTCCTTCATATGGAAGGCTATCAGTCCAAGGCTGGTTATTGTTTTAGGCCTTGGGTAGTCTTTGTCCCCGCTTTTGTTTTCTTTGTAACTACTGTTTCCTCCCAAACTTGACAGGCTTCTCACTGATTTCCTTCTAGACAATTCCTATGCCACAAACTATACCCCAAATACTTTCCTAGACATACTTCTCAATCTTATTTATGTGGGTTTTTGAAAAAATTATCCTTATGTCTCTCTCAACTTTTTTTTTTTTTAATATATCTTTATTGACTTCAGGGAGAGAAAAGGAGAGGGAGAGATAGAAACATCAATGATGAGAGAGTCATTGATCGGCTGCAACCTGCAACCCGGGCATGTGCCCTGACCGGGAATCAAACCCTGATCTCCTGGATCCTAGGTCGATGCTCAACCACCGAGCCATGCCCAGCTGGGCTTTCTCTCAACTTAATGGCAGTCAGCT
Organism: Miniopterus natalensis; assembly: GCF_054644295.1. Lineage (NCBI taxonomy): Eukaryota > Metazoa > Chordata > Mammalia > Chiroptera > Miniopteridae > Miniopterus > Miniopterus natalensis. The sequence goes on from NC_142094.1 coordinate 35,996,212, forward strand.
TGATGCTGTCTGGATTGAGTAGAAGGCCACAACTTCAATGTCATCTTTGCCATAACGTGGTGACCTAGCGGGCCTTTGTTGCTCAGTTTTCTCAATCTTATTTTCTATTTGAATTCTTGAAGACTTTAAGACCCCCACTTTATACATGTAATTTTCCTATTTTTTAAAATTTCTCCCTGCAAACTGTCTAAACTTGCCAACCAATAGTGGCCAATATACACTAACAGTTTGGTTCTTTCCAGCTGCTTCTCTTGGAGCTGACAGATCAGTAAGCATATGGCTTGCCTCTTAAGTTATTACAAGCGAGAATTTCTGCCAAATGTTTTGCCATTACACAGCATGGATTGCTGCCTTTTCTGCCTCTGGAGTCAGTTTCCTTTCTTCCCACAACTGGCATGCTATGCGAGTGCCATTCACTTTAGATTTTTGTTTTTTCAGAGTGCCCCATTTTAAGGTTCCATTTAGGGTTTTCATCATAGTAGTAATGCTAGTTCTGTAAAATGAACTTCCAAATCTCAGTGGCTTAACACAAAAAAAAAAAACCATGGTAAAGTTAATTTCTCACTCTACAATCCAATGTAGGAGGGCGCGGGGGTCGAAAGGAAGCTGCTACATGCAGTCAAGCAGAGCCTAAGCTAACAAAGGCTCCACCATCTTCAATGCATGACTCCCAAGTTTTCTCTGGACACAGACCCCCAGCTAGCAGCTGGGAGAGTATAGAGAGCCTGGATGATCACATAGGCTTTTTAGAAGCCAGGTCTGTGAGTGGCATATACTTCAATAGTATCAGAAAAGGCCTTGGGATTGGCTCTGATTGGTCCTGTTGGGTCACTGCCTTCCTTTAACTGACCCATGTAACCAGGGGTGTTCAGGCTTTCTTTACCAGGGCTGTGTCATATGCTTAATCTTACAGCTGTAGGCTGGGGTTAATGCCATCTGAAGTTGCACTGAGAGATACAAGACGTGGTTCCCCTAAATAAACCACCAGAAGAGGGGAAAGGAGATATTGGAAAGTCAAACCAATAGGTGTTTATTACACAAGCTTAAAAACTTGACTGACGCCTGGCTGGCATGGCTCAGTGGTTGAGCATCGACTCATGAACCTGGAGGTCAGTGTTCAATTCCCTGTCATGGTATATGCCTGGGTTACGGGCTCGATCCCCAGTAGGGGGTGTGCAGGAGGCAGCCAATCAATGACTCTCTCTCATCATTAATGTTTCTGTCACTTTCTCTCTCCCTTCCTCTCTCTGAAATCAATAAAAACATATTTAAAAAAAATAAAAAATAAATGGAGCTTGGAACAAGGCAGTGACATACCATATGTGGGGTGCACTGTCTGCAGAGAATTAAAACAAAACAAAAAAGAGAAAAACTTGACTGACTTTAGTGTGCTCACTATTCACAGAAAGGAGCACAGGAGCTAATAGTAGAGAACATGGGACACCACCCAGCTGAAGCAGGGTCAAGCCATCATTTCTGGCCGGCATCATGAAACTCCCGGGGTACAGAGTCCCAGGGAATTTATTTGGATTACCTGCCTTGAAAAAATTATGTACCTTCTCTCTTGAAAGGTCACCAAGTGGAATATTCTTCCCTTTTCTACCTTGAAATTTCTCTAGGAGTTATGCTTAGCAACTCCCAAACCCAAACAGTCTCATGGACGCAGTAACTATCACATACAGCAGAAGAGAGTAAACATGCAAGTGGCAGGAGGGAAATAGGGAAGGGTGATGATACAATCCAACTGAGGGAAACATGGGGCTCCCAGAAAAACTTGTTACTTTATTTTACATTGTTTCCCTTCTTTATTTATTAAATTGCCTCCCAGCCCTGGCTGATTTGTCTCAGGTGTTAGAGTTTTGGCCCACAGAGAGAAGGGTCCTGAGTTCGATTTCTGATCAAGGGCATCTACTTCAGTTACAGGTTCAATCTCCGGTTGGGGCAGGAGCGGGAGGCAACCAATCAGTGTCTCTCTCCCAACCCCCCTCCACCCTCCCTTCCACTCTCTCTAAAAAATCAATGGAAAAAAAATGTCCTCGGGAGATGATAATAAATAAATAAATAAATAAATGGCCTCCCAGACCTGCCAAAAGACAAGGAAATCTTGGACATTACTTTTACCATGAAACAGATGTCAAAAGAGCCAAGGAAGCCACATGAATAACTTGAGTAGGAACCAGTATGAATCCTGGAAGAGCATGCTCTTCCCAAAGTGAGCAGTAGCTATTGAACTCCAACTAATTACTGTCAAGTGGGAATGCAGGCCCAGGGTTGCCAGATGTAACTTTTCAAGAGAAGTCAGAAATCCAGAAGTCAGAAGTCAGTAAGAATCCAGATTCTTATGTAAAATCCTGTGACGTTTAAATGTTCATATGGTAGTCAGTCTCTGAGACTGTCTCCAGTGATCCTCTCCCCACGGTATTCCCACCCTTGTGTAGTCACCTAACAAAATGTATCACTATATCAGGGTTGGCTCCAGAGACCAATAAAATATGGCAGAATTGAGGATACGTGACCTACTTCCGAGTTTAGGTCAGAAAGGATACGAAAGACGGCCTTGCTTTGTCTGGGACTAGGCACTCTGGGGAAAGCCAGTCGCTCTGAACTGTCAAGCAACCTCGAAGAGACCCACAGGGGGGGTAACTGAGATCTCCCACCACCAGCCGTTACCACCTTGCCGCCAGCTATGTGAGGGAGCCAGTCCCCAGTCAAGCCTTCAGATGATGTAGCCCTAGACAACATCACATCTGGAAACTCATGGGACATCCTGAGCCAAAGCCACCCACCTAAGCCTGGCCGAGTGACTAAACTGGCCGAGCATTGTCCTGTGCACCGAAGGGATGCCGGTTGGATTCCTGGTCCGGGCAAGTGCAGAGGGCGGCAGGTTGTGTGTTTCTCTCCCTCTCCCCCCCCTCTCTGTTTGTCCTCAGGTGAAGGTTAAAACACAAAATGAAAAAAAAACACCCACCTAAGAAAAAGAGATAATAGATGTTTCTTGTTTTAAGCCGCTAAGTTTAAAGATATTTAAACATCGTGCAAGTAAAATATTTTTTCTTGGGCTGAATTCAGGCTGCCAGATTATAATATCTATAGAGAGGAAAGCAAGAAACAGTAGGAAACAGTAGGCTCCTGTTTTCTGATTCTTGCTTGCTTTGAATTGAATTTTTCAACCACAATGAATCCAAAAAGAAAACTGATTTAATAAACCGAGTTATTTTTTTCCAGATTCAGTTAGATGTGTGTTCAAATATGATTACACCACTTACTGGTTATGAGACTTTGGAAAATTTCCTTAAGTTCTTTTGGCTACAGTTTCCTCATTTGTTAAAGGGGAATAACAATAGAAGTACTTTTGAGTACCTCTATGTAAAAATTGTGAAATACTTTGAAATGAGAATAAAAAAGATTAATAGGTATTCTATCTAGTTTATCCATTCAGATTCTCTTTATTTCATTGTCTCTGAGCTATTTTACAGCTCTGTAAGCTGTAGAAAACAGGGTAATGCAGTGATTCTAGAACACGGGTGTTTAATAAATTGCTTGAACTAATAAATATCATGTAAATGTCACGTAATTGTGTCTAGTAGTATGTAATTGATTACTGTCCTATGACTATACATCAGTTCTGCACCTGTAAAATAAGTTCATTTTAGCATTCCTGATGGGTTAATATATTTGTCTGCCCTTTGCATTCTCATTTGAAGTGGCTGTAACACCTTATTTATTCCATCATTAATTGATATGTTAAATAAAATCACAGATGCATGTTCATTTTATATTTGTATGTGAATCATAATTCAACTTAAAAAATTTATCTGCCAACAGACTTCAGAGTGTTGTTATGATGGTTAATTGATCAGAACAATTAGCACAGTGCCTGGCACACAGTGCTCAACAACATTAGCTCTATAATGAAATGGAAAAGGTAGTGAGGAAGCACTGATGATGGGAAGTCACTATTAGGTGAGACAAAGGACCATTGGTTTACCTACTGTACCCATTCTTGTTTTCTGAAAAAGAGTTCTCAGAGACAACCACTTTGTAAATCAGAACAGCAGTCAAAATTCTAACACGGCTGAGCAGTATTCTGTTGTGTAAATGTACCACAGTAATTGTACAACAAGATCTCAGAAAAACTGTCTAACCTCTCTCACCCCAAGGAGAATGATAATACTTACTTCAACAGTTGTTGTGAAGACCTGCAAAAGTAACATACATGAAATGGGCGTAGGATTAATGCGCTAGAAAGGATGTTGATCTGCAAACAGATTTAGAAAGCACATGTCTGACTGTTCTTTCAAATTCTGTGCCTACTGGTAGGTAGCAGAGATTTTGCCTTAAGTGGGCCAGGCATAAGAAACAGCCAGCTAGCCCGGCTGGCATGGCTCAGTGATTGAGCATTGATCTGTGATCCAGGAGATTCCAGTTCGATTCCCAGTCAGGGCACATGCCCAGATTGTGGTCTCAATCCCCTGCAGGGGGCATGCAGGAGGCAGATCAATGACTCATCATTGATGTTTCTATCTCTCTCTCTCCCTCTCCCTTCCTCTCTCTGAAATCAATAAAAACAATATAAAAAAAGAAAAGAAACAGCCAGCTAGCCATCTATTTTTGTTTGAGATGATCAAATATTTGATAGAGATAAATGTGTTATTTGTTGTTGTTGTTTTGTTTGTTTTACTATAAGAAGAACAGTAGAACAATCCTGATAATAGTTGGAAATAGGTACTCCAGCTAGTACTCTCCAAAAGTGTCAGTGTCATAAAGGACAAAGAAACATTGAAAAACTATCTTAGATTGAAGGAGACTAAAAAATCATGAGAACTAAATGGAATGCGAGATCCTGGATTGGATCCAGGACCATAAATAAACATTAGTATGACAGTGAAATTTGAGTAAGATCTGTGTATTAGTTAATAGCATAGTATCAGCCCAGCCGGGCGTGGTTCAGCAGTTGAGCATCGGCCTAGGATCCAGGAGATCAAGATTCGATTCCCTGTCAGGGCACAGGCCCAAGTTTCGGGCTTGATCCCCAGTCAGGGGCGTGCAGGAGGCAGCCAATCAATGACGACTCTCTCATCATTGACGTTTCTGTCTCTCTCTCCCTTCCCCTTCCTCTCTGAAATCAATAAAGATATATTTAAAAAAATAGTGTAGTATCAAAGTCAATTTCCTGATTTTCATAGTAGTAGTATCATTACGTAAGTTGTGAACATTTGGGAAGCTGGGTGAAGGATGGAGATATGAAAACTGATTTGGGGGTTTTGGTGGTGCTTTTTCCCCCCTCTCATCTTTTTTTTAAGTCTGAAATTATTTTAAAATGGAAAGTTTAAAAAAAACCCTTAATCTCCCCAGTTTACTTTTTAAAGTTGTTTTCCTATTAAAATTATGTCTGAACTAAGAGTACTGTAACTACGTCTCTACCAGCTTTCTCATCGGCTCTGCATGCTGTGTTCTCTCTCTCTAATAAGCTGCCACGTTCCTTCGTCCAGATGGTGCCATGCTCAATGATGCCAGATCTAAGAGAGAGCTATTTATACCCTTGATAGCATAGACTTGCATATTTATTATGACAATTTCTGGCAAATGAAAGAATGTTTGTTCTAACAAATCAATGTATGTACTTGGCAGTTTACCATCATATGGAGGTAAAGTGTCTTGGGAACACTTTTTTTTCACCAATTCACATAAAAATACAAAATTGGCTAACAGTAGCCCTGCGCTCCATCCCCTCCAAAGTCACCCCCAAGGTACAACCTCTCCTCCTGTGGATTAGATCTAGTCACAGGCCATCTCCTGACTGGAGGAATAGGCCCTTTCCTCATCCAACTTTCAGCAATAGAATGGAAACCTTCTCTCAGATTTTAACATGTCCCGAGGTGTCATGTCCCCAGGTTGGTTGTGGGAAGACTACATTGACCAGCCAATGTACAAAGAGGAAACATAGCAGGAGCACATGGTAGACCTCAGAGTTGTAAGATAAATAGGCGATTCTCAAAATTTCCCCCAAAGGTTCCTGAACCACAGAGAAGAGTTATATCAGATAGGATGCTTTGGGCTTCAGGTAACAGAAAACTAGCTTAAACAATGAATGTTTATTAACAGGCAGTCCAGAGCTTAGAAGGGCTCCAGGCCCAATACCATAAGGGCTTCACTCTGGTTCTTTGATAGTTTCTTGCTTTAGTCGTCCTTGGCATATCAGTTTTGTCTCCTGAGTAGGGCCCTCATTGTTAATAAATGACTTAGAGGAGAAATGGGAAAAATGTCTTTTGGTTTGTGTTCTACAAGAGAAAAAGAAAACCTTTCACCCTTTCACTACAGAAACTGTTCCCTTCAGTCTCATTGGGCCAACTTAGGTCATATGCCCACTCCCCTGCCAATGATACTCAAGGGAAAGCTATACCCTGAATCACTGAAGGCTTTTCCCAGTCACTGCCAATTTTATCTTGTGTGTGCCTGTGGCATTCCATTACCATGAACAGTCAACCTTTGCTTGGAATCTATTGGTGCCCTTCTGTAGGCCATTGTTAAGGTTTTCCTAGGAACCTAGCATCAGTACAGAGCTGTTTCATCAGCATTGTAAATTTGTTCAGTGCAAGAAGAGGTTGGAGATATTATCTTAGCAAATTTATCAATGTAACTTTCAGCGGTTTCAAGAGCTTTTTCACCACAGATTTTAAAATACTTGATCCCATGATGCTTTTTAAATTTCGGCAGATAGGCTCCTGAATATTCACACTTACCTCCAATGCTCAGTTCTTTATGGTATAGTCTACCTTGCTTCTCGACCAGCAAACCAGCCAGTGGAATTATCTTTACTTCTTTGATGTTGAATCCAATCAATCAACATGGTCAAGATCATTTTTGGCCCTATGCAGTGTTTTTCTATTTTCCATTAGTTCTTGGTTATCACTGTCACTGTAAAATTTCAACAACTTGTCTTTCTGGCTCTTTAAGTCATATATGGTGGTGTTTCCCACACCATATCCTTCAGTAAGATGTCTCACAGACACACTGCCATCAAGCTTCTGCAATAACTCCCTTTCTGAGTTACAGATAAAGACAGATGCTTACTTTTCTTATTCTCACTGTTCCCTATAGGCACATCTTTAACTCTTTTGGGCATTTTCACAGTACAATTACTAATCCCCAAGTCACAAAACATCAGCAAGTAGCAAAAGATGCATGACTTTTGCTCATAGATATGAGCACTGAGACATAACCTAGATTTCATGTTTGTCCACCGTAGGTTTTGCAGACAAATAGTCCTGGCACCAAACTTACAAAAAATACTTTTGGGTTTCAGAGGGTTTTTGTTTTTATCTCGTTTTGGAATTGCAAAGTAGAGATTGTGGTCCTGTACTAAAAATATCATTTTAATGATGAAAAGACTGAGGCTCAATTATTAACTTGCCCAAGGTTATGCAGCTATTATTTGTCTTTTCTGCTTTAATTCAGTCTCCGAAAATTTACTTTACTGGACAAAGAAATTTTGGGAAGGGTATTGTCTGCCAAGATGATTTGAGTTGGAATATTTCGAGCAAGAGAACCGGATACTCTTGGCTGTTTGGCTGATACAGTTGGTAGCTGAGCCCCATGCTGGATAACACGAAAATGCCTTGGCAAGAAGAAGCTGGAGATGCTAAATTTATAGTCATTGAATATAGATGTTTCTTTTTATACCAAATTATCTGTTTGGTATTTATCTGCCTAGTCACGTATTGCTCCACAATGAGCAATCAGAAAAAAAGAAAGAAAACAGCCCATTTCAAATATGTCCCAAACACTCCCACAAATTTCCCCTAAATATCCACTCATTTGAAAGGTTTTCTATTTGTTTTTTAAACTGTTCCACAAATTGCACATCACAACTGTGACTCAGAATTAAAATATATTTTAGGAATCCCACTAAAATATTTCCTTCAACTTAGAAAGAATTCATTAGAATTTTGAATGACTTTTAAGCTTCTGTGGTTTGGGCTCTATTTTTGGAGATCCAGCTTTTTCTTTCATGCCCATCTTCCCCATATTTGTTTAGATCTTCATCAAACACCTAATATGAACCATGGTAAAAGACTGAGGACTGTTGACTCAAATAAACGCACAAGATCCTTCACAGGTGTGGTTGTTTCTTACGTTAACATTACCTATTGCTCCTGGTGGAGGCTGTGACCAGGGCAGGAAATCAGCATGAGGTAACTTAATCTTTTCATCTTATGAGCAACTTCCAGGGCACAGGTGAAATTAATTTGAATGGGAAGTAAATCTTAAGCATTTCCCAATCAAGTTGGCTCTGTTTTTCTAAAGGAAAACTCAGTGGCTGGTACTGAAATTAAAAATGTAGGAAAAAATATCTCTGCAACCCATCCACTTTTTTCCACCTGCTTGGCCATCTCCCAAGTCCACATTATCATTGTATTATCCTGGGATGATGGAACAGCCTCGGAACTGGTTCAGCAGCAACCTCCTTGGCTGCCTCTATTCTCTGCTCCAGATTACCATTTTTAAAACACAGAAACAAGTTGGATTGTACTGTGCTCATGTTTAAAACAGCCCAGTGGTTTCTCATTGCTCCTAGACTAAGGACTCAAGTCAGTAACTTAGCTAAGTCTTGTAGGATCTGGCTTTGGTCCATCCCTCCCCAGAGTCTTTCCCCAAAATCCCCCAGACACATCAGCCTTCATTCACTATTCAACAAATATTTTTTTTATCTCCATGTACTTATAGAGTCATTGAGGATGTGTCAGGGACCAAGAGAAACAAGTTCTCCTATTCATAGAACTTAAATTTTAGCAGGTGGGGGGAACAGTAACGATAATGTTGTTACAGCATAGTAAGCAGCTAGAAAATTCCTTGGCAGGTGGAACAGGGAAACTGAGACAGATAGTTAAACAGCAGTTTGCAGCAACCTAGTAAATCCTATCTTCCCTAAACCTAGGACACTTAAGAGTAAATGGTTTGCCCGGCCAGGCGTGGCTCAGTGGTTGAGCATCGACCTAGGATCCAGGAGATCGCAGTTCGATTCCAGGTCAGGGCACATGCCCTGGTTGCAGGCTTGGTCCCCAGTCGGGGGTGTGTGCAGGAAGCAGCCGATCAATGATGACTCTCATCACTGATGCTTCTCTCTCTCTCTCCCTCCCTTCATCTCCCTGAAATCAATAAAGATATATTAAAAAAAAAAGGAGTAAATGGTTTGCACCTCTCCCCAACCCAAGGCTAAATAGCTTAAACCACCCAACTCAAGCAGATAGGTAACAGAAATCCAATTAGTGCCATTTACCAACTCCACCCAAGGACAAACAAATTAAGAATAAATTTCATTTTGGTACATCAGCTTAAAGCTGAGGAATATTCTATTGATCCACCCCTAAACCTCTCCTAAACACCCAGACTTTAAAACCCCAGAAAATGAATGTAGCAGCGCTCTCTGCCTCCAGGGATCATGCCCCTGTGGGTCCCTTCTCCCTCTCTTCCCCCACATGCACATATCCCCTCAAGGCTTGCAGCCAGGGGAGCTATGGGCAGCTGCAGCTCAAGTCATGGGCTTACCCTCTGAACCTGTGTCCAAGGCCCCCTTCTTCCCCTTGTCTCTGACTTCCCAGTGAGCCAGAGCAGCCCAGCCTGGCCTCTCCTGTCGCTTCTTCTGTGCCCTTCCTTACGTCATTGTCCTAAGTGTGTTTTTGCTGCAGTGAATAAATTCTTGCTTTCTTTTCTACACTTCGTTTCTTGATTGAAGTCTTTCCCTCAAGACAAGAACTGAGGTCATCTCATCATCTCCCCGGTAACATCACCAGACAAATATATAATTGCTTGTGGTAGTATGTATGAAAATAAAATTGAGACTGCGAGTGAAAAAGAGGACCCGCTTTAAATGAGGTAGTCAGGAAGTTTTCCCTGAGAAGGTTATATATTAATAGAATTTTATTATAAAAAGTCATTAAAGGGTTTTAAGGCAGAGAGGGACATGATCCTTTCCATTCTGAGGAGATTAGTTTGGTTTTTCTATAAAGAATGGAGTGGAGGGGAGCAGGACCTGAAGCAGGAAGGCGAGTTGGGGGGATATGGCATGGTCTGGGCAATGGAAAGGGACAGGAGTATTTATTTTACTTATACTGACAAAGTACAACACACACATTCTTTAAGAACTAGACGAGGGTGGGGGAGGGAGAAGCAGGACTCAGAGACGATTTTTTGGTCTTGAGTAACTGGGTAGGTACCTGGTAGTGTCATTTACTGAGACGAAGATTAGGGAGACAAGGATTCGGGTTTTGGAGAGAACATTCAGGTCCTGCATTGAGCATGTTAAGTTGGAGATGCCTGTTATACACCAAAGTGGAGATCTGAAGTGGGTGCTTAGATATTTGTGTCTAGTTGAAGCTCAGAGGAGGCATCTGGGGAGGGGAAGGAGTTTAGGCGCCATCAGTATAAAGATCTTTAGATCCACGGGAGCTGATGAGGTTGCCAAGACTAGAGGAGAGAAAAGGGGGGGGGGGGGCTCAGAAAAGAGCCCTGAGGACTCCCATAATTTAGACGTTAGAAAAGGAGGCTAAGATGGATGGCCAACGAGGTTAGGGATAAACATGGAGAGAGTGATCTTTTGCTAACAGAAGTCAAATGAAGAGTTTCGAGGCTGAAACATTTAACTATGTGGGTATTACATTCAACAGTGTGGAATGCTTCTGGGAGCTAGAATAAGACAGAATGGTTGGCTATTGTATTTACCCTCCCCCCCACATTATTTACTCAGGTTCCTGGTGACAGAATAGTCACATAGCTCTAAGAACGTTTCCTTCAAACTGCGTAGGCACTTAGATAGACATGAGCAGAGCAAGGACGAGGGGCCAGCTATGGAAGGTCACCAGGGTGGAACACCCAGGACACCCAGCAATGCGAACAAAACGGTCAGAACAAGGATTGGAGAGCAGGATTGATCACCAGGACCTCACCCAGTCCCCCCGTCCACCCCTGGGATGGTAGGTATTGGAGATGAGCGCTGTTAATCAGGACCTCGGCCCTAAGACGCCCTCTCCACCCTAGACTGCTTGGGTCCCGTGGGTCGGCTTCTCCTGAACTTTTCCCCCTGGACAGCGGTTAAGCCGCGCACCAGGAGGTGGCCAGGTAGACCCTGTGGGGCACACTGGGGTTGCAGACTCCACCCCACCAGGGGGCTGCAGGAGGCAGCCGGTCACGGATGTTTCTATCATCGATGTTCCTCTCTCCCTCTTCCTTCCTCTCTCTGAAAGCAATAGAAATATATATATGTGTGTTATATATATACACACACATATGCATATATAAAACAGAAGCATGCACTGGCGCTTAATTTGGGGCACTGCATGGGACTGAGGTTGCCAGTACAGCGCCTCGCAGCGGTGGCTACTTTATATTTTCAGAAACTAAAGTAAAGAGAAAATGCTTATAAAAATCTATTCCGGGACAGATTACTTTGTTCCTGAGGCCGCTGCAGAAGGGAGGCAGGGTCCTGCACAGAGAGACGTGAGCCTCGCGGTGCGGGCGGCGTCGATCTAAGCGACTCTCCGTCCGGGCGCGGCGTCCTTCCCGCTCCGCAGGGGCAGGGCCGGGCTCTGACGGCCCCGCCACCCCTCCACCCGGCCCTAGGGCAGTCGCGGGGCAGTCTGGCGGCAGCAGCCCCATCTCCGCGCCTTCCCCGCGTTTTTATAGTCGCCTGGATGGTATCCGAGACCTGCGTCCCCGCGATCACAGCGCAGCCACCAGGCAGCGCGTCCATCGGCCGCGTGGGGCGTCCGGCCCCGCGGGGAGCTCCAACCCCCTGCGCGCGCCCTCAGCCCCTCCGCCCATTGGTCGCCCTGCGTTCGGAGACCCGCCCCCATATTCGAAAACGTCTTCCTGGAGCCGGTGAGAAGCTCTCAGCGCGAGCCAGCCGCCTAGCCCCGCTCAGTGGCAAAAGCTCCGCCCACTCCCAGCGTTCAGTGCGGTGCCCTGGCCGCCGTCGTTTGAATTTGAAAACAGACTTCGCCTTGGTGCCCGTGGTGCTCTGGCAGAGCCGGCTACACCTACTTGCAGGTGAGGGGGTGGCCCAGGGGAGGGTCGCGGGGGAGGAGGTGGGTGATGGCGCACAGACCCGGCCCGAGGAGGGAAAACGGCTCTGGCGATGTGAGCGCCTTCAGAGGCCCGTGACGCCGGCGAGGCGCCTCTCGGGCTTCGGGTTCCGGAACGACGGAGGCCCCTCGGGCGCCAGGCGCTCGGTGGAGGGTTGAGCCTCACGGTTTGGGCCGGGGTTGAAGTTGCGTCTCCGTCTCTTGTTAGCTGAGCGACGCAAGGTAACCTATTTAACCTTTCTGGGTCTCAGTTTCCTTATTCGTTAAGTGGGGGTAATCATAATAGTACCTACTCTTTAAGTTCTTGTGAAGATAAAAGATGACATTTGTAAAGTTGTTAGAAACAGTGCCGGTATATAGTAGGCGCTGAGCGTTTGCAGTCATTGACGTTTTGGCTGCTGCTGCGGCTGCGGCTGCGGCTGCGGCTTAGGCCTCTTTGGCTGAGCGTGTTTGCCCGAGTCCCCGAGGCGGGCACTTTCCGTGGCGTGGGACAAGGCCCCTTTTGCGGGGCGCGCCCTGCTGTGGTCCTCTCTGCATTTTGTTTCCAGGCTGTTGCGGGTGTCTGGGGCTTGTCCACGTGGGGCTTTGCAGTGCCCGGTGGCGGGGGGTCTGGGGGGTGTGGCGAGTGCAGTGACTGCTGACTGTCCGCCCGGTGGGAAGGTTTCGGTTTCCCCATCTCATTCCACCTCCCGCTTCAGAGGTTCCTGCCTGTCACGATTCTCTGATATTCCTCCTGGAAGGACTAGTTGACACAGGTCATGGCCTTAAGCAACCCTTGCTTAAGGTGATCAAATTCAGATTTTTTGAAACAAGGTAGCATGTTTACCCAGAAACAGCTAGCGGTGTATATATTTTATTAAATGTCCAAGATCCGAGTCTTCAAGTCGCAAAGTAATGTAAAGACTCGTCTATTAGTTGTGAAGTCTTTTTTTTTTTTAGGCTATATTTTATTGATGACATTCAGAAATCTCATCCAGTAGCAGATTTTTATTTTTTATTTTTCCACAAATCTTCAATTATGGAATCTCCTGGAGGAAAGATAAAAATTCAGTTTCTCAGTCATGGCAACAGCCTTCTGAAATGAGGATTTTATAATAGTTAAGAGACAGTTTATTCATTGAATACTGAGCATATGAACAAGTACAATCTACTATAAGCTTACTTTTTAAAGGAGGTACAAATATTCTTTTTAATTCAGGAATTTTATAAAAGATTTATCAATACATTTTTGGGGAGAAAAAATTAAGTGAAGGCAAAGAATGAAGCTTACCTTCGTTTTCTGATTATTTCAATGAAATTTGAGTTATGAAATGTCAAGCCAGTACTTTAATGTTTTTGCAAGTGTTTTCCCTATGTTCTAGATCAGTGGTTATTTTTTACTCTATCAGATACCCTTTTCTTAATTTTCAACCATAAATTGTATATTTGAAGTATTCTATCAAACTATACTTAAGTGATTTCCCCATTTTCATTACATCATTGATTATACAATAAAAAAAAAAAGATATTAAACTTGTTTAATTGTATGGATGGTTGATCCTGTAGTTTACTGGGCCTTGTTGAAGGTAAATGTGTAATTTCCTTAGTCTTTTTGCAATTTACAAAAATAATGAAAACAACCTTGTTGTATTGAGTTGTGGGGTTTCAGGGCTTATCAAGGAAAAGGTATGACCCCAAAGTGGCAGGAGCACACAAGCTTTATTGGAGTAGCACTTTGTTAGGATTGCATGCAAGAGAAGTCCCTACAGCATGAAACCTTCCAGAGTCTAGAGGGAAGGGCACCACCTAGCAGAGGAAGAGGGCAAGGAACTGGGGGTGGGGAGAGGAGAATCAAAGAGGGGACTTAGGTGTTTAAGTGCTGTTGGTCAGCATAGTTCCTGGGTCAGAACTCCCAGCGTGCTTCAGTGGCTTTTGGTCTTTATAGTTCTGTGACTAGCAGATGTTGGATGCAGTTTCATGAGATGTGCAACACAGGCTCTAAATGGCTAAAAATAAGTTTATCTGAGCTATATTTACAAATGGCTGTGTAAAAATTTGGCTTTGGCACCTCAGTGGGTTTTTGAACTAATGTTGCTGGCCTGCTATGGAGAAGGAAACAACATAGGGCCATATTTGGCTCATTTATATAGTACCTGTGGATGCCCATTACTACTTTACTGGGCCAGGAAAGTTTGGGAGTCACTGTTTTTTGGATATTTCATAATATTGTCAAAGAACTGCAAGGAGCTCTCTTTCTTTCTCCCTGATATTATGCACCTAGTAGATGCTCAGTAAATGTTTGAATGTTAATATTTTTTCAGGTAAGGTTATCCCTAAATTTAGGTTTAGCGACTTTGTTTCATTTAGTTGTAGTAGTTTACTGATGCATTATTCCACATTGACCTTTAATTTTTAAGATCTAGGATGTGTCAGGTACTGTTTCAGATATGTTCACTTAGTTTATTTCCCTTTTCACTTGTGTTATTTGGAAGCATTCAATTGAAAATAATTGTCCAGGTAACTAAGTTTAACTCCTAAATGCTAAAAAGTTACAAAGTCTGTAAGTAACATTCTTCAGAAGACACTAAATAACTAACACAAGGTTATAGTTTACTCCACCCTTTCTATTTGATTTCTGAGAGGCTTTCAGGCAGAATATAAGTGTTTTATATTGTCTTACTAAATGGATTACCTGTACTAATGAAATCTCTTTGTATGAATGTATTCATAGGTTCGATCATATGAATAATACTGGTAGGCTGTGTCCAGCTGTATTTGATTCAGAAACTGTAATATGATCTTTTGTCTTTCCCATGGGTCATCATGTTATAGACAAAGCAGTCTAATGTTTTCCTTCTGTGGAAATCTAGTTATATGGGAGGAAGTATGGGCTGGACTCACACTTTTTAAACTGCATAGTATTAAATGCTGATTTACCTAGGGTGTCTAAAGAAGTTGTTATTTTTGCAGAATGGAATCTAATTTAAATCAAGATGGGGTGCCTAGACCATCATATGTTTTTAGTGCTGACCCAATTGCAAGGCCTTTGGAAATAAATTTTGACAGCATTAAGCTTGATCTCTCTCGTGAATTCTCCTTAGCTGCTTCAAGCACTGAGGTAAGTACAACAAAAATATTATCATGATTATCATGATTGAGTGGAAATGTTTGTGGTGCACACACACTTGCAGACAGGTACTACTGGAGCCGAGCTTTCCAAATTTTGGGTTTAAGGCAACCTTCTAAAGGACCAAAGTTTTGCCATCTCAAGATAAGCCTTTTGGAATATTGATTTTAAGTTGGTTATTAAGAAACAGATGACTCAGAAAGAAAGAATCTTTGATTCTCCCCTTTCCTGCCTAAGGTAATTTGGATGGAAAGGCCTGATTCAGGAAGGGAATCTCAGCATGATCACCTTTAGGATTTTCACCTTAACCTAATTTGAATTAAGTATGGTAGATAGGAAAGATCCAAGCAGGGCCTGTTAGCTAGATCCCCCCTCTGTACTGCCCCCCCCCCCCATTTCTGGGTTACCTGGCAGAAATTTGTTTGTGTTATGCTTTTTTGCCTGTTTGCCCTTCAAAACCCTGCCCCCCTTCTTCTTTTTCCATATTCTTATGGACCTTCAAATGTGCATTTGTATAATAAACTTTGGACATTTTCTCCTGTCAGTCTGTCTTTGTTAATGTGATTTTTAGCCTAGCTAGAAGAACTTAGAAGGTGGGAAGAAAATTATTTTTTTTTAGCCTTCACACTTCTTAGTAATTTTTTCATGGTGCCTTAAATACATAACAGTTCCTTTTAAAGTAATAGGTGCACTATGCCCCTAGGAATTGCAAGCCTTAGTTTAAAAAAAAAAAAAATAATGCAAATTTTTAAAAGTTAAAATAATTCAGTAGTGTTTAAGAAGTAAAAGTCCTTTCACCACCCTACCTACTACTACTGTAATGTGTGCTTTCTGTCCTTGTAGACTTTTTGAGTCAATCCATTTATGTCCTAATTGTTACCTCTTAGATTGATAATTTTGATGCTTTAGAGAGATGGACTAATGAAGTTTATAAAGAATGAGATGAGATTGGGCATACGTTCACAGTGGTTTGGCAGAAGACTGTAAAGATGATGGAAGGGGAACAGAGAAAAGAATAGTACTTACGTAATACCATCGTGTGTCAGGCTCTTTCACTGGCTCATTTAATCATACAGAGAGAAAGCAAAGAGGGTAGGGAGGGACTAGTGCCTCTTGGTTTATAAAAGTCTTAGCAATGTTTTGTACTTGCCAATGAAGAGAGGCTTTTCATGTATTTTCTTAAAAATATTTGTAAACATTTCATGGTATTTGATGTTATTGTAAATTATATTTTTCACGGCTTTATTGAAATATAATAAGATACAATAAACTACACATATTTGAAGTATAGAGTTTTACAAGTTTTGACATATGCACATACTCGTAAGACCATCACTACAGATAGTGAATATCTCTATCACCCCTACAGGTTTCCTTGTACCTCCTTCTAATCCCTTCCTCACATCACACATCCAAGTCACTACTGATCATTGTTCTGCCATTATACATTAGTTTGCACTTTCTAGAATTTTATATAAATGGAATAAAAGTTATGTGTTCTTTTTTTGTGGAGGGGATCTGGTTTCATTCACTCAGCATAATTATTTTGAGTTTCATACCTATCTTGTAAAAAAAGGTCATTTCTTTTTATTGTCCATGGTATGGATATTCCACAGTTTATCCCTTCACTTACTGGTGGACATTTGTGTTTACATTGTTTGGCTATTATGAACAAAGCTCCTGTGTACTTTTGTGTACAAATCTTTGTATGGACATAATTTGATTTTAAAAATGAACTGGCTCATTTCTTCCCTAAAGGAAGCAGTAAAGAGGATGCTATATAGCAGAAATATTCTAAATGCATGATGAAATTGAGCATTTGGGTTAATAGGCTATTCTGGTTATTTGTGATTTATTCTGGAGTTTTATGTTTTAGTGCTTTAGAACCCTGTTATTTAGTTAGAAAGGTTAGGATTTTATGGAAAAAAAACTTATTTAAACTTAAAGTAGAGGAAGTTTTATAGTATTTTTTTTAAACATATTTTTTTTTTATACATATGAAATGGTTAAAAACGAAAAATCACTGTTTGCTTAGAGTTTGTATAATCTCAGATTGATTGTTATGTAACAGTCAGCCCCTTTAAAGAAGGACAATCTCTGAAAAGCCACATTCTGTATTTTTAAAATATAATTATTTTGTTCTTCATTTTTAGGCAAACAGTTTGGAATCCAAAGAGTATCTCCAGGTTTGTCTTCGAATAAGACCATTCACACAGTCAGAAAGAGAACATGATTCTGAGGTTTGTGTTGAATTTAATTGGGTTTTACTATTATACCTTCATTAAGTGGGCAAAATATAGTTGTTTCAATTATTTATTGTGGGATTATTTTAATTTGTTTGTTCTAGGGCTGTGTGTATATGCTAGATTCACAGACTGTTCTGCTGAAAGATCCTCAAAGTATCCTTGCTCGATTAAGTGAGAAAAGCTCTGGGCAGGTGGCACAGAAATTCAGTTTTTCTAAGGTATGTACCCTTGTGAAACTGAAGATTTTTCCTTTTAAGGAAAAGAGACTTGTCTTAGGCTTAAATGCTACATAATTGTATATAATTACCTATATACTACTCGTGCTTATGGAATTCAGATCTTAGGCACTAGTATTTTTTGTCAAGGGTAGGACTCAAATTTCAGGTCTGTAAATATATATTGGAAGTGAATAAGTCACAATTTAGATCTTACAATTTTTTTTTTAAGAAATGTTTTTTCAGAATTCAGATGAAAACTTGTTTGGTTGGGTCAGAATTCTATCTTGAAAACTTTATGAGAGTAGTTAAACAATTGTGTATTTGTGGGAGTTGGGAATATGGCACCTATTTTAAGAATGAATCTTGCCCAGCAGGGCATGGCTCAGCGTTTGAGCATCGACCTAGGATCCAGGAGATCAGGGTTTGATTCCTGGTCAGGGCACATGCCCAGGTTGCGGACTGCAGCCGATCAATGACTCTCTCATCACTGATGTTTCTACCTCTCTCTTTCCCTCTCCCTTCTTCTCTCTGAAATCAATAAAGATATATTAAAAAAAAAAAAGAATCTTATAAAATGATTTAAAAATTTTAAACATGAGAGATAGGGTAGAACTCATTGTGAATATTAACTTGAATTTTCTAAAAAGATTTGTTTTAAAAATGCTTACTTAGGTTTTTGGCCCAGAAACTACACAGAAGGAATTCTTCCAGAGTTGCGTTATGCAGCCAGTAAAAGACTTTTTGAAAGGACAAAGTCGGCTGATTTTTACATATGGGCTAACCAATTCAGGAAAAACATATACATTTCAAGGTAAATTGTTTTAGTTTTGCTGGGAAGGAAATAATGAAATCCTAAAATTCACTCATGTAATACTTGCATGTAGTTATGTTTCCATTACCTCGTACATTTGCTCCATTTTTAACAGTAATAGCATAATTGAATGTGTACTGCTGATGGCTTTTACTTCAGATTGATTTAATTCATTAGTGAAACTTTTACCTACATAATAGAGAATTAGATGTTAAAAGTTCAGAAAAACGATTGATGTGACTTAGTGAATTAAGCATGGTTAACCAAGGAAACATTTTATATTTCATTTTACTATTATACTGTGGTTATGGGTGATTGCAAATCTATGGCCTGATCTGAATGTAAAATTTTAGGTTTTGCGTCAAAATAATAGTTGATGAAATATCTATTATACAGTGAACCAAAGTGATTAACTGAGTAATTCTTCAATTTCTCTCACTTTTGTCTTAGCTGTTTACTCTTGCCTGTGGTGGTATAAAAGGAGCTGTGGTAGTCCAGGGACATTTTTGCTTTCTTAACTCTGAGGGAGTATAAAACAAGAATTCTTTTCACAGGCACAGAAGAAAATATTGGCATTCTGCCTCGAACCTTGAATGTATTATTTGGTAGTCTTCAGGGAAGACTATATACAAAAATGAACCTCAAACCACATAGATCCAGAGAATATTTACGGTTATCACCAGACCAAGAGAAAGAAGAACTTGCTAGTAAAAGTGCATTGCTTCGGCAAGTGAAAGAGGTATGGAAGTATTTTAGTATGTAAAATATATTAAAATCATGACTTTTCATAAGCTCTTTAGTTTGTTTCAGCCTATATTGAACTGTTTATAGTGGTGGTAGTTGTCTTTTTGAGAAAAGTTATTAAAAGCTTGTTGAAGACATCTCTTCTATATTGTACAAACAGCAGAAATGTTTAAACAAAACAAGTGTAAGTGGTTCTGAAATCTTTTTTGGTTGTTATAGAAACAGCATTGTACTTACTTGTAATGATTTAAATTTTTTTTAAAATTGTAAAAGTAGTATGTATACACAAAATCTAAATACAGAAATATGCAAAAAAAATGTGAAAATTTCTTACAATTTTATTTTTGAAGAAAAAACTACCATTAACTAATTGGAAAGTATCTTTTATGATCTTTTTCTCTGTATTACAAAATCTGTATTCAGAGTTTTCTATACAGGGGTGGACAAAAGTAAGTTTACAGTTGTAATACAAATAAATACAATAATTAATGCATAATAATACAAGAATGAACTGTTTCACATACTCACAATGGTAAACCTACTTTTGCCCACCCCTCTGTATGTCTATGTACACAAATACAGTCATATGTATATGTAGGGTATAGTCTTTCTTAAACAAAAATGAGATTTTACTATACATATGTTCTATAATTTGCTCCTTCATTTAATACATTTTAAGTCTCTTAATACCTTAATTCATGTGTCTGTTATCTATTAGGTTATGTTTTCTCTCTGTATCTTTTTTTTTTTGCCTATATCTTCTTTGCCTTCTGGATTTTATGTTTTCAGACATTTAGCCTATTAAGGTTATTAAAAATTAACAGTTTTTGTAAATATCAAAATATTGTGGGGATTTTCTTTATTAAGACATTTAGAAATCAGGATTCAAGGCAATAAAAAGTTGTTGATTAGTGGAGTTCAGAGTTCATGACTATAGTCTGTGAAAGAAAAATATTTTAACAGATTATAGAGACTAGTTGATAATTTCATAGATAATAGAGAAAATTAGTCATTAGTAGATAACTATATTTTTATATACTGATTGTGAAGTGTGTTCCTAGAAAGCAATTTGGCAATATTATTTAGAGAGCTTAAAATTTTAAATCTACCAATTAAGATTTAGGTATATATCCTAAGAAAATGATATACATGCAGAAGAAAATATATTAAGATACTGATCTTAGTATTATTTTTAATGACAAACTCTTGTAAATAGTCTAAATGTTCAATAATAGAATAATAAAATCATTTCACTTATTTAGTTATGTGGCCACCAAATGTTTACTAATAAGTTTTAATTATAGGGAGAAAAAGCTTACAGTATAATAAGTGTGGAGAAAAGAATGGATGGGAATTTATTGAAATGTTAGTAGTGATTGCCCCTGAGTGGCAGGGATTATATATGATGATGTTCTTTGTAACACTCTTATGTAGTTTCCCAGATTACCTTTGTGAGAATGTACTATTTAGGGAAAAAATTAATAAGCCCTGGCTGAGTAGCTCACTTGGTTAGAGTGTTGTCCTGATATACCAAGGTTTTGGGTTCAATCCCTAGTTAGGGCACATACAAGAAGCAACCAATGAATGCATAAATTAGTGGAACAACAAATCTCTCTCAAATCACTAAAAAAAAATTAAGACAGAGGTTATTGAATTGAGTAGATGAAAGGTTGTGATTTGGTTGTTGACTTATTTGGATAGGTAATTAATATACTGGTTATTTAATCTTAACTAAAAATGGTTTTTAACTTCTAAAAATTATCTTTATTTTTTAGGTTGTTATGCAAAATGACAGTTATGACACTCTTTATGGTAAGGTTTCCTTTCTCACTTTTAAAATGATTATATGAATACACTTGAAAAACTTTTAATTTTTGAAAAACTTGTGATTTAATTTCTTCAGTGATACAGTAATATTTGGAAAATGGTACATTGCTATATGAAATGTCAGTTAGTTTTTGAAGTGTAGGTGTCTTGATCTGTTCTGTTTTCTTATTTTCAGTCAATTGCTTAATTTTGTGATTATCCTTTTTTTTTCTTGCAGGAAGTTTAACAAACTCTTTGAATATCCCAGAGTTTGAAGAATCCATGAAAGATTGTGAACAAGCTAGCTTCAATATGGATAATAATATAAAATTTTCTCTGTGGGTTTCTTTCTTTGAGATTTATAATGAATGTATTTATGACTTGTTTGTTCCTGTGTCATCCAAGTTCCAGAAGAGAAAGATGCTACGTCTTTCCCAAGATGTAAAGGGCTATTCTTTTATAAAAGGTATACTAATGGGCATTTTTAATTTTATTGCTCTGAGGTTCCTTTCTAGGCTTGATTATTAATTATATGAAAGAAAACTGTACATTGAAAAATGTATTACAAATTATTAACATCAAAATAAGGGAACTCAGCCAGCTTGGCACAGCGGTTGAGCATTGACCTGTATGATCCAGGCGATCTCTGTTCCATTCCCGGTCAGGGCACGTGCCCGGGTTGTGGGCTTGATCCCCAGTTGGGGACGTGCAGGAGGCAGCTGATCAATAACTCTCTCATCATTGATGTTTCTCTCTCTCTGTCTCTCTCTCTCTCTCCCCCTCTCCCTTCCTCTCTCTGAAATCAATAAAGATATATTTTTTAAAAAAGTGGAAGTTTGTGCTTTGCAAGTATGTTTTGGTATGTTAATTAAACCTGAATACAAAGGGGTTTATTTTAGTATTGTGTTTATTTGAGTATCATTGATTGAATTTTGAAGGATACATAAAGCTGTGTGTGTTGATCTTCACATTATTCTATCGCTTGTAATAGTGTCCAAACTTTGGGGATTCGGAAATGTTCTTTCTTTTTTCCCCGGAAATGTTTCTGTTCTTCCACAGTGGTATCTTTCCAATCTTTTTAAACCACTACTCACAGTAGGAGCTACATACAGATTAATAACATGGTCACCCAATATCTCTGTATAAATATATGTATATATTTACGACTCAGAAGTTTTATTATACTTACCCTTACTACAAAGAATGCACTTTGATGTTTTCTGTATTCATTTTTACAAAGTGCTGGTTATGACTAAATAAATTTGATTCTATGACTCATTAATGAGTTGTAATCTGGAATGTCTCACAGGTAGGTAGTTTTGTAGGTTTAGTATGTACTGTGTTCTGTTTTTTTCTTTTTTTTTTCTTGATGTCTAATTCTAAGGAATCTTACCCGTTTTTTAATTTTCCCTTTGGGTGACCGTAAAAGAACATTTACTTCCCGTTTGTATAACTTAAATACTGGAAAATTATTTAAATATCCTTTTGTGTACCTCTTTTCTAGTGGAATATGGTATAACTGAGTTGATTCCACCTAGGGCATGTTAGTAAAAGAAGGATTTCATTATATGTCTTTGGGAAAAGATTACAAATCTTTAATGAGATTGCAATGTAAAACAAATACTGGGTTTTTATTAATTGATACATGTCCTATATATTTTTTGAAGATCTACAATGGATTCAAGTGTCCAATCCCAAAGAAGCATATAGACTTTTAAAACTAGGAATAAAGCACCAGAGTGTTGCCTTCACAAAACTCAATAACGCTTCTAGCAGAAGGTAAGGAGTAAACCCTATGGTGTAAGCTTGAAGCACCCAGGCTATTCTCTGGTGATGTAAATACAACTAAAGGTTAAAGTGGGCAGTAGGTTTTCTGAATTCATAGGCATAAAAACATTCTGTAAACTAAAGAGTGCTAAACACATAAGACTATCAGGACTATTCCTTGTTTTGACAAAATATTTACTAATTTGCATGAAATCTCAGATACTTTTAACTCTTTTTTTTATGTGACTAAGCTTAATATGTTAAGAGTTGCCTATAATGGAGGACTTTGCTCTGTATCGTTCCCACTTACCCCATGAACACAAGCACTGTGTGCATACTGTTAGGAGAGAATCTCAAGGGATCAAAAATAGGATGTTTTGATGGGGGACGAGAGACAAAAGGAAATACGTTTAAATATTGAGATATTTAAAGCAGGTTTTTTCTTAAGTGGGAAGGAGCCCTATCCCCCATACTCAGTATGACATGAGGGTAATATATGATCCAGATAAGCCCATATTTAGGCCAGATATGTGCTTGCTTTAGGTATATATTTTAGTTGTACATAATACTGTTTTGACTAATATCATCTCTGTAAGCAAGTTGAGACTATTGTAAATGATTATATTAGTAGAAGGAATGTTAGGAAAAGGAGTAGGTTCAAGGGACTTGGGGCTAAATGAAAGAAAAGATATTTGGTTTTAGACACTCAGGTATATTAGGTGGCAGAGGAACACAGGGTTAATATATCTGGCAGCTAGTTGGAAAATGTAGTGCTGGATCTGTGGCTATATTAGGATATAAATAGATGTCGATTTAGATGCTTGTGTCTCCTACTTAGAATGCAGAAATTAAAATGAAACATAACATTTGATCTTTGTGTATTTTAGTCACAGCATATTCACCATTAGAATATTGCAGATTGACGATTCTGAAACACCTCGTGTATTGAGAGTCAGTGAGTAAGTCAAGCATTCTTGAAATTGTAATTATTTTTAATTGTTTTGAAGAACTTTTAAAGTTTTTTTTTGTTTATTCAGATTGTGTTTGTGTGATCTTGCTGGTTCAGAACGAAGCATGAAGACACAGAATGAAGGTGAAAGGTTAAGAGAGACTGGGAACATCAACACTTCTTTATTGACTCTGGGAAAGTGTATTAATGTTTTGAAGAACAGTGAGAAGTCGAAGTAAGTGTTGCTGAAAGTGTTATTAGCATATTAAATATTATAATATTTAACCTTTCAACTTCACTAGTTTTAGGAAGTTGTTTTTAACCTGCTCCTTATGTAATGACTATGTATAGATTACGATTAAAGTACTCAGGGATCTCCCTGGCCGGTGTGGTTGTAGAATTGTCCCGTGCATTGAAGGGTGGTGGGTTGGATACCTGGTAGGGGTGTGTGCTAGAGGCTGCTGATCGATGTTTCTCTCTCACATCATTTCTCTCCCTCTCTCTAGAATCAAGAATAAAATACTCAGAGATCTTGGGTTAAAAAAATAATAGAAATAAAAAAGTGTCAGTTCATGCCAGTGACTCATCAAGCAACCACAATATTTTTCATAGCAAATATATATCGATAGACACTTTACCAAATAGGATTCTCTAAAGTCACTTTATTCTTACTAGTACATTGTGTTCTTCTAGATGTGATAGATTTCTGCTTTAACTTACCTTTTAGGCTGAGTAAATTCTAAATCAGTCTTCATTATTTTTATCTAGTTAAAGTGTTTCATGGCATCTATTGTTTAATTGGTCTACACTAAAGAACATAATCCAGTTTTGTGTGATTTTCTTAACATTTTACCTAATGGGTTATTATGAATGTTAGTAGTAGTATTTAAAGAAAACAACATAAATAGAAAGTGACTGTTATAGACAGAACTAATCACCAACCTAGAATTAAGTCCGTTATAGCTAGGTTAATTATTTCTCTGTAAAACTTATCAGCATCCTGACTTCATGGGATTTGCTTTAACTTACAGTTACTTGAATTTTTTTCCATAGGTTTCAACAGCATGTGCCTTTCCGCGAAAGTAAACTCACCCACTATTTTCAAAGTTTTTTTCATGGCAAAGGGAAAATATGTATGATTGTCAACATCAGCCAGTGTTGTTTTGCTTATGATGAAACACTAAATGTGTTGAAGTTCTCAGCCACTGCACAAAAAGTAAGTATATTCAAACTTCTGTGGAATCTCTTAAACCTGTTATTGTTAAAATATTAATGATTTTTTGGGGGCTTGATAATATATTTTGCACTTATAACTGTAAACTAAGAAAAAATTGAAAATTAAAAATGTAAATATTTGACCAAATAGGAGGACGTGGGTAAAGATTGAGTTTCCCTTGCTAGAATTAAAATGACCTCAATACTAAGTGTTAATAGTAGACACCTGTTACAAATTATGAATACTATTCTTGCAGTGAATTGTCGGCTTTTCTATTTGGTTCACTTAGTGGCTAATCGGGTAGCCCCCTCCTAGTAATAGTACTAACAACTTAACCCAGTAAATTTACCTGTAGTATACATGTTTAATTAGTTTTTGGTATCGGAGTGATCATTTAAGTATGCTGATTTCTTCTTGAATATTTGTTTGTGTAGGTTTTACTTTAAACACTCTAGTTGTCATTTGACTTAATAAAATTATTTTTTAGTGGACAGTTTTTGCCTTTTCTTTTTTAAAAGTCACATTGAATATTTTAACAGGTTTGCATTCCAGACACTTTAAATTCCTCTCAAGAGAAATCATTTGGATCTGTCAAATCTTCTCAAGATGTACCATCAGATATTAATAATTCAGATAATAAAATATTAAATGAAAAAAGATCTACAATTTCATGGGAAAGTAGTCTGGAAGACCTAGTGGAAGATGAAGATTTGGTTGAGGACCTAGAAGTAGCTGAAGAAAACCAAAATGTGGAGACTGAACTTACTGATGAAGATCTAGATAAAACATTAGAGGACAACAGGGCTTCTATTAGCCATGAGGAGAAGAGAGTATGTATTAAGAACTCGTATTTCTAATTATGACTTATTATTATTCTGAAATTAGAGTTAACAATACTTAAGGCTCCCTCTCTTCCAATTTTTTTCAATAGTACACTGAAGTTTTATATCTCAACTTTGTATTTTGAAAAATTTCAAACCTACAAGAAGACTAGTACAATGACTACCCATTTACACTTCACCTGGATTTGCCGCTTGTTAACTTTTACCATATTTACTTTAATTCTCTTTCTTAGTGTATTTGAATACACATTTTTTCTCTGTACCATTTGAAAGCAAGATTCAGACATAGTGATTGATACCTTATATCTACTTCAGCATATATTTCCTAAGAACATGGATATTTTCCTTTTGATCACAGACTATTTTCATACCTAAGCAATTTAATATTGATAGTATAATCTATTATACTGTCCACATTGAGATTTTTCCAGTGGTTCCAAAATGTCTTTTATAGCCACTTTGTTTTTTGATCTACAACTAAACTTAACGTTGCTTTTGATTGTCATGTTTCTTTAATTATCTCTAACATAATATAGCAGAGATAGTTTTGAAAAGTTGAGGCCAATTGTCTTAGAATACCCCAAATGCCTTAGAATATTCAGGTTTGACACTTAGGCAAGCCTATTATATAGGTGATGTTGTGAATTTCCCATTTTATCACATCAGAAGACATGACGTCTGATTTCCTTATTTTTGGTGATGCGAAGTTTTGCTCACTTGGTTAGGTTTTGTGTTTCAGATCTCTCTCCATTGTAAAAGCATATCTGTGGGATGATTTGAGGCCATGTGCATATCTTGTTCCCCAGTATCTTTTTATCCAATGATTTTAACATACTCCATCAAACTTTTACTTTGTGAGTCTTAAGTACGTATGCTCAAAATGTCTACCCAGTGTCAATTATTCTGTTTCTTCAAAAACCTGAATTGCTTGGTTCTCTTAAATTTATGGTAAATAAATAAGATTTAATAGCCTCTGTCCAAATACAGTAACCTTGTGTTCATGGATGTGCTTTAATGGTGTTAACACATTCATATCATAGTATTCTTTTGGGCTGTAGAATTCCAAGTAGATGGACAGTGTATTAGTTTAAATATTCATTTTAATAATTTACTTCAGTGTCCTTGAAAGCCATCCTTGGAAGCCACCTGTTTTGGAAATGAGAATGAAAACTGCAGATGCTACTAATTACAGTTTATCTGGTCACTAGGTGATTGGATCTCACTTACCTTGGGCTTCTGTAATGTAGTAATTCCGTCAGTGACAAAAGGAGCCATTAATAGTCCTATTTTAGTTTGTACTGATCTTAAACTGATGTTTATATATAATGTCAATTAAACTTGAAATGGTAGCGATATTTCTGAATTAACTAGGGAAAATGATGCTAGTTTATAATAAGTTACAGTTTATAATAGATAATGGAAATTCATCTTATAATATCGATAGGTACTTCAAACTAAAAATTTCATCAAGTTTTTTCTAATTTAAAAAATTAAAATAATTAGGCTTTGCAAGCTTTATATTAGTATTTTAATTTGAGGTTTGGGAATATTAAAACTTGTTATAAAACAGTGATTAGGATACTTAACCTTATAATTTATTTAGCTAGAATAATTAGTCAGAATTTTTTTAAGTCTTGCACATTTTTTCTTCAGTGGTCACTTTTTATTGTTTTAAACAGTGGGAAAGTGTGTGGTTGTTTAAAATTATAGAAGTATTATATAATCATGGTGGAACCTGGAAAAAGTTAAATATAAAGATCTCTCATCTACCACTTAATGGATGTTTACAGTACACCTGTTTTGAAACCTTATTTTCTTCATTTAAACACGTGAAAGCATGAATTGTTAAAATAGAAGCCATCATTATTTTAGTAGTTGATGGTTCAATAATTGAACTAATCTCTTATGTGTAATTACAGAGTTGAGTTTCACTTTTTAAAATTTAAATACAACCACTACTACAAAACAACAACACTAATAATCATTCTTAGAGCCCAAACACTGGATCCTGTTATTTAATTATTATCTCAATATATGTTCTTAGAAGTGGAATTTAAAAGTCAGGATATCTAAAAGTATTTTCAAATACAAAAGTGAGACATTGAAAGATCTGTGGCCTCAAGAGAGTTAATTTATTGTTGAGAAACTTTAATCAGAAATCTTAAAGATTATTAGGCTGTTATCTTAATTCTGTAATTTATTTTATTACAAATCTATACTGGCCATGTCAAGTGTTAATTGCTTTATCCATTGTCCATGTTACATGATTATATATGTGTGTTCAAAGGCTATAGAGTTGTCGCTCACACTTGGATAGTTATCAAAACCCCTTAAGGTAAGTTTATGTAACACCTCTTTGCCATTTTGGAAAGTGTTTTGAGGTACTTAGTTACCACTCTATATAACATTTAGGCTTTAGATTTTGACAGACTAATTTTAAACCCAACCTTAAGCATTTGCCACAGACCTGGTCTTTACTTTCCTTCTCCAGGAAATGTAGATGCTAATACCAGGCTCACAGAAAGTTGTGTGGGTTGAAAGAAATAAAATATGAACTCCCCAAAGTAGTTTCCTGGTGGTGGGTAATAGATGCTCAAATTTTCGTTTTCTTTTATTGGTGTAGCTGGGCAATGAAACATTTCAGTTGCTATAAGTCTGTTTCTAAAATTTAAGGGGCCCACCTGATTTTTCAGGGTAATGGATCTCTGCAAATAAATAATTTTCAGTGATAATGTCATCCCTGTTAAAAGGGTGCATACTTAGAATTGACTAAATGAAAAGTTTTGAACATTTGGATAATATTTCTCTTAGGATATATTTTATTAGAATTTTAATATTTACATGTTATAGAAACTGTTGGATTTAATAGAAGACTTGAAAAGAAAGCTGATAAATGAAAGAAAAGAAAAATTAACATTGGAATTTAGAATTCGTGAAGAAGTTACACAGGAGTTCACTCAGTATTTGGCTCAACGGGAAGCTGACTTTAAGTAAGTTATTTCTTCCATGTCCTGATAAAAACTGAGAATTTTACTCACTTGTTTAAGGTTTTTTTTTTTTTTACTTATTTTATATTAGGTGGCTTTTGAATTCTCACCTTTTCTTCATAGGCTTGAAAAATAGCTGTTATTAATCTCCATGATGATTCTGAAGTATACATAAAAAATTACTTATATCTGCTTTTAATTTATAATGTCCTTAACCTTAGAAATTTAAAACAAAAACACAAAGTAGTGCTTTTTTGTTTCTCAATGGGATTCATTTGTTTTATTCAGGGAAACGCTCCTTCAGGAACGAGAGAGATTAGAAGAAAATGCTGAATGTCGTTTGGCTATCTTCAAGGATTTGGTTGGTAAAACTGACACTCAAGAACCAGTAAATCAAGATTGTGCCATGAAAGTTGAAACCAAAGTATGTTAACTGAAGTATTAAATCCATTGAGGATTTTGGTACCAGGACTTAGTGTGCCACATCAATGATATGAAATGTTAATATACTTCAGAATTAAAGAAAATTACTGTGTAGCTTTTTATAATTAAGTATTCTTTGTTAAGGATGTAAGCACACATAGAGTGGTTTAAATATAGCTATTGGACTTGTAAAGATTGTATTTCTGTTATATTTATATCTCATTTTGGTGTTGCTTGAGCCATTGTGTTGATTGTCGTTAGGTAGGTATCTTTTTGTCTGATTATCCCATATCCCTCTAAGATTTTTCTTAAAGAATTTTAAAGTTATAAGGGACCTAATGGGTCATTTATTTACTGCTCTGATTAAAACAAATATGTTTATATAAAAAGGATTGCTCTTGGTAGTCGAACTAAACATTCCCTACTATTGAAGAAACATTCTTTTCTACTGTTTCAGCTGAAGCTGAAATTGTTCACACCCCTTTGGGGTTGTTTGTTGTTTCATTTTATTTTTAATTGATTTTAGAGAGAAGGGGGAGAGAGAGAGAGAGAAACATCAATGTGAGAGAGCAACATTGATTGGCTTGCCTCCCTCACATGCCCTGACCAGGAATCGAACCTACCACCTTTTGGTGTACGGGATGATGCTCCAACAAACTGAGCCACTGGGCCAGGGCTTGTTTTATTTTTTAATTACTCAATTTGGGTGTCTGTGTTGGTGCTGTCTAGGCTCCTGCTGTCAAACCATCATTATGTATCCCTGACATGGTTTGGGTCTTGATCTAAGATGGGAAAATGGAGCTTTGTTTTCTCGGTTGTCACAACAAAACATTTTAAGACTCATTACGTAACTGAAAGTATACCTGAACTAGATAATCATAATTGTTCTATAATGACTTATCACAGTTTACAACATTGTTTGAATGGGGATCTATGTCTCATGTTCCACAACACAGAAAATGAATAATAGAACACAGCTTTTTCAAGTTGTTAATCTTTGTGCTATGTGTTTTTAAAGGTGTCTAAATCAGATGGTATCTCACTGTGAGAGTGAAAGCCACTGTTAACATTAGGCATGTGGTTTTTGCTATTTTTAGGAAGCACATAATTATGTAGAAATTGAAGATATTCTTGATTCTCTTCAAGATGATGTCACTGATATTAAGAAACAGGCTGAAATTGCTCACTTATATGTTGCATCTCTTGCTGACCCCCAGGAAGCTATTGCTTGTTTAGAAATAAAGTTTAATCAAGTTAAAGCTGAATTAGCAAAAACCAAAGAAGAATTAATCAACACCCAGGAAGAGTTAAAAAAAAGAGAAAATGGTAAGTAAATGTATTTTACTCATATTCGGATGATATAAATGTATAAAAAGACAGCTGGTTAGTATAAAATTTTTTTTTGAATCTTCATCGGATGATATGTGTATTGATTTTAGAGAGAGATGAAGAGGGGGAGAGAGAGACACACAGAGAGAAACATCGATGTGAGAGAAACAATGATCAGTTGCCTCTTGTACGTGCCCCAGCTGGCATTGAACCCTCAACCTAGGTATGTGCCCCGACCAGAAACAGCCCACAACCTTTTTGGTGTATGAGATGCTTCTCTAACCAACTGAACCACCTGGCTGAGGCAGTATAAGAGATTTATGCAACTTATTTACCATAGTGACCAGAAAATTATTTGATTTGGGTAACATAGTTAATATTTTACCATTTTTATGGCTTTGTAGTAAATTGCTGTTAAAATATTTTTTGCTTTTATTTGCTTTTAGACTAATACTATTAGAAAATGGACTTCTCAGAAAACAACAAAGAAACAAAAAAGAACTAAGTATTAGCTTCATTAGCAAATTAAGAAATGCCCTGGAAAGTTGTAAAGCTATAAATTTTGTTCTTTATGAGATCATACAGTAGGAGATTTACTCTTGGCTTGCAAGTTTGGGATAGAGTGACTCCTGTGTTTTAAGAGTTAGATAAAATACTCTGCCCTTTTCTCTGAAACAAGATGGGTAGAAAATAGGTAAGCCTGGCCAGTGTGGCTCAGTTGGTTGAGCGCCGTCCATGCACCAGGAGGTTGCAGGTTCAATTCCTGGTCAGGGTTTCAGACTCAGTCCGCATTAGGGGGTGTGCAGGAAGCAGCTGATCCATGTTTCTCTCTCATTGATGTTTCTACCTCTCTTCCCCTCTCCCTCTCTCTGAAATCAATAAAAACATATTAAAAAAAAAAAAAGAAAAAAAAATAGCAGGTAGGTTGTGCTTTTACATTACAAAGTAGTCCAGAAAGGTACTAGCTCCTTCTCTTTGACGTTATTCCAGATATTTTTTACTATTTAGCATATGTCATTCATTTTTTTCTGAATGTTTAAAGCGGCTTTTTCAGAAACATTACCCTTTGGTGGTAGAATTAGTAGCTGAGTGCTGTGTGCTTCTGGTGCTGTCAAAATCCTTTTTTCTGAATATAACACTAGTTGAAGTGTCTACTGTAGTAGCTTATGTTTTGTGATTATTCAGTGCTAACATCTTTTTAGGTGCTTAGATGTTTTTTCAATATTTTTATATTTTGCAGAATCAGAAATTAACTTCAATTCATTGGTTCAAGAGCTTGAGAAATCTAGAGAGGTAATACTTTAAGCTTTATTTTTGTCTTGATAAGGCACTTGATAATTAAATAATTGAGGCATGAATTATGATAAGGTTCATTTATTTTTAATATAATTAAAGTAATAAATGAATTGATTTAAAAAATTAAAAAATGTGTCTTCACCCTCATACCTCTCTTCAGTGATGGCCACTGGGAAGTTTGTTCAGCTCTTCCAGAAAATATATACTTACATAAATAACACATACGTGCACCTGTTAAAAAGTTACAAAAATGGGATTGTGGTTCTGTGTCTTCTCTCTTCCCTTAAAAGATGTCTTGGAGATTTATACATCAACATATACAGATTTTTGTCATTTTTTTTTTTTTTAAACTAGGTGCATTAGATGATTTAAACTTTGTTCATTTTTTCTGAAATTACTGAATGTTTTAAATTATGGGCTATGGCCTGAGCAGTGTGCAGCATTGGAATTCTGAAGATCTCTGGTACCTTCTTCCTTTAGATCAGATAACCATTCCAAGTGGTTGTAGATAGATTTGACATTGATAGGTCTAAATATGAAATTATAAGTATACATGGAGGTGAAGTGAATTTAGAGCTCTAAACTTGCTGTTTCCTGGCCTCCTCTGGCATAAGTCTTCTTATTTTAACTTACATTCATTAGGATGAATGTAAAGAACTAAATATTTTAAGATATGATCAGCTACAAATAACTCAAGATCTGGGCATCTTATATCCAGTATTTAAAGAAGTAACCACAAGAATGTACTTAGCAGAAGACATTACAGCTACTGTTTAGACAATTCCTAATCTTTTATTTTTTCTAGTTATAAAAATAGTAGATGCTAGTTGTAAAAATTCAGTTATATTAAACTATGCAAGATAGAAAATAAACTGTCCTGTAATCTTTCTCCTAAATTACAAAAAAAGAGAAAAAACAAATAAGCTGGTTGGTAACTCTTTTACTTTATACATATTTTTATAGAACAGTTACTATATACTCTTTTAAGTGCTTTACATATATTCATTAAATCTCAGAACAGCTTTATGATGTAGATACTATTATTTTTTATTTTTACAGAGATATTAAGTAACTTGCCCAGGGTCCCACAACTAGAAGGTAGAGAAACTAGGATTCAAACCCAGAGTCCGATTACAGATTCCTCTCACCCAATATGCTATTTTCCTTCTCTTTCTTTTATTTTTATAAACACATTATTTTTATTTATTTGTTTGTTTTTAGAGAGGGAGGATAGGAGAGAGAAACATCAATGTGAGAGAGAGACACCCATTGGTTGCTTCCTGTACATACTCTGACTGGGGATCAAACTTGCAACCTAGATATGTGCCCTTACCAGGAATTGAACTGCAGACCTTCTGGTGCATAGGAAAATGCTCCAGCAAACTTAGCCATACTGGCCAGGGCTAAACGTGTTATGTTTTAAACAAAAATAAGATCATGCTGAACATAGTGTGTGGTCCCTGGTATTTTTACTTAGTCTTTAAATTGGAAGGAATTCTAAAACTGCGTTGTATTTACATTTTAGTTATCCTAAAATATATTTACTAAACATTGCTTTTTTTATATTCTAAGAAAATACTTGTGCAGAATCAAAGAATTCAAGAGTTGAAAGACATAGTTGATCAAAAAGAGGAAACTATTAACAACTTTCAGAACCTAAAATTTCATGTGGAAGACACATTTAAAAGCAGTGTAAGAATTTTACTTTATTTTTCTTCATTATAAATGACATTAAAAAGTGTGTTTTGATTCAAAATAAAATAATTTTGAATAGCTTAAATAACAAACTAATTTTCCAAGAATGTTGAATTGTTTATTCTGTTTGAATTGTATTGAATTCAGTTTACTATTGTAAAATCTCAATTTTTGAGAACTTAAAAGTGGGCATTTGACCTCTGAGTACATGTAGAAGAATATGAGATGAGAAGAATTTGTAGCCCTTGCAAGTTTAAGCCTCAGCTAGTTGGAAGGGGAGCTCTGGGGTAAAAGGAACTTTGATATGGTTAGATATCCACAGATCATAAAGATCCCTATCTTTTTAACTATAACCTATCTATATATCTATATTTATAACTATAAATGAAATTTAGTAAAATAAGGGTTTTTTTCCTTAGAGACTTTCTATAATATGCATTTTAAATAATGTTCATATGCTTTATTAAGCTTGGATATTTTCTTTAAACAATTACATTATGTCGTGTGGCATATAAAGCCTTTAAAGATTTCATAGAGACAAATTAGGTAAGTTCATATTTAATTATTTTAGTCTAGAATGATTAGCCTGTTTTTTTAATCTTTTTTTTTTTTTTTAAACAATGGTTTTGGTGGTTTCTTATGGTTTTTATTGTAAGCTTCAAGTTATTTTTTAAGTAGAAATCGTAAAATATATGGTAATAATGTAATAGACTGAGTAACCTAATAGCCAAACGTCTCTCCTTGGTTCAGAGGCGCTTTTGTCTGTTTTCTCTGACTGGGAGAAGCAAGAGTGATATCTTATAAAAAGTGACTGTTGACTCTCCTTTGTATCATGACAGTTAAACTCCAATACCCACCAATATTTTCTGAATCTTCTCAACTTTAGGTGGGCCTTGGATACTGCAAGGGTGAATAAGCATTTTAGAAGAGTGGTTTACCCTCTGCCTAATCTCTGGTAGCAGGCCTCTCTTTTGGTATTTATTAGATGTGTTGTTATTCAGCCTGACTTTTTTGTACCTGAACTGAGAGAATCACCTTTGTGATAAGGCAAAGAGTAAGGATAAGAAACATAAAATGATTTATTTGAGTTAAGAAACACTTATTGTCTACTATGTGCCAAATACTATGCTAGATTCTTAGAATCACATAGATTAATAAAACCTAGTCCCTTTCACAACTCTCCAATAAGAGAGATCACATAAACATAATAATAATGAAATGTGCACTGGTAATCAGTATGTGCAAGCTGAGAATTAGGTGAGTGTATAGGGAATACTTTCTGGAGATGAAAATGATTAGGTTGAGCTTTAAAGGGTGATTAAAAATTTTAGCCAGTTTAAAGTAGATGGAGGGTGCAGTTCTTAGTCACAGAGACAAGAAGATATATTGACCTTCAGGTATAAGAATCAATGCACAAAGTCATGGAAATGAGAAGCCCCTTGGTCAGGAAAATACAAGCAGTTTGTTGTGCTAGAAGAAAGTTTGAAGCAAGGTGAGGTGAGAAATGAAGCAAGGTAGCAGTAGATTGGGGTAAGATGGTGCGAAGGCTGTAATTAGTGCATTGAAGAGTTTGGGTTTTATCTGTAGGCAGTGAGGATTCCTTAATTTTAGGAGAGGAATAGCAAAGTTGATTTTTTTTTATTTTGAGTAGATGTTTTTGGAAACTTGGAGGATGGGATTGAGATGGAATTAGGCTGGAGCTAAAGAAACCAGTTAGAAGCCTCTTGAAAGAGTTCATGTGATGGTTCATGAGGACTTTGAGGGTAGTTGGGGAGTAGAGGTAGGGATTAAGAAGAAGAAGTTGATTTGTGAAATAAGAGGTGGGTAAACTTTTTGGAACTTGGGGCTTGACTTTTTCCAGAACCAAGGCTCTTGAGTCCTGGGCCTCAAGGCTCTCAGCACTTGTATTTTGTTTATATACCACGTGCTTTTGCTCTCATCACTTGGTTTGGATTTTAAGTCTGATCTTTTATTTGGTGAAGGGAAATAAAAACAAGAGAAAGAAAAGCCAGAGACATCATTCTGGCGATTACAGCTTCGAAGAAAATTGTTGGAAAGTTAACAAGGAATTTATCTCTGTAGTCTTTTTGCATACCACAATGTGTTAGTAGTGTTTAAGAAACAGTAAAAAAGCAATATAAAATAAGCAGTATTCCTAATTTAGTAGTCCTTGCCTATAAATAAACTTTTTAGATAGGCTCTTGATCCTGTTATCAACTAACTTATAACATTGCTCAATTTTTCACATAAATACATAAACAAGTGGAAGTAATTTGGAACTTAATCTGACTGCTCATTAGCTGTTGATCTGGGTCAACTGTTCCAAAGCTGGTTTTGAAAGTGACTCTAATGATGAAAAAGTTTATTTTTAATAGTGGTTCTTTATTGTTCTTCCAACCAGGCATACCCTAGCTATTGAAAGAGAACACTTTTCAATAACTGTGAGCAGTGGAGAATAAATTTTTTGGGGGGATGAAGATTATGTAATTTGGAGGCAAAAAAATAATCAGGTCATTATGATAGGCCTAAGAGTGAGGGAAGGAGACAACTGAACCTGTCATGGAGTGGAAAACACTCTAGCTCTATCAGAGATGTGATCATCTGTCCAGGATTTTGTCATTTATCAGTGACACGAAGGTGCTAATTGTGAGGAAGCATGGAGGTTGTTCTTCCAGACATTCTTTGTTTAAGAATATCTCAGCCCGGCCAGCAAGGCTCAGTGGCTGAGCATTGACCTAGGATCCAGGAGATCACAGTTCCATTCCCGGTCAGGCTACATGCCCGGGTTGTGGGCTTGATCCCCAGTTGGGGGCATACAGGAGGCAGCCGGTCAATGACTCTCTCATCATTGATGTTTCTGTCTCTCTCTCTCTCCTCTTCCCTTCCTCTCTCTGAAATCAGTAAACATATATTTTAAAAAAAAAATTCTCAACCGAGGTACGTATCCTTGGCCGGAATCGAACCTGGGACCCTTCAGTCCTAGTGCTAACACTCTAACCATGGAGCCATACCAGATATTGCTTTATGGGAGTTCCTTTTTGTTTTTTTTTTAATATACCTTTATTGATTTCAGAGAGAGGAAGGGAGAAGGAGAGAGAGAGAAACATCAATGATGAGAGAGTCATTGATCGGCTGCTCCCTGCACGCTCCCCACTGAAGATTGAGCCCACAACGTGGGCGTGTGCCCTGACCAGGAATTGAACCTTGATCTCTTGGATCATAGGTCGACGCTCAACCGCTGAACCATGCTGGCCAGGCTTTATGGGAGTTCTTAAAGTGTAACACAATATTGCTTTGAGAGGCTTTGGTTAACAAACAAAGCTATTGTTGAATTTCTAGAGTGGCACCTCAAGATTTTAAGTAAAAGTATAGGAAACAATTTTGTTTAAGTATTTTTCTTTTCAAAGCACTTTACAAATAGGACTGAGGGGTAGGTGTTGTAGGGTTCTATAGTTATCCCCAAACAAGTCTGTAATCCACCTGATCACCTTAGGAAATCTAAAGATGAATTTGTTTTTACGTATCTGGTGAAGCTACATGCTTAACTCACTTTTTAAAAAAAATTATTTTCATATATCTATTGATTTCAGAGAGAGAGGAAGGGAGAGAGAGAGAGAAACATCAATGATAAAAGAGTCATTGATCGCCTGCCTCCTGCACACCCCCCCACTGGGGATTGAGCCCACAACCCGAGCATGTGCCCTGACTGGGAATCAAACTGCAATCTCCTGGATCCTAGATCTGTGCTCAACCGCTGAGCCATGCCTGGCCAGGCATGCTTAACTAATTTTAAGACAAGTTTTTTTTATCCTTAGTGGGTGTACACATTAGTTAATATTCCTTATTTGCAGAACCCTCAATTATTTTAGGGTGAGACTTAGGTAACTTAGAAAAATGTTTCAACAAATTTGAAAATAAAAATGTTTATGATACACTATTGAAACAATCTATATACTTTTTACATTTATTGTTGCTTTCTTTATGTGAACTAATCTGAATTTATTTTATTTTAGAGCAAGGCTGGCACATCTTTAATAATAAACAATAAATTGGCTTGTAATGAAACCGTTGAAATGCCTACGGACAACAAAACTAAAACTTATTCAGGAATAAAAAGATTAAATGCAAATGAACTTCAAGAAGATGAACCACCAGCAAAGAAAGGTACTACTTCCTTTGCCAACAGGAGGCCTTTAAGAAAGCTAATTCCTAAACCAGTAAACAGAAAAGTTGCAAATGGAGGAAATTTACTTGTCTAGGAAAAAACCCCCGAGGAAATCTAAATGTTACTAATATTTACGATAACATGTTATGAACTGTCTACAGAATGGTTGTATTTAAAGCTGTCTTTTATTATAATAAATATATTTTTAGATATGCTTTTCTCACTTTTTCATGCCTATAATTCTTTTACTTCTGTGCTTATAATAGTTAAAACATATCACTTTCATTTTCGTAGTGATAGTACCTTTTTTTGCCTAAATCTCTCCACATTGCTTTCTACCTTTGCATTTCTTATTCATTTGGAGAAAAGAACATTTGACTGGGAGACTTTGAGCTAAATGTTACTAATGATAAATGTACTTGAGTTGTTGTATTTACTATAGAATTAACTATCAAAAGAAGTGGGTGCATGCTTACTCTCTGTCTCCCTGTATATGTGAAAGAACATACCAGCATTTACATTCTTTCTAAACTGTTCATTAATTTTTTGGGAAAACTTTTGTAGTATGATACAGGGAGGTAGGGCTTTCTAAGAGAAAGCACATTACCTTTACAGACTTGGCTGGTTGCTTCACCTTGAGAAAAATGGGCAAGTTAGGTCTTACTTTGGTCATTAGTTAAATAAGTAGTACCTGCCTCCTGGGTTGTCAGGGATGAAAACAATTGGGTAATACATGAACATACTGAACACCTCACAGAACCTGAGTAAAATGAATGCTTTCGAACAGGTGCCTTAAAGGATAATGCAGCATTAGATAAATGCTTTGTAGGGTGTTCAGTGCATGTGTGAACTAATAGATTGAGACTAATATCCGTGTGCCTTCTGGCATCCAGTGAAGGAGGGGTGCTTTGCTACTGGGAGTTATAACCTTGCCGTGATTTTCCATAGCACCATTCCTCTCTCTCATTCACCTTGCTCAGTGTCATAGATTAGTTGAGAATGTAGAAAACTAGGAAGTGGCCAGGAGCAAGTGTTACACACAGCATGACCAATCCTAAAGGTAACCCATTCATGAGGATTATTTAAGAACTATAAATAATTTGGATGTGGGTAGATCTGAGTAAGTTTAGGTAACATAACATTTTTATTTCTTCTTAAAATCACAACCACTTTGGTTATTTCTCCATTACTTACATTATTAGAAACTGTAGGGGTTGCATAACATATGATATGAAAATGATAGATATAACTACCCTCTGTCCTCTCTACCTGCTACTGAAAAATCTCCATAACAAAGTATATGACTTGTCTAACTAGTAGGATAGGAGGGTTGATAGTGTCATGGGAAGCCTGTCTTCTGTTCTTAAATGGGAATGAAAAGCCCTTTCCCTATGAAAGTCAATTTACTTGTTTGAGATCACTGTATCCAGACTTTGAGGAAACTGGTAACCATGCAAATAGTCCAAGAAATAAGCTTTCAGATAGTGATAAAGGAGACAGACTAGAGATATGATACAGCCTACTTGTGATTTTTCAATCAAAAAGCTAATTTTTTACAACGAAAGGAAGTAAGCTGTATAAGTATAGGTTGCATATAGTATAAGTATTGAATTCAAGTGTTAACTGTATTCCTTTCTCGTCGTTTACGTTTTATAAGTAAGCTGTAGATACTGCAGAGTTTTTTCCTGTCTTTATTGCTGGACTTATTTTAATTTTTCCCTAACAA
This sequence comes from Miniopterus natalensis, assembly GCF_054644295.1. Taxonomy (NCBI): domain Eukaryota; kingdom Metazoa; phylum Chordata; class Mammalia; order Chiroptera; family Miniopteridae; genus Miniopterus; species Miniopterus natalensis. Next base: position 36,035,618 of record NC_142094.1, read on the forward strand.
GGTTGTCCTGAATATGTTCTATAAATCTTTTGATATAAAACATTCTAAAATTACTGAAAAAATAGTACAAATATCTGGAAAAAAAAATCCAGTACAAACAAATTAGTTTGATTTACCTTCTATTATGTATTCTGGTTCTTGTTTTAATTAAAAATGATTTTTTTCCATTTCAGTTGACAGTTAGTTTCAGGTGTACAACATATTAGTTAGACATTTATATTACTTACAAAGTGATTACCTTCTGTATTCTGGTTCTTGAAATACAGTTGAAATTAAGGAAACAACTTTACTTGATCACAGAAGCTTTCTGTATTCACTTCAGGGTTTAGGGACTGTTTGTATATAGTATGCATGACGCAAGTATTTTTGATCAAGAGAGTCAGGATTTATTTATGACCTCTGAATTTCTAATTGTTGTCATTTTTAAGTTGCTTAGATCCCATCTCTCTTTCCTAATAAAGGGTTCAGACATTTTTATAACTTGTCTTTTTAAAGGGTATGGGGGATTTTTTAACATGTCTATTATAATAGGGAAAAAAAATCCAGGACTCTTAACATCATGATTTAGTTTTCTCAGTTAGTCATTTCCACTGATGAATTCATAGGTGTGAAAATATCATAGAGAATTACATTAAATTGAAAGTAGAACAGAAGTCTGAACTGGGGGAGAAGACCAAGTTATTTCCCTTTGGAATGACTTGCCATGACTTTATAAGATGCTGAGAGACAATCTGATGAAAAATAATACATTCCAGAGTAGCTGGAATCATTAGAATAAACAGAATCTAAGGAAGTGAGGCTGTACAGCAGGGGTAATGCCATGTTTCTCCCATTCTCTTTGAGGCAGGAGAGAGCCATGTAAATTATAGATAATTAAACCTTGTCCAGTGAGCTTTTAAAATTAGTCTGTATTAAAGAAAAGAGATTTTGGGATCCCATAATGGGATTATACAATTACAGCTGCCCCAAAGCATTTAGACAGTGGGTGAAGGAAAAGAATATGGATTGTATTTGAAAAGTGAAAACACTGGCCATGGCTAAAATATACTGTTTTTATTCATTGCGCTGAAAGTAATAGATTTTTTTTAACGAGGAGGATTTCAGGGCAACCCTCCCTTAAAACTGTCTTTTACTTTTGTGTATTAAACTCAGATTCTTACATGTTTTGAAGTAATTTCTTAGGATGTGAGATAGTCCCCATACCCTGGTTACAGTAATGGAAGTTGTATGAAAACAAAAAGATAAATTGATGGCCCTGGCCTAGTGGATCAGTTGGTTGGAGTGTCGTCCCATACACCAAAAGGTTGCAGGTTCAATTCCCCATCAGGGCACATACCTAGGTTATGGGTTCGATCCTCAGTTGGGGCACATATGGGAGGCAACTGATGGATGTTTGTCTCTCACATTGATGTTTCTCTCTCTCTCTCCCTCTCTAAAAATCAACGAAAATATATCCTTGGGTGAGGATTTAAACAAAAAAAGATAAATTTGTGTATCTAGAGGACTGAGTATTATGTTTCAAGATTTAACTATACAATCTACAAGAAAAACTTGAACATAATTTTTACTTGACAGTTGTATGAGGTGGGTTAATTTGTCAAAATGAACTTTAAAAATTAAGTTTTAGCTAATAGTGCATATATGCTATGCTGGGTATAGTTTAATTTATACCAAATATGATTGTTAAAGTTCTTGTATTTATACAACATTTACAAAATGCTTTAACATACATTATATATTAACCATTTGGGCCTCTTACCACTCTTTTGTATAGTAAGTAGGGCAGGTAGAAATATTCTAGAAATGTAGATATTGATCCTGGCAAAAGCAAATTTTTATTCAGCTTTAATTAACTGAACTCTCTGTGCAAATTTTCAGGCTTTGATAATAGCTAACTGTGTCCCAAGCATGGTGTTCTAAGCTCATTTATTATCTTGATCTTCACAATAATCTTGATCTTCATATAGGTAGCAGTAGTAGTATTTCCATTTGAGGAAGCGGTTGGAGTTTATTAATGGTCATACAGCTAATGAAGGATAAGGCTACATTAGATTTCCCAGAACTTCAACCATCTTTTTCCTGATTTTAGCCATGAAAATTTAAAGTACTCAGTTTTCAAATCACTAATTTAGTAAGTCTCTCATATAATTGTACTTTAAAACTATACTGTAGGATATGGATGTCTGTCTTGGGTGTCTCATTATGTGATCACCTTCCCTCTGTCCCATATTATAATGATAATAAAGATTCATGGTGGGAAATTTAAATAATACTGAAAGTTATAAAGAGGAAGTATAAATAACTGGTAATCCTCAGAGGTAGCTACCATCATTTGGTATACTTCTTTTGCTGACTCTCCCCATTAACTTACAGAACTATAGTTTTTATATAAATGGGCTTATACCATGTATGTTTTGCCACCTGTTTTTGCTCTTTCACTCAGTAGCTTATTTGTTTTTCATTAAAAGTTTGCTTTCATGTTTCTAGTGTTTGAATATTGGCTTATCTGATTACTTTTTGGTTTTACTAAGGTTTGCCAGATTAATAACAATCTTCTTATTTTTAAAGGACCTATACATGTTAGTCCAACTATCACTAAAGACCGAAACGAAAGTGAAGAGATGCAACAGAGCATTTCGGACGATGAGGAAAACATCAGAGCTGTACAAGAAAATAATGATAATGAAGAGCTGAAAACACGATTACTCATTGTTGAGAATGAACTTAGAAATGAAAAAGAAGAAAAAGCAGAACTAAGTAAACAGATTGTTGGTTTGCAGCAGGAGCTTTCTTTTTCTGAGAAGAAGAGCTTTTCTTTAAGTATAGAGGTCCAACGAATTCAGTCAACTTATGACAGTGCAGTTTCTGAATTACAAGTGCAGAAATGTATGAATCAAGAACAGGAGGAAAAGATTATAAAATTGTCAGAGGAAATAGAAATCGCTAGAAGGAACATCGCAAATAATGTTTCACAAATAAAATTAATGCAAGCAAAAATAGATGAACTACGAACCCTTGACTCAGTTCCTCAGATCTCAAACATAGATTTGCTCAATCTCCGGGATCTCTCAAGTGGTTCTCAGGAGGATTTGCCAAATACACAGTTACACCCTTTGGATAATGATTATTTGGTAAGTAAGCAGGTTAAGCTTACTAGGGAAAGTTCTTTCCACTCTAGCATTGATGCCATTTGGGAGGAATGTAAGGAAATTGTAAAGGCCTCCTCCACAAAAAGTCGTCAGATCCAAGAACTGGAACAACAAGTTGAAAAATTACAAGCAGCAGTAAAAGGCTATGAGGAGGAAAATAGGAGATTAAAAACAGAGAATAAAAATCAAGATGACTTACTAAAAGAAAAAGAAAGTCTTATACAACAGCTGAAAGAAGAATTGCAAGAAAGAAACGTTAGTCTGGATGTTCAAGTACAGCATGTAGCTGAAGGAAAGAGAGCACTTTCAGAAATCACGGAAGATGTTGCCTGCTATAAAGTGAAAATAAAGGAACTTGAAGAAATCTTAGAATCTCAGGAAAGTGAATGTAGTCATTCAGCCAAGTTAGAACAAGACATTTTGGAAAAGGAATCTATCATCTTGAAGCTAGAAAAAAATCTGAAGGAATTTCAAGCAAATCATCAGGATTGTATCAAAAACATCAAAGGTTTAAATGAAAGGGAAGTCAAGTTGAAAGAAGAAATCACACAATTAACAAATAATTTGCAAGATGCAAAGCATTCCCTTCAGTTAAAGGAAGAAGAAAAGGAAACCAACCGGCAGGAGACAGAAAAGTAAGCTAAATGTTATTCAAATATTTATAATATGCCAAGCATTCATTTTATTGATTTTCTTAAGTAGCTTTTAAATAATGTAGGTGAGTGTAACTTAATCTGGTGACACATAGCATGTATGATGAGTGAAGAACTTGGATTTTGTTTATATAAGCCTTTGGAAATAAGTTACATGCACAGGTCTTTTTATAAAATCTGGAATTTTCTCTGAAGGACTCATTCATGGTTTGGACATTCTAAATTTGTGAAAGATGTAATTCTGTAGATTGTTACTGTCTCACATTATGATCCTAAGTGATTAATGGTGTGTCACTACAGAAAAGTGGTTTGTGTTTTATAGATTAAAGGAGGAGTTGTCTGCAGGCTCTGCTCTTATCCAAAATCTGAAAGCAGATCTTCAGAGGAAGGAAGAAGATAATGCTGAGCTGAAAGAGAAACTGACTGATGCCAAAAAGCAGATTAAGCAAGTACAGAAAGAGGTAGACTCTTTGAAAGGCTGTGTGTCCAATTTAAATAATAAAGATGGTTTTCCTTATATATCAAGTTTAGATACTATGATACTAATTTTAGGATTGAACAGAATATAGGTCAACTTCATAATTTTTCTTAAAATGTTGAGTACAGTTATTTCACAAAAGAAAATTTTTGTCAGCTTAAAGTGAAAAATGGCCAACATTTAGAAAACTATGTCTTGTGTAGGATTGGAACTTTTTGTTTCTCTTAAGGACTGCTAAACATCAAATTCCCCCCAAAAAAGGAAAAAGCAAACTTATTTTGCAGATAGTATTTAGGAGAGTATGCAGTGCAGTTATAACAAGTGTTTTTTTGTTTGTTTGATTTTGTTTTTAATAAACTTTAAAAATGTTTTTATTGATTTCAGAGAGAGGGAGGGAGAGAGAGATAGACACATCAATGATGAGAGAGTCATTGATCGACTGCCTCCTGCATGCCCCCTACTGGGAATTGAGCCCAGAACCCAGGCAGTGCTCTGACCAGGAATCAAACTGTACCTCCTGGTTCCTGGGTCGACAGTCAACCACTGAATCATGCCAGCTGGGCTAACAAATTATTATAGTTTAATTTTAAAATAGAAAATACAATCACATGATTCCAAATTCGGAACATACAAAAGTAATACACAGTGAATAAAAACAACAACCTTCCACTCCTCCCAGCCATCAAGTTTCTTTGCAAGGCATTGAATATTATCAGTTACTTTTCTTTTTACTTCTCCTGCCTTCTGTTCTTCTTTCTTCCTCTTCCTCTATAAAAAACAACAACAACATTCTATAAATGCTGTTGTAAATCTTGTGGGTTTTTTTAATAGTATATTTTGGCTGTGATTTCTTGTCAGGATTTAAAGTCTCCAAAGAAGGTTTTTTATGGCTATAAAATGTATTTACAGTCAGTTAATTGGTCCCCTGTTGTTGGACAGTTCTGATAGTTCCTACTCTTCTGCTGATTCAAATTATGCAGCAATGTCATTTTGAATGTTTACAAGTCTTTTTGTGGTATAATTCCTGAAAGTGGAATTTGTGGGTTGTGGGTTGGTACATTTGTAATTTCAGTATTTAGTATGCTCTTTAGAGATTATGCCAATTTATGTGCTGGAAGTAATGTATGAGAATAAAAGAGTATCTTTTTCTCTATATCCTCACACAAAGTAGCATTTTATCATACTTTTTTGATATTTGCTAATTTGACAGGTAAATAGAGTATCTCACTATAATTCTAACTTACATTTCTTTAATTATGAGTGAGTATCTTTGTTTGAAAGATACTTGTATTTTTTTGTTTCTGTGAAGTGTGTATTCATATCTTTTGTCTTTTTAGCTTGAGTTGTTGGTTTTATTATTATTGAAGTTTATTACATATTCAGGAAATTTAGCCTTTTGAGGATATGAATTGCATATTTCCCCACCCCTTGCCATTTTTCTTGGTTTTGTCTATAGTTATTTTTTGCCTTAGAGCAAATTTTTATTTTCATAATTTTAAATTTATTAACTTTTTTTCACAAATGCTTGATTTTTGTTGGTACCAGTAACACCAAAAATCAGTTGACTTCTCCTTGCTTGGGTACCTTTTGGTCATGTAATTGTTCCTCTATGTACCATTATTAGTTTTTAAAGTATTTCTTGTATTACTGGATCACATTGCTCAATAAACCTTGGAAATGTGGGCCAGTATTTTCTCCCTAGAATAATGTCTCTGTTGATTTTTCCATGATAATGATTTTACTGTTGCATGCAAGATGCTATGTTGATTCTTTTTTGAGAGCACTTACAGAGTTTGAAATTCTTAAACTGTAAGAAGAAAATGATTTTTTCATATGCATTCTCCTTTAGAGTATTAAGAAATATTTTGATAATTTGAATCCATATTTTATACTAGTTACAATCTATTTTTTTTAAATTTATGTTTATTGTTGAAAGTACTACAGGTGTCCCCTCCTTTCCCCGCATTGACCTTCTTTAATGGGTTTTTAAGGACATGAATCTTTGAACCAGTGATCATGAATTTTAACCATAAAGCAATTAATATTTTTAAAAAATTTTAAATTTCTTTTATAATCATTGCTTTGTAGGTATCTCTAATGCGTAGTGAGGAAAAATTACTGAGGGTTAAAATGAATGAACTGGAGAAAAAGAAAAACCTGTGTTCTCAGGAAATAGATATGAAACAGCGAACCATTCAGCAACTCAAGGTATCAGTTTTTTTAAAGGATGGTTTAAATAGAATCTGTATAATTTAGTGTCTAAAAAAATCAGTTCTTTATACCAAAGTCTCTTTTGGCCTTTCCTGTAATTGAAAAATTGGTTAAAATGAAATAAGGTCATAGTGATTTGCTTCTAATGACTAGAGGATGCAAAGGAAAAATAGTAACTTGACAGTGGAGAAACCTGACAACCACCACCTTAACTGGTGTTCAAGAATAGCATCGCTGATGGTAAGCCACATTGGTAATAAGTATTTCCTGACTCAATTGACCAGAAGGACACATTTTTTCTATGATCTTCTTCTTCCAAATCCATTATTTTAATCTAATTGTGAGACGATATCAGGCAAACCCAAACTGAGGATGTTCTACTAAATACCTGACTAGTAAAAAGTGTCAAGGTCATTGAAGAAAAGTATTACTGAGAAACTATCACAAATAGGATACTAGGGAGACATGATGACTAAATGCAGTGCTGTATCGTGTATGGGATCCTAAAACATCAGTGGAGAAACTGGTGAAGTCCAAATAGTCTGTAGTGTTGATAGCATTATATCAATGCTAATTTCTTTTTTCCACACAAAAATGATTGTTTCCATTTTCTAAATAACACAGCTTTGAGACTCAACTGGTCATTTGTTTGTGTCCAATGTTAGTTTCTTGATTTTAAAATATATGTATTTTAAAATGATAATAGAAGATGTTGAAATTAGGGGAGGCTAAATGGAGGTTATACAGGAAATCTCTGCTATCTTTGCAATTCTTCTATAAATCTAAAATTATTTCAAAACAAAAAGTAAAAAGAAAAAGCCCAGAACCTGTAAAAAAAATTTTTTAAGAAGACACTTAAGCAAAGTTCCTTTATAAATGGTTATATTTTACTTAACATCAATTAATTGTGTAAGGCAACAATAAAGAAAGGTTGTCGTATTCTTTGCACGTTTGTTTTTAAATGAAGCAAACTAATGAATATTCACATGTAAATGTGTGATTTAAATTTTTAACTGAATACAACCTAATAAAGCAATCTGTACTTTCATAATACAATTCAGAGATTTCCAGGTTCTATAATGATTCATTGTAATACTTACAAAGTAAGAAGAGAGTGCTGAAGTTAGATAAGGCTTGAGGTTGGATTACCTTACAGGTTAAAACTGGGATTGGAGGATTTTCAATGCCCATAATTTAATCTTGGCTCTTAAGGCTTTCTTCCATCTATTTTCTACATAGAGGAGATGGAGGGTGCTGTTTTTCTGCATTTTGAATTTACTGATAGGGAACTTTTTAATGGTTTCTCTTATTCCTCCTTTTGTGACTACATAGTAAACCTCCATTTCCCTCTTTTTGCTTTTCGTGGTGTATAAGAGAAAACAGTAACTTAAAATGTTAAGTAAAATGGCTGGGCAGTAGTGTTGAGGTAGATTAAAGGTATAAAGTTATTACTACTATTTTTTTCTTTTACACTCTCTGCCCTTTTATCCAATGTGAAAGAAACTTGGAAGCTGGAGACTAGTCAGCTTTGTAGGAGACAGATTTCAAACCTAATATTAAACCTTGTTTTCAAGGCCCCACAAATAAGTAGTAATGTATGTTTGTTACATTTGCAATTAATTCACATTCTTTCATTTTGCAGGAACAGTTAAGTAATCAGAAAGTGGAAGAAGCTATACAGCAGTATGAGAGAGTGTGCAAAGGTCAGGAACAAACCTCTACTTCTAGTACTGAAATGACTAGCAAAATAGTTGCAATAACAATTGGTTTAGTAATTTTCCTCTGAAAATTCTAAAGTAAAGTAAGGGCAACATAAGCTATAACTTTGTCAAAAGAGAAAGTATGGCTTTTCATGAATAACTTAGAAGTGTAAAGTTTATTCTTAGAAATTTAAACATAAATACTCAGTCAAAGCTACATTGATCTCTAGGTAATGGCCAGTATTTTGTGAAAAAGACAAAGTTTCTTAGGTTACAATGAACGGAATAGATTTCTAGACAAAATCATGTGAAGAATATACTTCAAGTAAAATAGCTTTAAAATTAAAAAAAATTTTTTAATAAAGTTTAAAAGAACCATTTAAAATTTTAGCTTCAGATTATATGTGCTGAATTATGCTTTTTAAACTCAAATTGTATTGATTTTCTTATTTGAAACTTTATAAAAATTTCTTTGTAGATAATATACATATGGTAGGCTTACATGTTCGTGTGGAAAAAGACATGCAGGTTATGATTATTATGATAGTTGTATTAGCTCAAAAGAATGTCACAGTGGCACAGTGCACTTAGGCATGGTCTCTCAAGTGCTCAAATTGCCAACCTTCATTATTTACACATTTTTGTAGTCTCCTTGCTATTCTCATGCACACTTTGGCACAGAATTCTACCCACTTTTGCCCACCCCTGAATTTCTGTTTGTAAAATTATGCAGATTCCTTTCTTCTCCATAACTCACCCCTTAACAAAAAATTGCATTTTCAGTTCTTTAAGCTTTCCCTGGCTTCTGCATTTCTTTTTAAACACTGAATGCCATTCACTTAGCTATCTTAGTAAATTGAGATCTAATACATATACCATAAAATCTGCCCTTTAAAAGTGTACATTTTAGTGGGCTTAGTATCTTCACAAAGTTGTACAATCCACTACCACTGTCTAATTTCAGAACATTTTCATCATCCCCAAATGAAACCCTGTACCCATTAGCCAGTCCCTGTCAATCACTAACCTGCTTTCTGTCTTTATGGATTTGCCTGTTGTAGACATTTCATTTAAGTTGATTCATGCAACATGTGGCCTTTTGTGTCTGACTTCTTCACTTAGCATGTCTTCAAGTTTCATCCATATCATAGCATGTATCAGTACTTTATTCTTTTTTATGGCCAACTAATATTCCATTATGTGAGTAGATCACTTTTTATTTATATATTAGTTGATGGGCGTTTGGATTGTTTCCACTTCTTGGTGTTTATGAATATGTGTATACAAGTGTTTGGGTGAACACATCCTTTCAGTTTCTTGTGGATACATCTCTAGGAGTGGGACTACTGGATCATGGTAACTGTATGTGTAACTCTTTGAGGAACTGTCAAATTTTTCCACAGTGACCATATTTTTCTATGTTCCTCCCAGCAGTGGATGAGGGTTCCAGTTTCTTCATGATGTTGCTGACACTATTTATTTATTTATTTATTTATTTATTTATTTATTTATTTATTTATTTATTATTTATTTTAAAATGGGAGGACTAATGCTGCCTGATTTTATTTTATTTTATTTTTAAATTTATTTTTAAAATATATCTTGCCCAGCTGGGCATGGCCCAGCGGTTGAGCATCGACCTAGGATCCATGAGATTGAGGTTAGATTCCTGGTCAGGGTACATGCCTGGGTTGCGGGCTGCAGCTGATTAATGACTCTTTCATCATTGGTATTTCTATCTCTCTCTCCCTCTCCCTTCCTCTCTCTGAAATCAATAAAGATATATTTAAAAAAATGGAAAAAAATAAAATAAAAATAAAATATATCTTTATTGATTTCAGAGAGAGGAAGAGGGAGAGAGAGATAGAAACATCAGTGATGAGGAGAGTCATCATTGATTGGCTGCCTCCTGCATGCCCCTGACTGGGGATCGAGCCCGAAGCCCTGGGCATGTGCCCTGACCAGGAATCGAACTGAGATCTCCTAGATTCTAGATTAATGCTCAACTGCTGAGCCATGCCTGGCCAGGCTATTTTTCATTTTTAAAGTTATAGCTATCTTTATTAGTTTCCTAGAACTGCTGTAACAAAGTACCAAAACTGGGTAGCTTAAAACAACAAAAACTTATTCTCTCACAGTCTTAAGAGCTAGAAATCCAAAATAAAAATATTGAAATGCTTCTTCTGAAGGTTCTAGGAAATAATCTTTTCTTGTCTTTTCTAGCTTCTTGTGGTTAATGGCAATCCTTTGTATTTCTTGGTTTATGTCATTATAACTCCAGTCTGTCTTTGTTTTAACATGGCCGTCTTCCCTCTGGTGTGTCTGTATTGGTGTCTTCTCCTTATGAGTGTTGTCCAAATTTTCCTCTTTGTATAAGGATTTAGGGCCCATCCTAATCCAGTATAACTGTTATACTTAACTTGATTACCTCTGCAAAGATCCTATTTCCAAATAAGGTCATATTCATAGGGGGTGGACATGAATTTTTGGGGAACACTATTTAGCCTAACATTCTGAGTATAAAGTAGTACCTCATTCATTGTGCTGTTGATTTGCATTTCCCTAATGACTAATGATACTGAGAATCTAGTTTTTAGCAGTTGGCCATTTGCATATCTTCTTTGGAGAAATTTCTGTTAAGTCCTTTGCCCATTTTAAAATTGGGTTGTCTTTTTATTATGGAGTTGTAAGGGTTCTTTGTATATTCTGGATACTAGACTTTTCTCAGATAAATGATTTGCAAATGTTTTTTCCCATTCTTTGGGTTGTTCTTCAGTTACTTGATAGTATCCTTTGATGCATAAAAGTTTTTATTTATTTATTTTAAATATATCTTTATTGATTCAGAGAGAGGAAAGGAGAGCAAGAGAGAGAGACAGAAACATCAATGATGAGAGTCATTGATCGAGCCCGCAACCCAGGCATGTACTCTGACCGGGAATCGAACCCCGATCTCCTGACCCTAGGTCGATGCTCAACCGCCGAGCCACGCCCGATCGGGCTGCATAAAAGTTTTTAATTTTGATGAAGTTCAGTTTACCTGTTTTGTTTTGATTGCATGTATTTTAGGTGTCATGTCTAAGAAACTTGCCTATTTCAAAGTCATCTAGGTCTTCTAAGAGCTTATAGTTTTAGCTCTTATATTTTTAGATCATTGATCCATTTTGAGATCATCCATTTGAGTTAATAATACTGTTTGAGGTAGGTATCTAACTTAATTCTTTTGCAAATAGAGATCCAGTTGTCCAAGTACCATTTGCTGAAAAGACTATTCTTTCCTCCACTGCATTGTCTTTAAATCAGTTGACCATGAATATAAGGGTTTATTTCTGGACTTTCAATTTTGTTTCATTGATCTATATGTTTGTCCTTAAGCTGGTATCACACTGTATTAGTACTGTAACTTTATCTAAGTTTTGAAATGGAAAGTGTGAATGTTCCCACTTTTGTTTTTCTTTTGCAAGATTGTTTTGGCTATCTTGAGTTCCTTGGGTTTGTACCTGAATTTTAGGGTCAGATTGTCACAATTGTGGGATATTATTTCATTTAGTTAGACCTTCTAGAATTCCTCTCAATGATGGTTTTTAGTTTTCAGTGTATAAGTTTTGCACATTTTTGTTAAGTTATTTCTAAGTATATTATTCTTTGTAATGCTTTTGAAAATTGAATTATTTACTTAATTGATTTGATTATATTGATCTTGTATCCTGTAACTTTGCTGAACTAGTTTATGAACTCTAATAAGGTTTTCTTTATTTTTATTCCTGTTTTGGGGGATTCCTTAAGATTTTCTATATACAAGATATGTCTTCTGCAAGTAGAGACAGTTTTACTTTTCCCTTTCCACTCACTCTGCTTTTTATTTCTCATTCTTGCCATCTCTCCATCCATTCTTGCAAGCATACAAGCATCCATCTTACGTTGAGTATTTGTTTGGTACTTCACATATGCCAGTGCTGCTGTAGGCGTTGAGGGTACAGCAGTGGACAAGACGGAGTTTCTGTCTACCTGGAACTCATGTTCTGTTACAGTTAATAAAAATGTATTTTAGTTTTTAGAAGAAGTCAAGAAATTTGGATATGTGGGTGGAGATGTTAGTAATTTCTAAAGTGTTTACCCTAAATTTTTAGATCTAAGTGTTAAAGAAAAAATAATTGAAGATATGCGAATGACACTGGAAGAACAGGAGCAGACTCAGGTTGAACAGGACCGGGTGCTCGAAGCTAAGGGAGAGGAAGCTGAAAGGCTGGCTGCAGGTAAAACAAGACTGCTTAGATATCTCAGGACACCCCTATATTTTCTTTATTTTCCTGGATTTTTTTTTTTTTTTTTTTTAAGTATTGTAGTATTTATAGTAATTCACAATGAAAACGTATCTGGTGTGTTTTTGAAATGTCCTGTCACTTACTGTTTTCCAGTATGATGAAGATTGTTTTATCTAAGTAAAATTATGTGCAGTAAGGAAGGAATAAGGACTTGTTCATAATAACTGGATGATAACTAGTGCAGTGTCCCCCAGATGTTAAGAATAAACTTTCAACTAAGTTTTACCTCTGTCTAGCTCTTAGTATTATCTGGTATAAATACTCTGATTCCATCCTGCAGAACACAATCACAGTTTTTTTTAATTTTTGAGAATTACCTGAAGTTTTGTGTATAATTAAGACTGACATACATTTAATTTATATTGTGTGTTTTGAGCACTATTCAGTGGGTGCCTGAGAGGTCCTTATAGTTTCTCTTCTCTGAGAGTTTGGAAAGAACTCATAAAAGTGAGTCTCTTAGTGTAGTTCTAATTCTGTCTTGATCTGTGTTCTTTTCTCTTGTGTGTATCCCATGCCACATATCTCTAAATGGTATAACTTTTGCATGTGCTTTGAGAAATAATTGTATGTTTTCAAACAGAATTGGAAAAATTGAAGGAAAAATGCGAAGATCTGGAAACCAAAAGTAATCAAAGGTCAAGTAAAGAATTTGAACATAACACAGATGTGCTTAGTGAACAGCTCAGTAAACTTCAAGATGAGTTACAGGTAGGATTTCATGTATCTGTCTGTCTATATTCATTACATTTCTCATGAGAGGAGAATTCACTAAATATTTGTAATTGTTTCATATATGGGTAAAATAATTCCTAGGAAGTGCTATTCTATTGATAGAATTTTTTTGTATACATTGAAATGACATGGGGAAGAAATTCCCAAGATACAAACTAATTGCCAATGAAAATACAGTGTTTGGGTCTTCAGTTTTATATCCTATATATTTAATACTTGAATCACCATGTCTTACCTGTTTTTCTACTCTTGAACTTTTATTCATCAAATACTACTGTGGAGAAGATGACTTTTAGGAAAATTATTTTGATTATTATAAATCTTTTCAATATGTAATTATTAAGTTGGAAAAGAACAGAGTTGTATATCTGGACAGTGGGATATATTTGAAAGCATACTACATAGAAGATATTCTGTTTGGTGTTTGTATTTTTTTCCATGGTCAGCTCTAACATACTATGTATAGAATACAACATATGGGGGAAATATGTTTTTAATGGGATTTACCAAATACTGCTTAAAAGTTTGTATATTAGGAGTTGTATTCATAACTAGATTTGAGATGGAAGAAAACATAATAATGATTTTGAAAAGTTAGCTGCATCTAAATTATTTTCTTAAGTTCAGGCTGGGTGTAATTTTAAAGTGGTGGTACTGTTGTTGTTTACTTGGATTTTGAATGTATAAATTAGATGCCTTTGAACCCAATTTGAAAATTACTGGTCAACTGTAGTCTCTGTCCATCTGGTCTCAATGAGTCTTAAACTAATAAATGTTTTCCTATTGAACACATTATTCTTTACTTGGCATCTTATATATCCAGGAATATTTTATTTTTGGAACCATACAATTAGAAATGACCATCACAAACCAAGTTGTTGTTTTTCTTCTTTTTTTCTGGCTTTTAGGAAGACTTGGGTCTTTGGAACTTTTGCAGGAATTTAAATTGTTTATTTCTTGTTATGCTCACTGATTAAAGCCCTTAAATAATGAACTTCACAGCAAAGTAAAATTTCTAAGGGAAATACTGCTTAAGAAAGCAAACCAGCAATGTTCATTTTATAATCTGAAATAAACTGATTTTGTCATTGTTGAAAGAAAAACACTTTTAAGTTTTTAAAAAGGTAAAAAGTGATGGGTTTTATGAAAATGGTATAAAGATAGATTTCCTGACCACTTAAGCATGTGATAGTTATTTGTACTATTTTTATATATAGGTATCTGAACAGAAATATAAATCTGATAGAAAGAAATGGTTAGATGAAAAAATGATGCTAATCACTCAAGCAAAGGAAGCTGAAAATCTACGAAACAAAGAGATGAAAAAATATGCTGAAGACAGAGAACGTGGTTTAAGGCACCAAAATGAAGTGGTTGGTAGCAATTATACTTTCTCTTTGATGTATTTCACCTGCTTTCTTTGATTTGTTGAATTTATCTTTGGTATTCTTATCTATCTCTACAAGGTTGACTGTTTTCTTTCTTTCTATTTGTATTGTGAATAATAAATTTATTATTATTATTATTATTATTATTGTATAATAAACCTGACAAGCTAGCGGGGGGTTAGGGGAGTACATGGCAGGCCTGACAAGCTCAGTGACTAAGAGTGACCACAGGATTCTCTGATCACAAATTCCTAACTGGGCAGGCCATGGTAGGTAGTCTCTTCCCAGGCCCATGGCTTCTTTAACAAAGGTCAGTCTCTAAGTGAGTTCTGTCCATTGTTCTTATGCATCTAGCACAACATACCTTTGAAATGTCAGAGTAGTTTTTTTTTTTTTTTAGATCCCTTGAATGCACAACTGCAGGCACCAGAGCACAAGACCACCAGAGCAGGAAACCACAGAACCCCTCACTGTTATCTTGTTCCCTGCCTACTATTTCCATGCGCTGTGTATGTTAATTATTAACATTCTGGTACCCACCAATGTAAAATAAGTGTGTTTCTCCATTTAGCTTTTTATGTAATCCTAGAGATATCTCCACTTTGCTTTCTCCTGCCTCCTTAATTGGCCACAATGGATTTCATATAACCTTCCTTACGTTTTTCTCCTTTGACTCTAATGCATAAAAGGAACTGCAGAACTGCCATTCTCCTAAGCATTTTCTCAGCCTGTTGAGATCTTGCTTCTAGGCGTGTCCTCAAAAATCTGTCTGAAATAAATGCTTAGAAAACTTTTCTGTAGGTTTGGATGTTCTTTCACTGACAGTAAGATGACTCTTCTGTCCCATTTTATCTTGAAGTTCACTTATGTTCTTATTTTAATTTTTTTCAGTTTATTTATCAAATTGGGAAAATACCTAATTACATTTCTGCCTAGATACAGAACTTAAATTTTCTTCCTTTTGACTGCCACAGGCTTATCCCTACTGTATTGTGAAACTTTTTTTGCATTTTGAACTGGACATTCTACTAACATGGTGTGTATATTTTATCTTATATGCCTATTTTTTCAAGATATACTTTAATTAACGTTTTATCTAATTTCTGGTTAGGAAATACTTACAGCACAGCTGGTGGAAAAAGATAGCAACCTTCAGAAGTGGCGAGAAGAACGGGACCAGCTGGTCGCAGCTTTAGAAATGCAACTGAGAGCACTGATGTCCAGTAACTCACAGAAAGATAATGAAATTGAACAATTAAAAAAAGGGATCACAGCAGAGGCTTCTAAAACAGTCAGTAGAATCTTGTTCTTTCCATGCCTTTTTTAAAAAAATGAACAGTGAAAAATTTCAAAATTGTTTAACTCAAGTTAAAAAAGTAAGTTTTAGTAGGTCAGAGGGGAATTAGAGTTTGAAAAATCATTTGGATATTTTTCATGAATTTTGAGTTTTTAGAGTTTATCATAATGATTGGTTCAGAGATAATATTGTCTTCCAAGTAGAGTTGTGAAAATTCAGAGCAGTTGTAAAAGACAGCACAGTTCAGTTTTTACCTCAGTGGAAGTCAATATATGCTTTCATCCCCACGTTTTAATTCAACAGACTCTTTGTTATTTAACAGTTATGGGTAGGTGATATGGAGATATATTTGACTATTGTTTTTTTATTACATATATATATATTTTATTGATTTCAGAGAGAGGAAGGGAGAGAGAGAAACATCAATGATGAGAGTGATTGATTGGCTGCCTCCTGCCACACCGGTGCCCTACTGGGGATCGAGCCCACAACCTGGGCATGTGCCCTGACTTGGAATCGAACTGTGACCTCCTGGTTCATAGGTCAACTCTCAACCACTGAGCCATGCCAGCCAGGCTTGATTTTAAAAAAAAAATACATCTTTATCGATTTCAGGGAGAGGAAGGAGAGGGAGAGAGAGATAGAAACATCAGTGGTGAGAGAGTCATTGATCAGCTGCCTCCTGCAGAGCCCTGATTGGGGATCAATCCCCCAACGTGGGCATGTGCCCTGACCAGGAACCGAACCCCGATCTCCTGGAACCTAGGTCAGTGCTCAACCGCTGAGCCATGCCTGACAGGGCCAGGCTTGACTTTTGATTTTTATGGTAGTGATGAGAAGGCCCACATTGGAATTTATCAAGTTTAAAAATGTAGTCTAATACTTCTTTATAGATCCCTTAAGTCGTGTTTAGGAATAGAATATAACCTATGACCGAGAAAATGGGATGAACAGTGTGCAGCAGGAAAAGGTTTAGTTATCAATATGTTCTTTTCTACTATAATGCTATGGTTGCATTTCCAAGACTCTAGTTTTTTAAAATTGTGTTACCAAAGTTCAGATCCCAACTTAGTATGGATGTTGGTCATGGCATTTTCTATTTCCTCATCCGGAAAGTAGAAATAATGATTCTTGACAAATCTAACTCAAGAGTTACAATGAAAGTAAAATGAGAGAATATATGTTAAAACACCTTGGAAGTTGAAAGTAATCTTTCAGATTCTCTTTATATCAAACTCAGAAGTGGTTGGAAAATTGTCCAGCCTTTCCTGAGTCTCTGAGGATGAAAGAGAGGAGAAAGGAGAGTTGCACGGTCATTGAAGAAGTCTTTGATTACTTCCCTTATTTAGTCCATCCAAATCTTTTATAATCTTTAGGTGAAGTATTTTAATTTATTTTCGGTTACAATGCCTTGTGCTTTAATATTTACTTTAGGAAAAACAAACCATGGATATCAAGCCCAGACATATGAGTTCAACAGATCTTGGTGGAGTTGAAACTGAACCTCAATCAGCAGGTTTTGAAATTTCCAGCAATGAAGTGGAGGTGGGCATTTGGTAACAACAAATCCTATTGGTCATGGAGGCCAGCCCAGATTCCAGGAAGAGAGAATGAAATTCTCTCTCTCAATGGGGAGAGTAGCAGAGAATTTGCAGCAAACTTTAAGCTACTATAGACTGGGTGCTTATTAAAAATTCTAGACTCTTTCCTTGGAGAGTTCGGATTTAGTAGGTTTGTGGTAGGGTCCAAGAACCTTTTAAACAAATTCTCTAGAAAATTATTAGGATCATACTGGGAAATACTGATCTCTGTTTCCCTTGATTTTATTTTTTAAATTAAAAAAAAAAAAAAGTCTTTATTGATTTCAGAGAGAGGAAAGGAGAGGGAGAGAGAGATAGAAACATCAACGATGAGAGTCATTGATCAGCTGCCTCCTGCATGCCTCCAACTGGGGATCGAGCCCGCAACCTGGGCATGTGCCCTGGCCAGGAACCGAACCCCAATCGCCTGGATCCTATGTCAATGCTCAACTGCTGAGCTACGCCCAGCCGGGCTCCCTTGATTTTAACATACCATGTGTAAGCTTGGAGAGGGTGGATAATTCATTAGGTCCTTGCTCTGGAGAGTTGGACCCAAGCACACTTTTTATCTTTTTAAATTCATTGTCTTTAATAGGTATTTGAGAGAGTTAATTCTTTGCAATTTATAAATTTATATTCTGCAAATAAGCCTTGTTTTCATTTTTAATTCTGTTATAGGATGAATTTGTAGTCCTTGACTCTTGTGAAGTGTCAACAGAAAATAATGAAACAACTCGATTTCCAAAACCTGAGTTAGAGATTCAGTTTACACCTTTACGGCCAAACAAAATGGCGGTGAAGCACCCTGGTTGTACCTTACCAGTAACGGTTAAGATTTCCAAGGCTCGGAAGAGGAAGAGTAATGAAATGGAGGAGGTAAATACTTACCTGATGAGTGAATTTAATAGGCAAACATTATTGTTGAGCTCAGTCATAATACATAGTTAAACTCTGCCTTCCTGTTCATAAACACTGCTGTTAGAGACCAAAGTCATAATTTATGGCATATTCTATACTCTTTAAGAATATCACTATAGTTTAATAGTCTTCAAACAAAAGCTTATGGATATTAAAATATATAGCTTACCCTATTTTGGTGAAGTTGTGATAGGTCAAATGGTGATGGGTTTTATTGGAGAGCTATTTCAATATATCAGTTCTGTTCAAACTTAGTCACTTTCTCTCCAGTGGGAGAGAAAAATGGTTGATAAAGAAAGGGTTCTCTTGCTTGAGTATAGTCTTTGTTATTTAACTAAAATCTTAGGTCTTCGTTGTTATAACTCTATGTATGGTCTCTTTTAGAAGAGAAATTCTTTTCCTAATACCCAGTATATTAAAATTTGGACCTCTGTTTAGTGGTAGGCTAAAAACTGTTTACTTATTTTTACTGCAGCTTGTGATTGTAGGGTTATCAAACCCTCTACCATGTCACATAAACTTTCTGACCCTTAGTTTACTACTTTTGGAAATAAAAGAATAAATATAGTATGTTTAAAATGCTTAGTTTTTGTTCCACATGTTGTAGATAGGTAATAAATGGTAATGTTTAGTTTAAAAGTAACTTGTTTTAAGTTTAAAACTAATTATTAGCTCTCCAGCACAATAACTTTATCTTCAACATTTTTTTTACTCCTTTAAATAAAGAGTTCAGTATTTTCAAGCTGGTGGAAGAGCAGAAATAGTATTAACCATACTTCTGAGGCTCTCTGTCAGGTAATAAATTTGCTAATTGAATATTGTTTAGTATATTTCCTGCTACACCTAAAACACCTTTAGAGGTTGTTTTGTAGAGCCGTAGTTAACTTTTATTATGTATTTAATTTATATTTAATACATTTTAGATACATTAAAATACAAAGTATTTTAATTTTATCATCTATATTGACTTTTCCTTGATTTATTTTTTCAAGGGAAAAGGAAAATTTCTTGTGTACACAGAGTGTTAAAATACAATTATTTATTTTACTGTTGGTTTATACTCTCCTATATACTTACGTGTATTTCAGAATAGACATACAGACTGTTGTAGGCAAATCACGTAAAACTTTAAAGTTTTTATTGATTTTGCTAGCTTTTCACTGCTGTAATAAACAGCGGTCCTCATGAAAAATCATATATACAGTGTTATATTCTGTTCATTGAAGACTCCCAAGCTCTCTTTATCGAACACTACAAGTGCGATGAAGTTACAGTCCGTCCTCTTTGTTTGCTTCCCATGATGCCATCTGCCTTCCCCTTTAAGGAAGTCTGCTTCTTGTGACGCTAATGACTTCTACTTGGTGACTGGAATTCTGATGTTCAGTCATGATCTTTTTTCTGCTTCTCTTCTTGCCTTTCCGCCTCCCTTTTCATGCTTATAATATAGATATAACTAGGATTTGTATCAGTTTAGTTCAGTTAACAATACTACAAAAGGCTTTTCCTAAGATGTCATGCCTATTTAATAGGGAAGACAGAGTGTATTTCTTAATTTTCACATTTCACCTGTGTTTATACTGAAGATTTTTATTTGTTTTTATTTTGTTTTGTTTTCAGTGCTTCCAAATTTCAGTTAGAGGTCTTAGATCATAGATGCTTTGCAGGATTTGGGGTTGAGGAAAGGGCAGGTGTATTGCTGTGCTGTATTTTAAAAATGGGGCTCAAATGAAAGATATTCTCCCTTCTAATTTTTTTTATTTAGCTCATAATTTCATTACATATGGTGTGTTGTGGAATACTCATACCTTCAATCATTTTGCAAATGTATTAAATCATCACATTGTGTACCTTAAACTTACATATATTATATCTCAGTAATATTTCAGTAAAATTGGGGAAAAGTTTATACTTTCAGTCAGGGTTTGTCAACCTCAGCACTACTGACATTTGGGACTAGATATCTCTTTCTTTAAGAAGGCTGTCCTGTGCATCGTCGGGGTATTTAGTAACATTCTAACCTCTACTCACTAGTTGCCAGTAAAACTCCACTTCCCCCAGCAGTGACAACCAAAAATATATCCAGACATTGCCAATGTCCCCTGCGATCAAAAGTTGCCTGGGTTAAGAACCATTATCTTCCCTCCTCCTCCCTTCCCCCCTCTCCCCCCTCCCCTCCCCTCTTTTCTCTCTTTTCTCCCTCCCCCTCTCTCCCTCCCCCCTCCCTCTCTTCCTCCCTCCCTCCCTCCCTCTCTCTTTCATTGAGTCCAGAGAAAGAAAATATTGTCAGGAAATTAACCAGTGCTGAAATATATTATCTTTTAGGAGTTGGTGAAATGTGAAAATAAGAAGAATACTACACCTCGAACTAATTTGAAGTCCCCTATTTCTGAGCATAGAAATTCTTCTGTCAAAAAGGAACAAAAGGTTTGTCTTTTATTTGTCCAAAATTGACCATTCTAATAATTTATATGTATAAAGTAGAAGATGAAAATAAAGATGCCAAATTTGATTAGTAATTTTTCAGCTTTGTCCACTTATAC
This sequence comes from Miniopterus natalensis, assembly GCF_054644295.1. Lineage (NCBI taxonomy): Eukaryota > Metazoa > Chordata > Mammalia > Chiroptera > Miniopteridae > Miniopterus > Miniopterus natalensis. The sequence goes on from NC_142094.1 coordinate 36,056,589, forward strand.
TTCATGTATCTTCCATTTCCATTCATCTGATTCAGCTTAGAATGTAAGCTTTAGCAGGCACGTCTTGGTGTGTTCACTTATCACTTAGCACAATGCCCGTCATGCTCACTTTGCCATTCTCTGACCTTTTTATCCTTCTCATATTCGCCTGAGGATATGTCCATTGATTTGAGAGAGAGAGAGAGAGAGAGAGAGAAACATCCATCAATTGGCTCCCATACTCGCCTGGCTGGGAATTGAACCCACAACCTTTGGTGCAAGGGACGGTGCTCCAACCATCTGAGACACCTGGCCAGGGCTCTCCTCATATTCTTAATCGCAAATTCCCTGTCTGAGAATTCATAACCTGTGTCTGGATGTAATATTTCCTTCTAACATTCCTCGTCAACAATAACAAAAAATGTTTGTTTATTAGATTTCCACACGGTCGCCATCTCAGAAAACATATTCTTTACGGAGTCAGGCATCTGCAATTAATGTAAACTTGGCTGCTAAGAAAAAAGAAGGAACACTACAGAAATTTGGAGACTTCTTACAACATTCTCCGGCAATTCTTCAATCAAAAGGTTTGCAGAAAATTAATTAGATGCCCTTTAATGTTAGGTATAGGACATTTTCTAATATCTGATTGGTATGTAAACTCAACAATAGTGATTATTGTATTTCAGGTATACAATGTCCTATGTTAGGTACTGTGGGAGGAAACATGAACGGATGCTATGCCTAGGTGTCCACTATGTAGTGAAGAAACACTATATTTAAGTAATTGATCCAGAGCAGGCTGCTTAATGTGGTTATAGAGATACAAGCAAAGTGCTGTGGTAGTATTGGAGGGAAATGAGCTATTGTAATTCAGGCCTATGGGAAGATTTTAAAGAAGAGATGGGATTTAATCTAGTACTGAAATGTTGGCAGGATTACACCTGCTAGTGCTAACCACTGTTAGTATCATGGTATATATTCTTCTTTGTTTTTTTCTTTATATAAACATTACCTATTCATATATCAAAAACATATACTTCTATAAATTCCTATTGCGTTTAGTTGCTTAATGCTTTTTCCTTAGCCACATCAATACCTGTGTATTAATATAAGCTCAGATGTACACTCTCTATACCTGTGTACATAAACAAAAGCTTACACGTATATGCACAGGCACACACATACACCCACCAGCAGGAACAGTTTTGACACAGGTAGAGTGCCACGGAAGTATAGGGAATGTGCAGGCTATTCCAGGTAGCAGTGGACGTCTGGCATGTAGATTGTGGAGAAATAATTGGAGGTAGGGGCAGGTGGAGGAGTGGGTTTTCATGAGATTACCTGAGTGGTAGCAATAGTATAAATGGGAGAGTGGCGGTGAGGAGAATAGGGAGGGGTAGGGACTATAAAGGCAGAGGACAGTTGAATTGAATTAGGTAGGTTGTGTAAAAGTAATTTCTTTAAAAACTTACCCAGAGGTTCCCAAACTTTCTTGGTTCATAGTGCCCTTAATAATAACTTAGTAATTGTTTCATTGTGCTCCTGCACCCAGAGAAACACCTAATAGTCCCATCCATTTAGTACTTAAGGCCAAACTACCACTAAAAGTTCAGCCTCTGAAAATCCAGGTTGCAAAGATAAGTCAGCATCGAAAGGAATGTAATGCAATGTTACTTTGAAACTGAACTACCTTGCGCTATTGTCATGTTAGTATCCAGAGCAGGCTGCTGAATGTAGTTCAGAGATGTAGAGTGGACCTGTGCTCCTGGGAGCTACTACCACATCTCTCAGTGCACAGTTTGGGAACTTCAAACTTACCAGATCCATGTGTATATATTTTTCAAAAAATACATCATTTTAAGGTATAGTTTGTATAGGCATAGAAAATATCTGGAGGGCATATAGCAAACTGTTAACCCTTTGTCTACTCTGAGCCACCAAAGCTTTTTTACCGTTCCGGTCGTATGTCTGCTCTCAGCCACCACAGCAAGGAACCGTACGAATCTTAACTCTTCATTCATGTATCAGTTCATAATTTCTCTGAAAGCTCGTAATTCCAACCAGTACGACACCCATGTCCAAATTTAATACTATTGCAAAGGGTTAAATGTCTAAATTAGGAGAAGCAGAACTTGTTATGTTAGATCGTTATATATTTTATTTAAATTGTATTGACAGTCACTTTGATGTTAAAAGGAAATGTGTTTAGAAGGAGAGGGAGGTACCCCCATATGGTAATTGACTCGTTACTTGGTTGACTCAGCTCCTTAACAGCTTCCCTACCTGTACACCTGGTGTGGATTTTTTTTTTTAAAGCTTATTTCTAGGAATACAAGATATCCCTATTTCGGATTGTAATTACAGTACATATCTATTGTTGATCAGTTGGAAATATAGGAGGAAAAAAGAAAATTGAGATTAATTCTTGAAATTCTGCTGCTCTGATAACCAGTGTTAATTCATTACTTGGTATCATTGGTCTTCCAATTTCTTTCTTATTGCCTGTCTCCTACCCATTCCATACCTGGCAGACATAGTGATCTTTTCAAAGTGCAAATGGAATTATTTAAGCTATAATTTTTTGTTTTCTTTTTCACTGGAATAAAAGCGCCACAAATGCAAAGTGTGTAGTTCACATTCCCAGCTTTAGTATAGTGGCTGGCACATAGTGGCAGAGTTTGGTGGCCCCAGGCCAAAATCCTGTGGTGGTTTTTGTTTTTGTTTTTAAGGCTGACCATGGGCAATTGCAGACCATGGGCTTTACCTGTTAGGCCTCATGGAGGAAAGCTGCCCTCCCCACACCAAACTTATACACAGACAATGCATTGCAAGGACTCAGGCACCATCTAGCTGTGCTCTTGTACATAACTGGACTCCTACCTATGTGCCTTCATTTGGAGCCTCTTTATTGGGGGCCTTCAGTAGAGAACTTCCTCAGGTGCCTCTGCTGAAAACCTTAGGACAGGGAATGGGAGGCAGCCTTGAAGACACCTTTTTCCACTCCAACTCTATTTTTCACTTCTAGCCCTTCCCCCTGGCCTCCAGCCCCAAGGTCCATAAAACTGCAAGTGCATCCTTGCTGGTTTGGCTCAGTGGCTAGTGTCACCCTTGGACTAAAGGGCCCCAGCTTCGATTCCACACACTGTTGTATGGGAAAATATGGAAGAGGAGCGGGTGGGAGCTGGTGATTTCTCAGGTTTAGCTTCTTATTCTGTTGCTGTAAGTAGTTAAAGGCTTGAGTGTTACTTACATTTCGCTTGTCTTAATTGGATATTCTGACATCTGGCAGCTCAGCTCTCTCAGTCTCAGCTCAGCCTTTGACAAGTAAACCCTCAATTTAGTTTATTTCCTTAAATGTGTTTACTATTTAAAAAAATATAGTTTATCCCATGTAATGGATTTTTTTATCCATTTTTTTCCCCAAATGGAAATATATTTTCTATTAAAATCAATATGTGTCTGTTAAAAAATAAAACAAATGTACAAAGTAAGAAATTTAAAAATTTTTATTCCACTTCCAAGAAACAATCAACTGTTAACAATTTGCTTTCTATCTCCTACTCTGTGTGTGTGTGTGTTAACTCTAAGTAAAGGGCTCACAATTACAAACTACCTTTATTGAATATTCATATGCACATCTTTACATGTGAGTACTGAACTAGATCTACCCCCTTATTTTTAATGCTACATGGCCCACTATATATGTATCTTGCTGTTTTGTTTTACACAGCACACACCTCTTTCAAGTCATTGAACACACCTGAGTTTTACTGTGTGGTACTACAATTTACTGGTCAAATGATATTTTACTTATTGGTTTTTGCTCTTAATAATCATTTCATGTGTTTATTAGGCATTTAATTTTTTTCTTTGTGACTTGTCTATTCATGTCTTTTCGCCATTTATAAATTACAGTGGTTTTCTTTTTAATTTGGTATGTTTTTTCTTAATTAAGAATTTTAAACCTTTGGAGTTAGAAAATTATTTATTTCAGGATTTAACTAATATATATTTTTTCATAGCAAAGAAGATAATTGAGACAATGAGCTCTTCAAAGCTCTCAAATGAAGAAGTAAGTAAAGAAAATGTATCTCGACCAAAACGGGCCAAACGGAAATTATACACAAGTGAAATTTCATCTCCTATTGATATATCTGGCCAAGTGGTAAGCTACTATTTCAGTTTTCTTAAACTTAAAACTGTTCAGATTATTTTAAATTCTGAAATATTCATAACAATTCAAATTTTATAATAGTTTGAATTTTTATTCTTCAGATCAGATTCCTTAAAACATGCTTTAAATGTTATACTTTTGATATCAAATGTGTTAAATTTATAGTAATTAAATATAAATGTAGCATTAATGCATATAAATTTCATGCATTTACATTTAAAAACTAATCGGAGGAATTTTAATTTAACCAATAGAATATCACTGTTTGGTAATTTATTTGCCTCTAACATCTATTTTTCTTATTATCTTTATCACAGCGTTGTACAAATCTGGGCCTTAGCGTGCCTGGTAAAATACAGAATTGACATTCAGTCATTTCCTCCCACCTTCCCTCAGCCTCCCAGGTTCTATTGAGAAAAGACTGCAGTTTGTCACCATGACTTTATGACTCATTCTCCTCACTCAGAACAGGCTGTGCTGTTACAGGGAAAGTTCTAATTTTTTATCAGGCTTATATTTGCCTAGTGGATGAAAGTGAAAATAGAAAAGTAATTAAAGGAAAAGCCTTTAGCAGGAAGTAGCCAAGAAAAATCAAGGGAGAGAGTCTTTGCAACAGTAGCTGTCAGATATAAGGTAGACACTTAAATGCAAGTGGCGAAGAATTGGAGTCAGTTAGGACATGCTGTGAGAAGTCCTGTTCTCTTTATCACTTTTTATCATCTGTCTGATTAGTACATACTTTCCTCCCCTTGGCTGAATTATTTCTTTTTTAGTTGCAATATAATGCTCTTCCAACTTTCTAAGTTATATAGTTGTTGCTGCGAAAGATCATTTCTTTCTTTTTTTTTTTTTTTAATATATCTTTATTGATTTCATAGAGAGGAAAGGAGAGGGAGAGAGATAGATAGAAACATCAATGATGAGAGAGTCATTGATCGACTGCCTCCTGCACGCCCCCGACTGGGGATCGAGCCCGCAACCTGGGCATGTGCCCTGACGGGGACTCAAACCCCGATCGCCTGGATCCTGGGTCAACACTCAACCGCTGAGCCACACCCAGCCGGCGAAAGATCATTTCTTAAAAATGATTTGGGTCATGTGTCTCCAAACATTTTAGTAATTATTTCAAGCTGTATATGTCCTGAATTTAATAAAGAATGTAATTATTTTAATTATAGAATTATTTAGTATTTAAATAATCTTCTACAAAATCCTTTTTTTTTTTTTGCTAGAAGATAGTATTGTATACCTGTAGTCCAAGAAGACAAAAAAATATAATGTACCTATTATTTCAGTTAATAAGCATGTGAACATATTTTACTAATTATAAATAAGCTTTTATTTTTATTTTTATTTTTATTAAAAAATCGGGTAATTGTTAATTTCAGATTTTGATGGATCATAAAGTGAAGGAAAGTGATCATCAGATTCTCAAACGACGACTTCGAACTAAAACAGCCAAATAAACCACTATGGAGAATGTTTTAATATAAATTTTATATTCATAATCATTGTAACTTGCATCCTGGCTTAAAGATAGTTGTATATATTATGGCCTTAAATCCCTCTGTATATACATTGCTATTTTATACATAATGTAATTTTAATTCAATAAAGAAAATAAGTCAACAATAAATTTACATGTCTATTTTTCTGAGGCTTTTTTAGAATAGCTTCTTTTCAAACCATATGTATTGTTCTGTTATCCCAGGCATGGAGTCAGTGAGGATATTACGAAAGATGGTATTATTTTTGTTTGTTTTTCTAGACATAGATGTCACAGGTCAGTTATTTTGTTTACTTATATTTAACAGTGTCTTATGAATTATTTTTACTCTGTTAGGAAATACAACTGATTTTACATATGTTTGGGTTATAGTTAAGATCCAGGGAGTAAGTGTGTACAGATTTCCTGTTGCCAAAATATGTATAGTAGTCCCCCCTTACCCATAGGTTTGCTTTTCTTGGTTTCAGTTGCCTGGGTCAACTGCAGTTCAAAAATATTAAATGGAAAGTTTCAGAAATAAACAATTCCTAAGTGCACCATTCTGAGTAGCACCATGAAATCTCACACTGTCCTGTTCTATCCCACCCCATCCCATCCGATGTGACTCATCCCTTTGTCCAGCATATTCACGCTGTATACTCCATTAGTCATCAGTAGACCTCTTGGTTATCAAATGGACTGTCGCAGTATCACAGCGCTTATGTTCATAACCCTTCTTTTACTTAATAATGGCTTCAAAGTGCAAGATGCTGGCAGTTCGGATATGCCAAAGAGAGGCTGTAAAGTGCTTTCTTTAAGTGAAAAGGTGGAAGTTTCAACTTAATAAAGGAAAGAAGAAGAAAATTGTATGCTGAGGTTGCTAAGATCTACGGTAAGGACAAATGTAGTAAAATTGTAAGAAGGAAAAAGAAGTCGCTAGTTTTGCTGTCATACCTCAAGCTGCAAAAGTTTTGGTCACATGGAAAATGCATTAAATTGTGTGTGGAAGACGTGAACAGAAAATGTGTTCCAATTGACGTTTGCGCCAGAAAGCACTGAGACTAAATGAGAACTTCAGCAAGGGACCTGCTGGAACGAGTGACCACATTCACATAACTTTCAGTACAGTATATTGTTATAATTGTTCTATTTTATTATTACCAATTGTTGCTAATCTCTTACTTTATCATAGGTATGTATATAGAGGAAAAAAACAATGTATATTGGGTTTGGGACTCCATGGTTTCAGGCATCAGCTGGGGTCTTAGAACATATTCCCTACAGACAAGGGGAACTACTGCATATGCATAATTTAGAAAAAACCTCAAGTACTTAATTAGAATATCCTATTATTTATAATCTAATAGAGTTGGCTTTCTTATTTTTCCAGGACATAGAAGATCAGAAGTAAAAAGTTAAAAAAGGAGATAGCATCTAGAGGCTAAAATCATTGACAACTAGAAAAGATAGAATTTTAGACCTTCAGGGACCTTAGGAATGCATTTCCTTCATTTTATAGACGAGAAAACAGACCTATAAAACTTACTTTCTCTTGATTATACAGCTAAAGTAAAATGGGCTTTGGTTTTTAAAAAGCAACAACAAAAAACCCAGTATGAGGCAAAAAGCAAAGAGGCCTCAATAATTGTTGCCAAATGGAGCCTTTTAATCTAAGAGCAAATATTTATATGTCTAAAACCTTAAAGGCTTCATTGGGTTTTCACATTGTTTGCTTTATAAAATGATGACCCTAAGTCAGAAAGAAAAATTATCTTTGGTGTCTTGTTTAGGAAATAATACCATGTCTAGGGAAAATATCCACCAACATAGTGAATTATGTAATCTCTGTAAGCACCAAAATGTTTTTATTATGCTGCCTGGTTTCATTATGCTAAAAATACAGAGTCGATCCTTATTATTCAGAGAGCCCATACTTATGAGTTTATTTGTAGTCCCCGAACCAGTTCTGTAGGCACTTTTGTAGTCATTCTCACACATGCAGTGTGGCAAAAAATTTGAGTTGCCCAACATGCATGTTATGTTCTCAGCTAAGGTTGAACAAGGTAAAAACATTGCCTTCTTGTTTCAGCTCTCAGACTGTAAACAAATGTCCACATCCCTGAATGTAGACTGAAATCACACCTCTTTGGCAAGATCTGCAATGGAGACAGTTTGCCAAATAGAAGGGTGTTAGAAACACTTTGGGCTTTCTACAGATTTATACTAACAAAGCATAGGTAAATCAATAGCTGTAATCAAAATGCCCACTGGAGTAAAGGCGCTCTTCAGAGGAAGGTACGATAGAGTGTCTACAACACGTTTTATAATGTGTGATATGGAGTCAAAAACCAGTACACATGGAAGGAGCAGTAAAATGAGTACCATGGTAAAAAAAAAAAAAGTCAAGTAAAACTGACTTGGCCCAAATGTTGAATTTTGCAAAAACTTTTAAGTGGCAATTAAGTGCATGTTCAAGGATTTAAAAGAAATGTCATCTCAGTGAGTAGGGAGTCTACATAGGGAATCTCCACAGAGAAATGGAAGGTATAAAGAAAACCAAATGGAATTGTTTCAACAAAAAAGTAAACAAATGGAAAGTCTACTGGATCGTAGTAACAGCAGATTAGAGATGTCAGAAGTGCCAGTGAACTTGAAAATGGATCAATTCAAATCCAATCTGAAGAAAAGAAAGATTAGAGAGAGAAGACTAGATCCTCAGGGTCCTATGGAACAAATATCAAAAGGCTAGCACACCTGTAGCTGGAAATCCAGGAGTACAAAGGACTTAAAATAGGGGCAGGAAAAATATACTTGAGGAAATAATGGCCAAGCATTTTACAAATTTGATGTAGAAACACTGAAGCTCTGTAAATCCTAAAATAAATCCAAGAAAACTACACCTAAGAAGATGGTCAAACTAATGAAAACCAACAATGAAGAGATTACTGGGGAAAATATTGCAATACATAAATAAGACAAAGGACATATGTAAGAACACATATAAGAAACAAAATTGTAGTGAAAACACAGCCAACCCCATAAAAATCTGGTTACGACTTGAATAGATGCTTCACTAAAGAAGATACAGGCAGTTACCGTGGGACGGCATATTAAAGCCACAAGGGGAGGCAAAACTGGTGAAAGAACACCGAGGCTTCCCTGATCTACCTATCCCGTTGTGTGTCACCTAATCTTGATCTTCCTCTCGTCACTATTTTGAAGCAAGATAAAACCACTGTAGCTATTTGAACTGTTTGCAACCATCACTGCAGCTGTAATTGCTGTATTTACAGTTTGATCAAAATGGGCATTTTTTCCCTCTTCCCTTCCATATATTTTATAAAGAATAGAGTCTGTCAATATATCTGCTTTGGCAAAACCCCAAACAGTGACCAAACTGGCTAATTAGATTCTTCAAAGTCCTTAACCAAACTCTCAGAGTTTTACACACACACACACACACACACACACACACACACACACACACACACACACACAGTAACACACACACACACAGTAACACACACACACACACACACACACACACAGAGTAAAGTCCCTACTTTCCCAAAACGTGGAACTTGTTGAGGAAATTTAGGCCTTGCTTAGACCTATTTCATGGTCATACAGGCTAAACTTGCATAACTGGGAGCCTTTATTTTGGCTTTGTGAACCTAAGGCTCAAGCTTGCATAGCCTAATCTAATTATTTCTTCACTTTTAGACAAGTTTTTTTCCCCCCCTCACCCAAGGGCATGCTTTGTGTGTGTGTGTTTTATAAATTGATTTTAGAGAGAGAAAAACATCGATGTGCCTCCCGTACAAGCCCCAACTGGGGATTGAACCTGCAACCTGGGTATGTGCCCTGACCTGAAATCGAGCCTGCGACAGTTTGGTGCACAGGAGGATGCTCCGACCAACTGAAGCACACTGGCCGGGGCCAAAAATTACTTCTTTTTTGCCATAAGTAGTAAAAGTTTGGTCAGTTTAGTCTTTTGGTTCTAAAACTCTATTTTTTCCAGTTAATGCCGTCCACATATCAAAATCATAAATCCATATATAATAGCAAACAAGCCTCATGGTGTGGACTCAGTATGGTTAGGTCCTACATACAATTTAAACTTAGATACATAATTTTTGTGCAGTTTGTACACCGACTTAGCAATATGATGAATAATGGCTGCTAGTCCTGAGAAACTAGTGCAGATAGGTCTGTGGCCTAGCACATGTGTGGCTCAAGAACTCAATTTATATACTAACACTTAGCTTCTCTGTGTTATCACTCCATGTATCATTTATTTTGGGACTCTCCTTAGACTCACATGGCCATTTTAAAACTTACTGGCACAAAACCATTTACAACATCAAAAGTCATTGAGATAAAATATGTACATGGCTTACTGGGCAAAGTTAAAACTAATTTTTAAATTTTTAAATAGGAAACAAATGAGACAAAATGTTTTCTCAGAGAACACATTATGTGGGAATTATAAGATACCTACCATTGATTCAGTAAACCAGGGTCTATTTCGTTTGTGCTGTAAGAACAGAGTTGAACTGTTGTGACAGAGGCCATGTGGTTTTAAAGCCTAAAATATTTACCATCTGGCCCTATACAGGAAAAAGTTTGTCAGCTCTCGTAATAGACGATCCCACATAGATATGCCAGCAGGACTGGTCTTTTTAATACAAAATTTTATACCAATAATGTGTGTGTATCATGATGAAAACTGAGCTGTTAACAGGAAGAATTAGTTCGAGATGCTTTTTAAAACAGTAATGACCAGTTAAACCTATTTATCTTCATTTGAATGTCTTCTAGAATATGTAAAAAGTAATAAATGTTTCTTCCATGCTATGTGTATAACAAGAGCTTCTATAATTGTATATGTGCTTTGGATGTATTTTCCTCTCAAGATTATCAACTGTGTTTGACAAATGTATATCAAATCTAATTAGTTGAAAAAATAAAGATAGCAAGCTGAGCAAGAAGCAGATCTCAGCAAAGTTTTAAAAAATATCTTTAAAAACCACTTTTTCATTTGTAAATAACTTCAAGGTTACAGAAAATTTGCAAGAGTAAGGCTATTACATGGAATACTCATGTAATCTTTACCGCGATTCCCCTATCTTTTTACAGCTTTATTGGGTTTAATTGACAAAATTGCAAGATATTTAAATTGCACAAAGTGGTCATTTGCTATATTATATACATTGTGAAAGGATTCCCCACACTCTGAGTTAATTAACACATCACCTCACATATTTATCCTTTTGTGTGAGAAAATTTAAGTTCTAGTGAATTTCAATCATACAATATGGTGTTATTCAGCAAAGTAAGTTTGAAGCAGGGTCTAGGGCTCTGTTCTTAGATGAATGTTGACACTCATGTGAAGAAGGAATACTCCCTCCTCCCCCATCACAGGTCCTTGAGAGAAGTAGATGAGAAAATGTATAACAGTTACCTATAAACAAACGATGTACCCAAATCAGATTGAAACTACTTGGCAGTTTTGTCCAGGGGCAGCCTGATTGTGTGTTTTCTCAGCATATTCTGCCTCATAGGGAGAGTCACACAGGAAGTAGTTTAGATTTAGATTTCTTATCTTCTTAGCAGCTCCTTGATATTTTCCCCTCTTAAAGTTGCAAAAGGGCCTCTGTAGATTATACAAGTTACCCACTTAGTTTTTTCCTTTATGGCAGTCTTCTAGGAGGAATGACTGTCTAGTATTTCTCACCAATTTAGAGCTGCTTCCAACTCAGTGGTTCTTGACCCTAATTGCACATTAAAGTTAGCTACAGATCTTTAAGAAAAAAATTGCTGGCTCCTGGTGCTATCCCAGGCCTGGGTATTGGGGGTCTTTACAAGCCCCACCGGTGATTCTCAAGGGCAGCCAGGTGGAACCGCGGCTGAGGCTGCAGAGACAAGGCTGTCCACCAGATGGCGACAGAGCACTTCTCCCCGGAAAGGCTCCGCACAGCCCAACCCGGGACCTCACAGCTGCGGCAGCTCCAACTTATGTAATGGACCGCGCAGGGCAGACGTGGGAAGGTAGGGAAAATGATCTTCAGCACTGCTGCTTGCCAGCCACAGGTATTCTTTTTTTTTTTTTTTAATCCTCACTCGAGGACATGCTTGGGGTGGGGCTTGGGGGTGGGGGGAGAAACATCCATGCAAGAGAACCAAGGATCTGATGCCCTCCATATGCTCTCCGGGATCACACCCACAACCCAGGCGCTAGCCCCGAGCGGAAATCAAACCAGCAACCTTTTGGTGAGCAGGACGACGCTCAACCAACTGAGCCACTATGGCCAGGCTACCAAAGATATTTCTGCCACCACTGGGGAAATTCCAGGAACTAACTTAAAATAACGTGGATAAAAATATGTCTTATTCACCCAATGAACTGGACCAGCACCTAGAAATAGCTTCAACCCTTTTCCTAGCTCACTTGGATAAGATAGACCATATTTAAAAGGATGGCATTATTGTTCATATAGAATGGAAGATTTTCACATAAGATTACTCCAAGAATCGAGCAAATAGAAAGCAACATCAGCATGAGTGAATTAGCTTACGATATACTCACAGAAATACGCAGATGTAATAACGTAACTTAGGTTTGTTTCTAAGTCTGAAGTACTTGATTGGCAGCTTCCAAGTTTCACTGCTCCCATCTCTTTCCAAGCTCTCCCACAGAAGCTGTAGAAGCTACAAGCTTGACCTCTGGCCCCCTGTAGATGGTCAGTGAGATGTAGGTAAAAATCACTGGGGAGGGCTTTCCTTCCAGAATAAGATGACAAAAAAATTCTTTCCTTTCCCTCAGCCCTCTTTCCCAGGGAATGACAAGCGTGAGGACAAAGCCAGTGGAATTCAGGACGGCAGAGAGGGTTGCGGGAGGGGCCCGGCCTCGACGGGCCCTCTGGGCAGCTCCCTGCTGGCCCAGGGTTACCTGTACCTTAACTTGCTATGGGGGTGGGGCGAGGCTTCCTGGGATTGGCAGATACATTTCTTCCTAATTGGCCCATCACTAAAAAGTTGTTATATTGGCACATAGACATAAATGTATTTGTTATATGGACCTTAGACCTTATCTTTCTAGTTATTTTGTTAAACCTTTCTAGTTAAAGAAGCCTTTTGGGCTTTAGACAAAACTAGGAGTTTAGGAGCTCAACTTCCTTTTTTGGTTGTTACTTCTAAAAAGCATATATTAAGTGCCTGATTATAAATACCAGGCAATCTACCAAGCATTCCTGCCCTAACCAAAATGCATAGTTTCAAAGCCAAAACACATAGTTTGACATATCACCTCGCTATCGGGTGACTACCTTCAACAGAACAGTGCTAGAAAAGCCAGGTGTCCTGTCACCCTCCCTGACACAGCCTGTGGTTTCTCCAGTGCACACGCCAGGCCAGAACACACAGACCCTGCGAGGGCCAAACACCCACATGACAACAGAAACAATAAACCAAATAGCAATAAACAAGAGCATTTATATCAACACAGGCCTACTTTGATCTTAAGGGTAGGTGACACGCAGAGGTATCTAATTGGAAAAAGATGGGAAGGAGCAAGATTTCTATATTTAATTAAGCGGAGTGGCAATTTGCGATCCAATGGCCAGGATATTCAGGATAATTGCTATCCTATCGTCCTGCCTAGTGAGGGAGGATTTCCTGGAAGAAGATTTCTCAGAATTCAGGGGCTGTTCAAAGAACTCAGGAGAACTGAGTTGGTAAAATGTGGGGAAAGATCTGATCGGCATATGCTGTCTCCATGGGAAGGTCATCAGGCCTAGGTGGGCCCTCCTGAGCACAGCACAGAAAGGGGTCCCTGGGAGTGTTGTACACCAGCTCTGGGAGCAGCCCAGGGACAGTGACAGTGGACTTGTAGAGGGAAACAGGAAGGAAGTCCCCTGAAGTGCGGAACTCTACTAGTGCTGCTCCTGACGCTCTTCCCACGTTCCTGCTTTTAGCACATGCTGGTAACTCTCCAATCTTTATCTGCAAACCTCATCTCTCCTGGGTTTCAGACTCGTTTCCAGCTGCTTCCTGGTTATCTACACCTGCATATTTTCACAGTTATTTCAAACATCCAAAAAGAAACTCATGGAAGTGTCTTTTCTCCCTGTGTATTGGCTTTCTCACTCTGCACTTCCTGACCTCCTAAACATTGCTCAGGCTCATCTCCTTCCCTCGTCACTCTAGTCGAGACTGTCTTCCTCTTCTACGTGGACTATGTGTTACTCTTTGACGCCAGGATTTTTAGACTTTCCCCCATGCTCTTCACCCTGCATCCCTGTCTATACTGCCTCCAGACAGATTTACCTAAAACCCTGTCTGACCATGTTACTTTCCTGACTAAAGCTTTTCTGGTGGTTCTCCACTTGATGTTATAAAGTTAGATTTTTAACCTCATTGTCATTTTTTTTATTCCCCTGAGTTTACACTTGAGCAGTATCATACTGTTACCGATGGAAGTGGGGTTCCTGGGGTACCACTGGAATAAGAATTTCCGAGGCCCCCACCGGAGAATGAAGTATTGTAGAAAGCTTTATTTCCATGGAATTATATCCCTGAGTTGCCAAGGTCCCATTTCTCTAAGTCGTCCCCAAGGAAGAAGTCCTCCTGTGCCTCTAGCAGAGCTAAACTCAGAGCCAGTGTCCAAAGTTTCTTTTCCATGTTGGAGCAATCCAACACAGCATCAGGCTAGGTTAGCTTGTGTTTCCCATTGCAGTCCATCAGTCCATTGCCTGTGGTGTCCGCAGGGCCACATGTCTACGGAGGAAACATGGGCGAATGCAAGGAAGCAGGAGTGAAAGAGCCCCACAAGCCAAGAGTCAAGCGAAACAAGAGTGAACTTCTTTGTTTGGGGGATTATATATTCCCAAATTTTTGCTCCCTTTCAGTGGCCACGCCCATTCTGACCAATGATCTCTGTTCCCAGGTGTGACCAACAGGCACCTTTCCTAGTCACCTCAACTTCACTATGCATATGTCTATCTCCCCTTTTTTGGACCCCTTCCCCCAGTGGCCTGTGGGGAATGGGCAGGTGGTTCCCTGGGGAATGCAAAGTTGCAGCTTCATGGTGAAGCTGCCCAAATGACATGCCTATAATGTCGGGCCTTCCCTTTGCCCCTTTTCTGCTATTAATAACTAGCTAATTACAACAGTATCAGTACTATTCATTATTGAGCATACTATGGCATTTGATCATGCTTCCTCGCCCATGTGGTTCCACTTACCCTCTCACCTTTGTCTAACTTCCAATTTGCTTTTGTCTCACATGTCCCTCCTGTGTTCACAGTGGTTTGTGCTTATTTGCACTCATTACAGCACTCAGCATACTACATTCTACTTGCATTTTTCACATTTGCCTCCCTTTGCAGAATGTGGGCACATCACAGAGTGGGGCATTGCTTTACTCATCTCTTTGCCTAGAAGTATGCTTGGCAAATGCAATTTGTAATGGAGCTCGTTATAAAATGGAACCGGAAGTGAGAGGTATTAGTTTACCTAGGACGAAATGTGACTTGATGCCTAAGACAAAGAAGCAACTTATGATTTATGGTTTGATTGTACAACTAGCCCTCAAAGTCAACAACACAGAGGTTATCACTCCATCACACAGACACATCTTCTCATCAACCCCAAATGGGCACATTCACTTGATCCACTAAATTGTGAACATGCCCAGGACATTGTCTTTAAGGTGATACTGACCAATTATGCCTTCCACTTTCAACAGGAAAGCCCTCATTTTACCCCAATGAGTGGTCAGAGTTGCTGTGGTAATAGCTGCTTGACCCTAACTCCATCTGTAATAGCACACTGGAGAGAATGGTTTATGGGTTTGTTGTTCAAAATAGGAGTTAAAGAATAGTTTCTTGACAGTGAGAGAAAGCAGAGTTTGCTAATCCAAAATATGCCTTTTGGGCTATTGATTATTTTTTTATACATTTAATTTTTTACTATATTTATTTATTTATTTTATATATATATCTATTGATTTCAGAGAGAGGAAGGGAGAGGGAGAGAGAGAGATAGAAACATCAATGATGAGAGTCATTGATTGGCTGCCTCCTGCACGCCCCCGACTGGGGATTGAGCCCGCAACCCGGGCATGTGCCCTGACTGGGAATCAAACCTCGATCTCCTGGATTGTGAGTTTGATGCTCAACCTCTGAGCCACGCGCGACCAGGCTGGGCTATTGATTATTTTAAGTTGATTATTTTTAAGAAAAAAAGGACTCAGAAAAATCTTTAACCTCCCCCCTAAACTTCACCTTAGCTTGAGATAGCATAGAAACCTTACTGCCCAATCTGTCCTGGGGCCTCATATTCTTTTTTTTATTTTTAAAATATCTTTTTATTGACTTTTGGAGAGAGGGGAAGGGAGAGGGAGAGAGAGAGAAACATCGATGAAAGAGAGACATCAATTGGCTGCCTCCTGCGTGCCTCCCGTTGGGGATTGAGCCAGAAACCCACGCACGTGCCCTGACTGGGAATCGAACAGGCGACCTCTTGGGACGATGCTCATCCACCTGAGCCACACTGGCCGGGCTGGGGCCTCATATTCTTATGAAACCCCCTTGTGTACATATGTAATAATTTGGTCATTTCCTCCTGTTACTCTGTCTCATGTTAATTTGATTATTAGTCAAACCAGAAGAATTTAGAAGGGCAGAAGGACAATTTATTTTTCCTCTCCCACGATATCAATGCACTGAAAGCCTAGATGCTTGAAGGGGATCAAAGTTTTGCCACCCTGAAGCTGTCTTGTTGAGATATCCACTTTAAGCTGTTTATTAAGAAACAAGACTAAGAACAAAACCTTTGACCCTCCCTCCTTTCCTACCAAGAGATTCAGACAGAAAATCTGCTTCAGGAAGGAAATCTTAGAATGCTCAATTTAGCCTAACTTGAATTAAGTATGGTAAATAGGAGGGCTTCAGGCAGGGGTCTGTTAGCTAGATACCCTGTGTCCCACCATTTCTGCATTTGCCTGCCTAGCAAGAATTTGCCTGCTGTGTGTTTCCCTCTTCCTCAACTACCTGGAAATCACCCATTCTCACTTCTGAACTTTAAGACCCTGCTGCCTCCCTTTTCTCCCCTGTCTAAAATGACATATACACCCAGTGTTGCCTCACTGTGTTTGGAATTTTCATGCTTATATGAATTCCCCATGCATGTGTATTAAATTTTTTTTTCTTTTTCTATAAATTTGTCTGTTGATTAATTATTAGCACAGCTAGAAGAACTTCAAAGTTGGGAGGAAAAGTAGTAATTTGTTAGCTCCCACATGCTGCAGCGACTTCTAAGATGAAGCATTTACGGACCTTGGTGTTTTGGCTGCTGGACAAGCTGTATTTGAAACATACTTATACTAATTGTGTGTTTTTAAATCTGATATTCCAATTTAATGGGTATCAGGTGTTTTATTATTATTATTTTTTAAATATATCTTTATTGATTTCAGAGAGAAGAAAGGAAAGGTAGAGACAGATAGAAACATCAATGATGAGAGAGTCACTGATCGGCTGCCTCCTGCACGCCCCTGACTGGGGATCGAGCCCGCAACCCGGGCATGTGCCCTGACCCGGAGTCGAACCCTGATCGCCTGGATTCTAGGTCGAAGCTCAACCGCTGAGCCACGCCCGGCCGGGCGGTGTTTTATCTTTTAACTCTACATAGAACTGGCTTGAAAAACATATCCCAAATTAGGGGCTGATTGACGAGAGGGCAATAACCAGATACCCAGAGCTCCTCCTGGAAATTCTATTTGCATTATGCCTCAGATTTTGAGGAAAGAGGCATATAGGACATCTGATGTATAATAAAGCTGGAGTAAGGGCAGAGAAAATAAATTAGCTTTCTAGGGAACTTGTCTGCAGACAGGAGGCACCAAAATCACTTGGAGTGTTTATTAAACAGTTTCCTGGAACCCACCCCAAATTTACCAAACATAATTATTAAGGGTAAAAACTGGGAATCTGTTATTTTAATAAGCACCTGGGGGGATTCTAATGCAAAGTGGGGTTTGGGGAACATTTGCTCTGGGGAAGTGATGTTCTGACATTTTTGAGCACTCACCCTTAGCAGTGAAAAAAATTTTTAAACATCTATCTCCAAATATGCATTTATTTATAAAATTCTTGCACTCTATCACTCCTACTCATCTTTTAAGTTTTACCTCTTGAGAAATGGCTAAATTGGCTTGGTTTATGTTCTTAATGTTCCTTCAGTCTTTCTTTTCAGAACACACTTCACTCTGCTGGACTTGAGTTTCATAAGGGCAAAGGACTATGTCTATTTCATTCACATTTATACTCATAGCAGCAGAGTGCTTGGCACATAGTAGGTGTTCAATAAAATACTACTTTGAGTCGAATTGGGGACGACCCTTTAAGAGAGAGAGAGCCCAGCCGGGCGTGGCTCAGCAGTTGAGCGTCGACCTAGGATCCAGGAGATCAGGGTTCGATTCCCCGTCAGGGCACATGCCCGGGTTGCGGGCTCGATCCTCAGTAGGGGCGTGCAGGAGGCAGCCGATCAATGACTCTCTCATCATTGATGTTTCTATCTCTCTCTCTCCCTCTCCCTTCCTCTCTCTGAAATCAATAAAGATATATTAAAAATATAAATAAATAAATAAATAAATAAATAAATAAATAAATAAAAGAGAGAGAGAGCTTGTCCGTGGAACAGTGCTGGATAATGCTAACATTGGATGTCCAAACTGCTTCATGTTTCCATGGAAACATAACCAGTAGTTCATGTAGGCACCTCTACCTGTCAGTGCCAGGTACCCAAAGAGAGTTTAAAATCCCATTTCCTGGCCTCCAGCTGGTTTTCTCTCGAAGTGGCAGAACTCCCGCAGCAGGAGAAAGGACCCTCCATTGAAAGAGCAGCGGGAGACATCAGTAAGAGGCTTTCAGTCCAGACAGCAGGAGGAAGGCAGTGGAACAGCTTCATTCTACAGACAATACCTCCCCTCAGGCGGCATGACTCAGGGGAAGCCTCCTTGGACCAGAAGGCCAGAGAACAAACCCACTTCCCTCTCCTGGGGGCCTTACTGTTGACTTCCAGCGATTGCTAACATCAATTATGCCATCCGTGCTTAATAACGCATTGGAAAATAGGGGTTGCTGGTTTGGAAAAACCTCTCAGTTTCTTTATCTGCAATGATGGGAAAGATCAACACCAAAATGAAGATTGAAAGACCAGGAGCACTTTCATGGTTATATAACTGCCTCCGGGCATGGACGGCAGATGCTCTGCACATTCTAGGTAAATTGTAAAATTGTGGGATGTTGTAGCGAGGGAGACGTTTGAGATTCTGCCCTTCAGTCTGCATCAGTGCTGAGGCAGGTGCTGTAAAATGACCCAAACTAATGTGCTCATGTACAGCCTTTAGGGCAAATGAAAGCAGTTCTGAATTATTAGAGGCTGACGAGGGTTATATGCTCCTACATACAACTTTCTACTAGATTATGGTAAAATCAAGTTTTAAACCAGATCCTGCTACAAATACATTTAGTAGCAAGCAGGCCGGCAAATGATCAGATCTGATCTTTGAGGTCTTCCGACTACTGTTAAAGAAAAAAATTATTTATGACACTTGCTCAAACAGTAAGGCAGGCTTTATTCAGGACTCGCAAGGCCGGTATTGGAAGTGGCGCGATGGGTTTTGCTGGAGAGGGAGAGATTGAGCTCAGCTCCTAACACAAGGAAAAGTTGGAATTTATAGCCAAGAAAGGCTGTGTGGGGAGTGGGTGGTGGTGGAGGCTGGTGGACGGAAACCTATTAAGAGGAAACATCAAGGGGAAGGGCAGGGAGGCTGCAAGGAGGGATTCTGGCTGAACTACCTAATGGGATTCTGGCTGAAGGCAGGCAGGGACGGACAGACAGCTCCCGGAGGAGCGCGGAGGCTGAGGAGCCTATTCGACAGCGAGATGCGGGATTCTGGCTGGACGGACTTAGCAGAATTCCTGCTAAAATTGGGCTCTTGAGGGTACGCCCAAGGGTGAGGCCTAGTTGAAAAAAGGAGCCTGATTAGAGTTTGGTCAAGGAGAGAGTCTTTGTCACCACACCTCCATGAGAGGAGAATGGGGCACTATTCTAGAAGACAGACTCAGCAAACTTCATAGCTGAGTGTCGACAGCAAGAATCCCATTAGGTCGATTGAGCTGACTCAGTAGCTGTTCTGTCCCGAACCGAGCCTGGGAGATATTTCCAAGGACACAGACGACGGCGTTTGCGAGACGTGTCTAGCCTCCTGTGTGAGAGCAGGGGGAGCCTTCACGGCCCAGCTAGCCAAGCGCCTGTGCGGGAGAGCGCCACGCTAGTGCAAAGCCGTAGCTCACTCTCACGGCCGGCGCCACCCTAGTGCAAAGCCGTAGCTCACTCTCACGGCCGGCGCCACCCTAGTGCAAAGCCGTAGCTCACTCTCACGGCCGGCGTCACCCTAGTGCAAAGCCGTAGCTCACTCTCACGGCCGGCGCTGAGGCCCAGGGCGCTGAGGCAGCTGTAGCAGCCCCTGAGGCGTGGCCTTCCCCCACGGACCCCACGGCCCCCCACGGACCCCACGGCCCCCACGGACCCCACGGCCCCCCACGGCCCCCCACGGACCCCACGGTCCCCCACGGCCCCCCCGGCCCCTCACGGTCCCCCACGGTCTCACGGCCCCCCACGGCCCCCCACGGCCCCCACGCCCCCCCACGGCCCCCCACGGCCCCCCACGGCCCCCCACGGTCCCTCACAGTCTCCCAAACACTAACTACACCCTGCGCATTGGCGGTTCCTCGGGACAGTGGCCCCACCAGGAGTGCCACTGGGACAGCAGGCAATCCGTGCCAAGCGTGTAATGTAAATTACAGACCCGCAGGACAGTGGGACTCAGAATAAAAATAAAATCTATGACTATAACCGGAATAAGACAAGGCGATCTTGTGTTTCTTTCCTGTGTAGTGCCCAGGTTGTGCATTGGGGTTATTTTAAAGAAAACCGTATTAATAACAGGAGTAATTTAAAAAACTTCACTCAGTCTAATGAGGTGGCAAAGAACATTCCTAATGTACAGAACAGCAAAACTGAAAACATTTGTTCCAATCATTACCCCTTATATTCCTCATGGACAGAAAGCTCCAAGAAACTCCCACTTTTTCTCAACTCCCAATTCTAACTATTCTTCCAAACCCAGGTCTCTCTCTCTCTCTTTTTCCTCTCTTTTCTTTTCTCTTATAATTATTCTTTCCCTTTCTTGTGGAAATCTACGCTTTCCTGCTGACTCATCAGCACCTCTTTATCTGCATTAGGAAGCACAGAAAGGAGAGGTGCCAGGGAGTTAGGGAAGGGCCAAGTTCAGAGTTGCTAGAGGGGGAGAGAGTGTGAATATTCATCCCCTCCTGATGTAACTTACTCAAACCCCAGGTTCGTGGACGAGTGTGATGTCTTTAGCAATGGATTATTCATTTCTCACCTCTTATTTCTTTTAACCACTCCCTTCCCATTACTATACACAATACCACCACAATTAAAATTATTTTTGTTTTAGATTCACTGTAGTAACAGCATATATGACAATGAAGTAATTACAAATTTCATCCACTGAAGGAATTACTATTTTCCTTGTGCTTAGAAACAATAGCAATAACATTTGGTCTCTGCTCTAGCACAGCAGTGTTTAAACACATAGCAAATGATAAATAGAGCAACAGGGGGCTTGTAACTATATCCAATTCCTCCCCTGGAGAAGTTGGCTTTGGGCCCTCTCACCATGGGAGTCAGGTTATTTGACCTGCTAATTAGTGGGACATAAGAAAGGAAAGGTGGAGAGTCCTCGGTCTCATTCTCCACCTTCCCTGCTCTGATAAAGATAATATCCAGGGGAAGACTTGGGTTTTCCTAAGAGCAAACCAGCTAGCTAGTGGCAGAACCAGAACCTGTGCTCTTTCCTGCTGTCTCTTTGCCACATTTGGGTTGGCAGAACATGGTTTGTTTTGACCAGGATGTAAGAACTTAGAAATAGAAATTGATTTTTACGCATACACAGAATTGAGCTTTGGGTAACGGGAAAAATTTGGTTGAAAGGAGATAAAGGAACAGTGCAGCCCCATGTGACAATGTAATCTGGCATCTGTTCTCTGGAGTCTGCTCATGAAAAAGGAACTCAAGCACATCACCTAGGCTGTTGCGCTTAGTTAAGTTGCAAAATAGCAGCTGGGAATTTGCTATGATTGAGACTTCCCATGGCCTGCTGAGAACAGGCTGGGCAGTGCTCAGAGCCTCGCGCAGAGGAAGTCTATTTAAAAGAGATGGTGCTGTCACAGAAAATTTGCACTGGATCGTTAAACAGGCAAGGAAGACTTTATTCAAGACTTTTGCAGGGGGGGTCTAAAACTTTTGCAGTACAGGAGAGAGTGAACTCGACTCCACTGAAACGAAAGGCAGGAGGACTTGGAATGCTGAGGTGAGCTAGTGGAAAGTACTGGGGACCTGGGCCAGTGTGATGAGGCCCTCTGTGTTTTGCTGACTGGCTCTTATTGAAGTGAGGTTCCTGTCCTCCCACAGAGCGTGGGAAGTAGGGGCCCTATAGTTCTTGATGATTCCATTTCAAAGGGCTGACTTCCAGGTCCTAGAGGAAGATAGCTTGTAGAATTCGTGCATCTCAAAGAGCAGAGAAAGAATTTACAATTGCAAATTTTCCAAAGTAAATACTCTGAGACAAGGGAGGTTGGTCACAGGCCTAGAGTCAGAAAGGGTCTAAATATTAGTCAAGTTGAAGGGCAGGTGAGGGCCCTCTTTGTCAGGGGCTCGTGTGGACAAAAAAGGGGACACATACTAAACCTGACAAGCTTAGGGGAGGCCTGCATGGTGGCCTTACAAACTCAGAGACCTAAAGTAACCACATAGATGGCTTGAAATGAACACTTCCTCAATAAAAGCAAGTCATGGTGGGTAGTTATCTCCTAGGCGGGTATCTTCCTTGACAAAGGTCAATCTTTACCTTAACTGAACCTATATATTGTCTTTTTGTATCTAAGATAACATACTTTTGGAATGACAGTACACATCCCCTCCTTTCCAGACTGTCAGGGCTCAACCTCCCACCAGAACTCAAGACCACAGAACCCCTCATTGTTACCTTGTTGCCCAAATGCCATCTCCATGAGCTGTTAATTGTTGGCTATCCTGTACCCACCAATGTGAAAGAAGTATTTGTCTCGTCATTTTAGTCTATCTAGTCTCAGAGATTTCCCCACTTTGCTTTCTCCTGCCTCCTTAATCTGCCACTGATGAATTTCACTTAACTCTCCTTACGCCTCCTACTTTGATTGTAATGTACAGTATAAAATAAACTGCAAAGCTACAATTCTCAGGAGCATTTTCTCAATTTGTATAGGTTTTGCTTCTCAGCAATTGTCATCAGTTTGGCTCAAATAAACTCATAAAATATCTCTACAGGTTTGAATGTTTCTTAGATCGACACCTGGAAGCAGGTAGATGCAGGTGTGTCAACTGAGATAAGCTGGGTTCTACTGGGAAGAGCCCCAGTTCAAAAATTTCTCACCTCGGTCAAGCCACCAATACCTGAAGTCCCACTAACACGATTCGTACTTCTGATCTAGTCCTAGATCAGTCCACTTGTAAAATGAAGCACTGAGTGGACCTAAGGAAAGGTGGAGAAAGAGCCCACAGAAGTGGCCACCGCAGGGGAGTTGGAAGAGGAAATAGTTGAAGGGGTAAGGAGAAATGGTTTTAAAACATTTTAAAAGTATGATCTTCTGAAAATTTACCTTTGACCTAGAGAAATCTGGAACAATCCATTTTTGCACACCTGCATGCATCTCTCCTAGATGTAACTTCCTGGTATCACCTGGCAGTGCAGACTCTGGCTGTTCCAAAGCTATTCTGAAGTGTCCTGGGTCTGTTGGTCCGGAGGTTCAGGGGTCTGGGTCACACCACTTGTTGGGTCATCTGCAAGACAAGAAGAGAGGCCTTAGGAGAAACCAAACCTGCCAACACCTTGATCTTGAACTTCTGGCCTCCCAAACTGTGAGAAATAAATTTCTATTGTTTAAGCCATCGAATCTGGTGATTTGTTATGGCAGCCTTAGCAGATGGGTGGCATTTGGCATGAGAACACTTGCTCCTGTCTTGGGAAGCACCATTGGGGGGAAAAGGAAGTGACATGGACAGAAATATGGGGTTGGAAACTTAGTCATGTGCCAGTTTGTTTTTTTGCCTAGGTCTGTGCTCACTCTGCTCTGCAGGAGTGAAATACATTGATTATTTCCTTAATAAACCTTGCTCCCATTTCAAGCAAAGTGTTCATGCTGGGGAAGGGGATGAGTGCTGGTGGTTTGTTTTATCCATTCTTTCACTCATTCTTCAAATATGTGGGAGGTACCTACTAGGTGCTAGGCCCCTGTGATACAGAGACGAATACAATGTGATCCCCGCCCTAAAAGTTATGAACAGGAATATCTCTTGAGTACTCCTTGGTGAATCCTGAAGAGTTAGCAAATGACAAATTTAGCTCAGGTGCAAACTGAGCCAAAGAACGTAATTTTGGTTCATGTACATTTAGTTTTAAGTTCACATAAATCCCTCCAAGGTTTCCATAACACAGTGCACAGAGCCTCACTCCTAAAAATGCAACATTCCTATACAGGCCCGTCTTCATGTTGGAGTCTTTATAATTCTGAAACCTCATCTACTAAATAAATACTCTTGATGAAATTTGGGTTTCAGACATTCTGTTGTGCCTCAACAGATAATGCACGCATTTGGCTGCAAGATGCACATATATATGTAAATCGGCTGGCCACCTGTCGTGCCTGCATTTCTATGGGGGCAGCGTTTAACCTTCGGGTTAAATGGTTCCTAAGTGGCACAGCAAGGGGGATAATCTCATATCAGCACACTAAAAATTGCCTCTGTCTCTCCAGTGGCATTTTGTGCTTTGTGAGACCCCAAAGCACAATATAATGGGAACTGTTTTTGCCATAGGATGGGTAAGGGTATTTTGTTTCAGACTCAGTACTGGCTCAGAGACAGGAAACAAAATAAGTTGGTAGAAATGCACATTTGCTAGGAAAGAAAAGGGAAAAGGTAAATAGCAGGGCTTCTCAAGGGTTGGTCTCGCTCTGGGTCAGTCTCACTTAATACCTTTATAAATGATCCAGAGAAGGATTTGCACAGTGAAATCTGCAAATCTGCAGCTAATGCTGAACTATTCGGAAACAAAGAAAAGCCAAGCTGTGAGGACCAATGGCATGGAAATCCTAGGAGACTGTGCTAAACGGTCGGAAAGTGGTCGATGAGTTGCAGTGTGGAAATGTGCAATGTAATGCATTTAGGACAAAAAAGTTCAAATTATTTCAAAGGGATGATTCTAAAATATGACACAGGAGAAAGACTCTTGAGTCAGGGTAAATGCTTGTCTAATGGCATAAGCCCACATGGTTCTGCAGCCAAATATGTGCATTATCAAGAGGAAAAACAGGGACAATTATTATCATAGGTATGGCACTAGGTTTTCTAACACTTAGGCTCTTGGCCATGCATTCAATTTATGTGTTTATGAAGCACCTACTGTGTGAGTCGTGTTGGGCAGTGTGTTGATAGGGACAGGTCTCTGAGGGAGATGGCTTGTTAAGTAGGCAGTGGGAGTGATGGAGGAGATCAGTGAGGGTCCTTTCCGTCGCCAGGAGCCTGGCAGGCAGCCTAGAGGGGGATCAGCCGAGGACCTCAGGCACTGTTGAGAACAGCTGTGCGTGAGGAAACCTCTCGAGATGGGGTCCTTTAAACGGGAGCTTTTACTCTTCTGTTTAAACAACAATTGTTGTCACTTAGAAGTGCCTACTGTGAGCTCTTAGTCTC
The DNA here is from genome assembly GCF_054644295.1 of Miniopterus natalensis. Lineage (NCBI taxonomy): Eukaryota > Metazoa > Chordata > Mammalia > Chiroptera > Miniopteridae > Miniopterus > Miniopterus natalensis. Next base: position 36,082,115 of record NC_142094.1, read on the forward strand.
TGTGCTAAATGTTTTACACACTTAATTTTGACATTGAGAAATTTCCTCACACTTTTACAAATGAGTACACCAACAAACTTAAGGTCGTCTGTCTCTCGTAAAACTCACACTGCTGCTATACTGTTTCAAATTCTTTTTGTAGGTTTGTTTGTTTGAAATTCTTAAGGTTGTCATGTGAATTCTCCATGGCCATTACCTTTAAACACTAGTTACTATAAAAGAGAAGTTGCCCCAAACCTGGTGTGGAAAGGAATCTTTTTTTCTTAATGTCATTTGCAACCTCCTTTTTGGGAAGAAATTAACATTCTTGATAAAATGCTTAAGTAATTTTCTGGTAAACAGTAATGGAACAAAGTCTTGTTCTGGGAAACCAGTCACCTATCCACCCTGCTGACTGAAACTCAATGATCTAATGACTTTTAAAAATACATTTTTATTGATTTTAAAGAGAGAGGAAGGGAGAGAGACACAGAGATAGAAACATCAATGATGAGAGGGAAACATCGATCCGTTGCCTCCTGCACATCCCCTCCTGGGGATCAAACCCATGTCCTGGGCATGTGCCCTGACCTGGAATCCAACCAGTGACCTCTTGGTTCATGGGTCGATGCTCAACCGCTGGGCCACACTGGCTGGGCTCTAGCGACTTTTAACAAGCATTCTTTTCTTTTTGTATTTTCCTATTAAAAGTGTAGGTTGATAGCCTTATTAAAAGTGTTTGCCCTTGCAGCAAGATTGTAATAAACCTCAGAAGCGTTTATAACTAAATGCTCTGAAGGGTTTTCGTGAATACTCTGGATTCAGGTCTCTGCTGTGGAATCGAGCTTTGTTATAAACCCAACAGATGAGGGTCCTCTCAGCTGCCTACTGTTTACCAGCGCCCTCCTACTTCTCCATCATCTCCTCTATTCCTCAATGACTTTTGTTCCTAATTGGCCCAGGTGGGAGATGCTAAGATGGCTTAGTCCTTACTGCTGTGGGAGCCTTGTCTTGGGGCATCTTTTCCATTAAATGATTATGAGCCACACCTTAAACGCCAAGTGCAGTTTTTCAGGAAAGATGACTTGGAAGCGATGCCTCATGAAGATAAACTTAATTGTCCATGATCTGACCTGGAAAGCTGAGAGGGGAGATAAACTCCCAGCTAATCGATAAGATCAACAGTCTGATTTGGATATCAATATTGTTTCACCAAATCCTAATCATAAGAGACAGTAGCCTCCTTTGAAGCTTAAGTGAGCTATGCTTAGGATAAAAAAACAGGGGTGATTCTGTGTCGAGTGGTGGATAGTAAGCCAAGAGAAATATTATAAGATTTAAAATGTTCTGATATATTCACAGGTAAAAGAGCCATGATTAAAGAACCCTAAAATGCTTGGAAAATGTTGTTCCTATTAAGATTGTAGTCAGGGGGAACTTACATTCCAAATCTATTGTTGAAGATGCTGTTGGGCTAAATGGGCTATTGATCCAATCCAAAAACATTCTCATTTGGATTTGTTTTTGTTTTGGCCGGAAGGTTTTGTTTTTAGAATTTTGATAAAAATTACAGAGAAAGAGGCATATTATTTATTCAACATCCTGCTAAACTTCCCTATGATAAAGGGGAGTGGGGCAGTTTGGTCACAAAGAAGGCTCAACTAGTGTTATATACCATCCCCTAAGGTCTTCAGCATTAAGAAGCGTGAAGAGTGCAACGGCTCCGAGTTCAGGCTTGAGAGTCTGAATCCCACCCAGCTCTGCCCCGTATCAGACAGAGACTTTCCATAAGTCCCTTAAACTGGCCCAGTCTGTTTCCTTGTATATAAAATGGGAATGCCTTCTCTATAGTATTTCTGAAATTACCTGCCCCTATTTTGTTTTTGTTTTTCTTTGCATCACTTTCTTTTTCCCTTGGTAATAATTTTCCTTTAGGGAATAACCTCCTCTTAACGTGATTCCAATAGTTCAAATAAGACTCACATACCAGCTCAAAGGGTCCACAGGTGGCTCAGGGAAGCCGCCACAGTGATTAGCTCAGTGGTGGACATGTGACCTGACCAAGGCCAATCAGAATCAATCCTGGGACTTTTGCTGACGTTGTTGGCCTGTGTATTAGTCAGCTCGGCTGCTATGACAAAATACCATAGGCTGGGTGGCTTAAACAATATAAATTTACCTCTCACAGTTCCTGAGGCCGAGGAATCCCAGGTCAAGGTGCCAGCAGGGTTGGTTTCTGGTAAGGACTCATCCTAGCTTGTAAACAGCTGCCTCCTCGCTGTGTCCATACATGGTGAAAAGAGAGGGCTTCCTGATGTCTTTTTCTCCTTCTATAAGGACACCAGTCCCATCAGGTCAGGGCCCCACTCTTACACCCTCACTTACCCTTAATTCCCTCCTAAAGGCTCTATCTCCCAATTTAGTCACACTGGGGTTAGGGTTTTGATATATGGATGAGGGGGCACAGGTCAGTCTGAGCAGGCTGTTGTGTTGATAGAATGCAAGCATGGAGCTAATGGCATCCATCTCCTAAGAACATAGGGATCGCCTGAGAATAAAGCAATGCAGAGGGAAGTAGAGCGGGGAGAAAAACAGTGTCAGGATGCATCATCGAGGCTGTGGATCCAGCCATGTCACAGGCCAACTATGTTCCAAGACCTCCAGGTACCTGAGCCTATTCTTTTTCATTTACTTAAACATTTTTGAGCTAGATTTTGCCCTTTGCAACCAAAAAACTTCTTGACTAAGAGTGAGTTATTGGGAAGATAAAATGAGATTGCACATATAAAATGCTTAACACGGCACCTGGAAGAGAGTAAGTGCTCAATAAATACTAGCTGTTATTATTATCAGTGATGGCATCAATGACAGAGTCAAATGGTTTTGGATTTCCTGAGACATCTAATGAAACATGGAACAACTTATCATCTGAAAACCGTGGTGAGGGTAATTTAGAGAACTTTGAGTTTTGTGGGAACTCATTTTTGAAGGGCACAGGGTTGTTGGACAGATTGCTCTTAGCAAAAAAGAAACAGCCACGGCAGCACACAACTCATAACTTCTAGACAGTGTGATTTGTCTTTCCAATGAGTTGGAGAAAAGGCCAGTGGAGATATTTTAAAATGGAGAGCTAAAGTTACAGAAAGTGATTGCTTTTGGTCTTTAAATCAATTCAACAAAGTATGATGAGTAGAAGGGAGAGGAAGAAAAATAGGAAACTATATAATGTTGTGCCAAACCATTCAGTTATTTTATTTAAATAAGCATAGAACAAAACGGATAGTCTGATGTTTTGGTTTTCACACTTGGTGAGATATTATACTGATGGGAAAAAACTGTCATGACATCAGTTCTGTCCAATTTATGTTGGCTTTCATTAATATCAGAGAATTTACTTTGTTTTAATGGCAGAAAATATAAATATTCTTACTGTTTTGCTTATGGAAATATTTTCCATCTAGAACTTTTTTAAAAGAAACTATTTATATTCCATTTAAAATTTCAATTTTGAATATTACATTTTTTTAAAATCCTCACCTGAGGATATTTTTTCCCACTGCTTCTCAGAGAGAGTGGAAGGCAGTGAGGGAAGGAAGGAGGGGGAGAGAGAGAGGGAGAGAGAAACATCGATTCCGTTGGTTGCCTCCCCCATGCGGGCCAGGGATGGAGCCAGCAACCAAGGTGCGTGCGCTTGGCCGGAATCAAACCCAGGACCCTTCAGGTGGTGGGCCGATGTTCTAACCACTGAGCAAAACCGGCTAGGGCTGAACATTACATTTTAAGTTTAAACTGATTTCTCTTTCCCTCTCTCTTTTTACAGGAGAACATTGTAAAAAAGATTCTAATATTTTCATCTAGAGTTTAGGTATCTCTGAAATACTTAGAGATATTAACAAGAGTGCAGTCTTCACCGAGGGGAGAAACCCTACTCAAATATGTGTGTGTGTGTTAAGGTGAATAAGAAAATTTCAAAGCAATAAAAATGTATAGTAATGTGTAGGGGTGGAGAACTGAAATTTAATTTTCAGAAGTGACTCAGCTCCACCACTCTCTGTTAAAATGCAGAAGGCCCAGGGCTTTAGAAGAGTCTCTGGATTTCATAACCTCAAAAATAAGAAAATAAATACAAATCCTCAAACTTGCCATTTCAAGGAATAAGGAAATGTAAAACATAAAAATAAGCTCTCTGGACAGTATAGGGACATGCCAGTCTGTATCTTCATTTTAAAATTACTGACATAAAGCAAACATTTCTGTTTTGTACTAAGCACCATGCTTGATGTGACAAGAATTTTCAGCAATATGATCTGGATTTATTTTTGGTGTTGCCATTAATGAAGACAGACTGTAGAAACATACATTCTGAAGCATCTTGAGTTTATGAAAAAGCCTGTGCGGAATTGGGGTCACTGACATCGAGGCGCCAAACCCCTCGGAGACAGAACTAGAATGGCCCAGAGGAAATGTTTTTGTAGCCTTCGCAAGGCTTCCAGAAGTAATAAAGACACAATTTTACTTCCTATTTAGTCCGTCAGTAGAAAAGGTGATGGTTTGCTTAAAGTTCAGAATCGTGTGCTAAATTTGTTTAGAACTTGGTGTGTAGTAATTATCCAATGGGTGCTTTTTCACAGTTCTCTCCCTAGAATATCTGATATTAAAAAAAAATTAAATAGGAAGAAAAAGTATTAGTAATGGTGGCAAGGGCAGTTCACTTGTCGCCTTCGATCATTGGACCAGGATTTCTCCAGAACCTTAATATGTCACAAGCACAGCAAGGTAGAGGGCACAGAACGATGCGGCACGTGCCCGTGGCCTGGGTGAGCTTGCCCCTCGATTCCAGCCTTTCCTCGGCGGACCAGCAGGAGAGCCGGTAGAGGTGACACAGAGGGAACAGGGAACGCAGGCTGCCTGGCGTGTGCACGCGGCCACGTGAGCATGCGGTTGGCAAACGCAGAAGGAACGTGAACGGAGCGGGGCCTGGACACGGGCTGAAGTTTTAATACCGTGTAATGGTGTCCTTCACGGCAGGGGTGCTGAGGAAGAGGGAGGAGATGGGCGGATGAGAGCAGCATCTTTTGTGGGGAATATATATATATATTTCTAGACAATAAATATGTGTTTTTCAACTTGAAAAACAAGTTGTGACTTCCTCACAGCATCTTGCGCTCGTCTCTCTTCCTTAGGTCATCCATCAGCACAGTTATTTGTGCAATTATTCCTCAATGTAGAGCTTTCAGAAGGTGTGTTTATCCACCTAAAGTGATGACAGGTACATTCCATGACTCACACAGTATTTTTTTTTTTAATTAAAGTTGAAGAAGTCTAGTCAGTGCCCCCTCTTTTGGGTTTGTCACAGGTTCCACCAATTCACCAAGTTCGATTCCTTTCCTCTGTCCGCTAGGCCTTTGCGTCTTTGGCCTGTCTCCCCTGCTCAGCTAGAAGCTCCGTTAGGGTCAGTAGATGCCTGCATGTCCCCTCCCTGGAAGGGCATTTCTAGAAATTTCACAGGACACGTTTAGTTACAGCTCATTGGACACAACTTAGTCACATGGCCCCAGGTGCTTGAAAGGAGTGTTAGGGGATAAAACGGTTATTCTAGGGACTGCAGGCCCAGTTGAAGACCCGGGGTTCCCTTTGAAGGACAAAGGGAACAATGACCATTGGGGGACAGCCAGCATCTGCCACAGAAAGAGACAAAGCTGAATTATGTTTTGGAGGTAAAATTAGCAGGATTTGATGACTGACTTAATTGGGGGTGGGGAGGAGGAAAGGAGAAGGAAAACCCTGGATTTCTACTTTTCTGACATAATTAATGGGATAAGTAGCAGCACCATTTTACAAAGGAAGAAATGGAAGGGGGGCAAATATGAGGCAGACATGAATTAATTAGCTGCTGGGGCTTGTCTACCCTGCCCTCAACATCATAGGGAAGCGACCTATTAGTTTTTTGTCGTTGTTATATCCTTCCAGAGATGTCCTATGCCTATACAGGTGTGTGGGTGTTAGTGTGTGTATAATTTGTGTACACACACACATACATTACAAAAACTTTTTTACAAAATGATAGTGTTCAATCACACCATCATATACCTTGAATTTTCCCCTTAATATATTTTCGAGATGTTTCCATATAAGAATGTGAAGAGGTGCCTTACTAATTTTAACTGCTATAGGCTATTACATTGCATAGCTGTGCCATACTTTAACCAGCCCCTGAGTTGTTTCTAGATTTTTCCCTGTTAGGAAAAATGCTGCAAAGCCTGTCCTTATGCATATGTCATTACCACATGATTGAATATAACCGTGGGATAAATTCCTTTAAGTAAAATTGTTGAGTTCAAGGGCACAGGCATTTAAAATTTTGATTTGCCTATTTCACTTCAGGGAGGTTTTAGCCATTTATACTCCCACCAGCAATACATCAGAGTGTCTTTTTTTCTATACTCTTGACAACTCGAATGCGTTAAGCTTTCTGATCTTCACCAAGCCTACAGCTTAGAAAATACTACTTGCTTTGGTTTCAAATTTTGTTTTTCTTACTATGAGTGAGATAAAAACCTTCACATGTTTAAAAATCATTTCTTTTCCTTTTCTCAATATATCTTCATTTTTGCTACTGGATTGTGAATCTTTTTCTCATCGATTTGAAAGAATTGGTGCTACATTAAAGGGATTATCTGCTATGTTTTGCAAATTTTTCCTGTTTGTTTCTTTTATTATGTTTATTTTATCCTGACAGTAAGTTCCTTTCTGTAAATTAAATTTACTTGACTGTTATTATTTTATTGAAATATAATTGACATATAACATTATATTAGTTTCAAGTACAACATAACGATTATATATATGTATGTATTGCAAAATGATCACCACAGTAAGTCTAGTTAACATCCATCACTACGGAGTCACAATTTTTTTTCTTGTGATGAGAACTTTTAATATCTCTCTTAGCAATGTTTGAACAGACAATATCGTATTATTAATTAATTGCCGTCATCACGCTGCACATGACATCCCCAGGGTTTACTTATTTTTCTACTGGAAGTTTGTACTTTTGACCACATTCATCCATTTCACTCCCCGTTCCTGCCCCTCCCCCACTAATCTGTTCTGTTATCTAGGAGATTAAAAAAAATTCCACATATGAAGTCATACATATTTGTCTTTCTCTGTCTGATTGATCTCACTTAACATAATGCCCTCACAGTCCCTGCATAGTCAAAAATGGCGGGTTTCCTTTTTTTATGGCTGAATAATATTTTAATGGCTTCATGTTATTATATAGGTTCAATATAGGTACCTTGTTGATACTTTCAACCTTATTTCCTTTGCATACATAATTTATAAAATGTGTTCATACAGTGCATATTAGTTAGGTATCTGCTTTTATTTCCACTCAATAACGGCAATCTTTCTATGTCATTCAATATTTTTTAAAAATCTTTTTTTTTTTTATATGAACAGCCCATGGACACAGACAATGGACAGGGGTGGGAGATGGGTGGAGGGGGATAAGAGGGGGAAATGGGGGACATCTGTAATACTCTCAACAATAAAAAAATAAAGCCAAAAAAGCATTTTTAATGCTTGCATCTATGATTCTGTCATTTGGAGGTACAATAATTTACTTAACCAACTCTCTTAAGGTTGGGTGTTTATGTTATTTTCAGTTTTTAAGACCAATACAAGCTACACATGCAGGGTCATTTCATTAGGATAAAGCCCTTGAAAGAATACTTGTGGATTGTTGCAAAAGTCTCTCTTGGCGCTTCGACGCCTCCAGCAGCCCTGCCAGTCTCCACTGCCCTGAGACTAGGAGCTGGGCCCTAAGCCACAGCCCAGAGGGCGCCTGGGCGAGGCTGGTGGCAGCGGGCCCTTGGCTGCTCCGCGGCCTTGCACCTGCACACATCACAGCCGCTAAGGGCACTGATGCGCTACCAAACCTCTATCTAGAGCGCGTCTGGGTTTGAACTTCCATCAGAAACTATTCAAACACAATGGTACCTCGGTTTTCGAATGCGATACGTTCCAGAGACCATTCGAGTTCTGAGACGTTAGAAAATCGAGGGACCCACAGCCCACAGCTGGGCCTCAGGACCTTGCCCTCAGCAGAAGCCGTGGGGCACGTTGGACTTCCGAGGCCTGTTCGAAAACCGAAGCATTTACTCCGGGTTTACGGCCTTTGTAACCCGAAACGCTCTTCAGTGAAGACGTTCGAAAACCGAGGTGCCGCTCTATTGCAGAAGGATTGGCTCTAATTTGAGTACTTACCTTGCAAATTATATAATACCCACGCTTTCCTTTTTTCCACCTTCCCTTTTTCCTTCTAGTGAACATAAAATGTGTTAATAGTTCAGCTTATCTCTCAGGCTATTCAAAGGGGAGGGTGATTTAGCAAGAAAGGAATGGACATTCCCCAAACAGAGTGACATGTGGGACTTCATTACTGTCCTTTGGGGAGAGGGTTAGGGTGTTTTGGGTTGTACCGGGAGTAGCTGAGTCATGTTAGGTGGACGCAAGATTTTGCTACTGGAAGTTAAATGTGGTCAGAAGAGGTGATGCCGATTTGACAAGGGGTGGGGGTGCTGGTTTTGCGTGGTGTCAACCGGCTTGAGCTGGAACTGCATTTCCTTTAGGGTCCATGCTCGCGGGCCAGCGGATGCCTGGTGCAAGATCTGGCAGGTGGAGGCGAGGCAGCAGCCATCGGTGCGGTGAGAGGCAGATGCAGACGTGCTAGTGTCGCGTGTGTGTGTGTGTGTGTGTGTGTGTGTATTGAGGATTGGAGGGCGTTAGCGCTAGACTCAGATGCTTGGTTGGGACTTAATTTTATGCTATTACTATATTTATTTAAATTGCAAATTTAATCTTCCTTACTGATTTTCCCCACATACATTATAAATAGCTGAAATTTAAAAACCTATTCTTTCTTTCACATGCTGACATTAAAACTATGTCAAAACAAGCTCCTTTCCAGGAATGAACAGGACCTGTCCTGCTTAGAACTTAAAAATAATTTTTCAAAATATAGCAGGACCTTTGTCTTCATTTTGTTAAATGTGCTTGTGGCCCGCCTACACACGTTAGCAGAAACTAAACTTTAAAAACTATGGGAAAATTTAAAAATTATCATTGTTCTAGATGTGAGGGTTAAAATAAATCTATCAAACACAGAGAGCCTGTTAAAACATAAGTCAGCTTATGTCAATTCTTGGTGAAAACCCTGTAGTGTCTCCCCATTCCCCCCAGATTAAAAGTCTTCATAGAGGTAGGAAAGAGGGCAGTGGGTAGTGAGTGCTTTCAGACAAAGGCCCTCCTAGAACGGAGAAATTAAAACCTGTAGGAGGCATCGGTGGCTTTTTCCTTTCTAGCTTGAAAAGCTCTAATAACTTTTGGCTTTTAAAAAGCTCATAATGTTTGCACTTAAAATAGTCAATTCTTTTTTCTTTAAACTCTGAATGATTGCTCTCAAAATGATGCCACAACTTACCTGGCATCATGATGCTATGTGAAGATGTTCTGTTGCATAAGACACAGTAGGTTACATTATTAACATCTATAATGCCGAGGGGAAGATAGCTGTCATATTTTCATTTCTTATTTACAGTGTCTCCTTGTTTCTTTGGAGTAGATTCCTTCCTTCCGCCAGCCAGAGAGCTCACTGTGTCAGTTCCAGTCCCTTTAAATGCAGGGGCTGCCGCTGGGAGTTGGGAAAGCGTGTCTTCCGCTCCTTGTTTTCTAAGCCAACAGTCCCTGCTCTGTGTCCCTCTCCTTCAGCTCGGGATGGGGGGGGGGTGTCTGGGGGTTGGACATGTCACTGGTACCTCAGAGGAGGGAAGCAAGATCCCCCTACACGGTTTTTTAGAAACGCTTTATGGAAGTATAATATAGATACAGAAAAGCGCCCAGATCATCCGTGTGCAGCTTGGTGCCTGCTCACGAACTGAGCTCCTTTACTTAACTAGCATCGGGATCTTTCCAGTCCCTTCTCCACAGGGAAACCACTGTTCAGCTGAACAGCATGTCAGAAGAGACTTGTGAAAAGTAAATGGTCAAAAATTTTTCTTTAATAAAACTGGCCAGAGCTTGATGTTTTTTATTTTTAAAGGAATATTAACGGAGATTCACAGCTAATCCTGATGCTCCTAACAAGGTAGTTGCTGTCATACTATTTTGACCATAAGTTACAGTAAAAATACATTTATATTGAAACGCAGTACAAACACACACACACACACACACACACACACGCACACACGCACCTGAAACTTCGATTGAACAGATTTAGCCTCACTGTGTGCTGTACTCTATTTTCCATTCCATTCCACTACACTCCACCTCCCTCTACCCTACTCTATTATATTTCATGCTGGATTTTACCCACTAAATAGATTTCCCTTCCCACTAATAAATGGCCTGAGGTTTGAAAAATACTGTTTTAAGGAGATAAATCAGCGTGGTGAGGGGGAAATAGGAGTGGGAGGACTGTTAATAGATAAGAGCAATAGTTCATATACAAAGAAGTTCATGAATTCATTCCTTCAACAAGCATTTGTTAAGTATCTACTAGATACCAGGCTCAAAAATACGAAGATACCCAGGCCCAGTGGCATCCTTGAAGTGCTCGAAGTTGGTGGGGAAGACAAGTAGCCAATTTGCTGTAAGTCTTTAATAAATACTTGAGAGAATATTGCAGAATGGTCTAACTGCCTGAGGAAAATAGGGAAGGTTTTATAGAGAAAGGATGCTTGAGGTAGTTCTTGAAGATTGAGTTTGCCAAGGAGAGGGAGACTGGTGGAGGGCACCCTAAGGGAAATGTAAGTGTGACATGACTAGGAAGTTTGAAGCACAAAGTGTGACCTGGGTAGGGTTGCCAGATTTAGTAAATAAAAATAGTGTCTCTGCCCTGGCCAGTGTGGCTCAGCTGGTTGGAGCATAGTCCCATACACCAGAGTGGCAGTTTGATTCCTGGTCAGATCACATACTTAGGTTTCAGGTTTGATCCCCAGTTAGGGTACTTGCAGGAGGCAACCGATGGATGTTTCTCTTACGTTGATGTTTCCTTATCTCTAAAAAATAAAAATAAAAATTGAGTGCCCCAGTTTAATTTGAATTTCAGATAAACAATGAATAATTTTTGGTATAAGTATGTCCCATCGATCTGGGAGGGGTAAGACATGTGGCTGGAACATAGGTGGGTGTGGGGAAGTGGTAGAGGTGAATCTGGGTGTGTTTTTAGATCATGTTGTGAAATGTTATGAGAGGATAAGACTCTCCCCTGTAGGCTCTTGTGCACACTGAAGGCTAATTCGAGAACAATTATAGAATGCTTAAGAAGAAATTTTTAAAAATCTACACAGAAAAATATGTAACCCTTGAGTCCTTAGCTTATTAACATTAAAAGGCAGAATTCTAGTGTGTGGGTAGAATTATTATTAATTATTAATGATTATTAATTGCATTTGAGCAATTCTTACCTTCTATCTTGCTGATTTGTTTCTAAGATGCCTTTGTCCCTGTGTTTTGCTGAGAAGAGGGAATTAACACATTTTGCCACGTAAACGGATTACTTATTATACTACAGCCTGAAGCCACGTTTAGGTTGTTAACAGTAATGGAATGAGTAATATGTGTGTGATCAACCAGGTGAGCAGCTCCCAGGTGTCACAGACACAGGCTTTCTGTCTTTCATTCCGCTCCCCACCACCTTCCACTCCTGATTGTGGAAATGGCTCCCCTTCCCATCCACTCTTCACAGCATCATAGCGGGGCCCTGGCTGGCCAGGGGAGGCACCCGGCCCACACTGGACCAGGCAGAGTTCAGTCCCTCCTGTCTTAGTTGTACTTGTAACTCAGGCACTCCCAGTAGCCATGTTTTCTACCATATAGAACAGAAAATGAAGAAGCCAGTCGGCCCCAGGAGGGGTGGTGGCTGGGGCAGTGATTCAGTGAAGGGGGGACAGGGAGTGTGAGCATTCTTATTAAAGCAAAAGCCTACTGGAGTGAGAGTAAAGAATGAAGAGACACAGAAAGTCAGAGAGGAAAGAGGGGGGAGAGAGAGAAAGTGAATTAGGAGATGAGACCTTTGGGAAATGATGAGGTCATGACCCCTCTCCCAGTTGGAGCAGAGGTTTCCTGCAAACTGTACAACTGCAAAGAGTTGTCTCATGAGATTTTGATGAAGAGGAAGGGAAGGGAAGGGAAGGGGAGGGGAGGGGAGGGGAGGGGAGGGGAGGGGAGGGGAGGGAAGGGAAGGGAAGGGAAGGGAAGGGAAGGGAAGGGAAGGGAAGGGAAGGGAAGGGAAGGGAAGGGAAGGGAAAGGCCACAAGGGAAAGGCCACAAGGGAAGCCACAGGGAGGGTGGTGTTGAGCGTGTGGGATGGCGGGGTAGATCTCTTCCCAAAGCAGGACTCACGAAGACAAGCGTTTCTCGGAGCCCCGCTGGAGGGGACATTCCCCTCCCCAGGCACTCGAGGCTGCCCTGGGCTGCTGAGCCGGAGCTGGGGAGGCCTGAGGCGGTGCCGCTTACTCTAGCAAACAGCCACGTGTCCGTGTTGGTGAATCCTGAAAAGCATTAATGTCGCAAATGAAACAAAAATGTAGGAAACACACATACTGAAACATGACCTTTAATTTGTAGACCCCAACAGGCAAACGTCTGTTCAAGCAATCAGGCTGCTGTGACTCCTCACAGCTCAGGTCAGCAGCGCGCTGGGCTAGGCCCGTCCGCTAGGAGGCGGGCTCCGCACCCTCCTGGCCGCCAGGGCGCCCCCGGCAGCGTCTGTACCCCCAGAATGCCAGGCCTCTCCTCTTTCCTGTCAAGGGGAGGGTAAGGCTGAGACAAGGGCCTTCGCTGGCTTTTGAAAGGGTGGCGACCTGACCTTTGCAAGGGCAGCTTTAGCAGGCCCTGGAGGGCAGAGGGCGCCACCAGGCTGTCCCTCTGCGCTGCCCACGCTCCGGTTCCTGGGAGCCGGGCTGCGGGCCAGCACTTTCCTCCCCAGCAGGCCTCACAGTCTTTCAGGGTGGAGTGCTTTAAACAGCACCATTCAGCACCATCTTCTTTTGTGTTCCTTATTTGAAAAGGAATATACAATTTGGCAAATACAGAAAACCACAAAGAAAATAAAATTTCCCACAGTCCTTGAATGCTAACTCTAGAATTCCTCTGTTAAGCATTTCACAATGAGTTGGATATTTTTCTTTAACTAAAGTAACAGCTGGCATCAGAATTCCTGTTTGGGGTGAAATTCTTTTATCTTTCTCTCTCTTTTTTTGTGTGTGGCAAATAGCGGATACATTTTGTGGATTCAGTGTGAGAGAACCTCTTGTCCCTTGGTATAGAAAGGAGAGAGATGGAATGTGGGACTGGGTGTCTTCTTACAAAAGGAATTCAAAGGCGGGAGCAACCTGGGTGACAGGAAGAGGCATTTGTTGCATTGTGCGAATGGATATTTTGGGGGAGCTGTGAAGAGTTGTTAATTTCAAGTCTCGGTCAAAACAAACAGCATAAACAGGCTGGCTGGGAAGAGGGAACTCAGGAGGCCTGGAGCACTAACGTCCACAGAAAGCTACAGAAATTCGGGGCAGGCCTGTGGATCAGTGACAGGGATGAGTCAGCTATACCTAGAAATTTGGGGAAGGGAAACACACAGCTAGATTATCAGTGTTGAGCTAGAAGTTCATCATTGGAATGAAATTGGTAGTGTCAGCACTTGACAGTTAACTTTTTTGATTGTAATACAAGTGTTTGACATTAAGCTTTTGATTGTAGAGGCATCTAATTCAAAGACATCCATCTCTAATAAACATTGCCAGCCACACAACTAGATAAGAGCCAGCTCCCTTCCCCATGAAGTTCCCCATTTTTTAGAGTAAGCACTGCTTGACCTAGGTGACTGACCATTTGACTGACCTGACCGCTTGCTTCTTGCCTTTGACCCCAAAATGTGGACTTCACTGTGTGGCCATGGGTGTGCCATGCACCCTCCAGGAATTGTGAGTAATAAGCCTTGATTTTTTAAAGTTCCCTGATGGTTATTGCCAGGGGCATCTTGCGGGCATCTTGCAATCCTGATAACCACAAGGCCAGTCTAGCCACGTCACTGGCTCTGAAAGGAGAACTGTCTGTGGGACTTGCCACCAGTACTACAGGCCTAGGTCAGTGCTCCCAGGCATTTCCAACAGATAGCGTCATTATCGATAGGCTGAAAATGACCCAAGACAATATTGTTATTACCTATCTATTTTTTATCCTGTAGTAATTAATTACGTTATATTCTAAAACATTCCGTCATTTAGATGGAATGCTGATCACTGAATTTGGATACTGAGGATGTTTCTGTGACTGTTAAAGAAGACCCCCCAATCTGATTTCGAGTTTAGGGGCCGAGCATTCGCTTCTGAAATACCTCTCACAGCTGTCCTTGCCTGCTCCAAAGGCCCACCCAGGAGAGCCAGGCACAGTGGTGACCATTCTCACACAGCATTGGGCTATTTTAGTGGCATGTTTCCATTTCCCCCACTGCACTGGGGACTCAGGATACCTCTCCTCTCATCTTTGCAGCACAGTGTCGAGCACGCTGTATAGGTTTTTAGTGAACACAAGATTTTGAGTCTATGGACAGACACACACGATGTAATTAAGTGTTGGAGCTCTTCCCTCACCCCATCAGGCCTCTCCCATCCTGGGGAAGCAGCATTCTAAGCTGACAGTTAAATCTGCTCCCACACTGCTTAGACGAGCCCCGAGGAAGGTGAGCGTTCATGATTCCTGCATCCAGGTAACTGGACTTACATAGATTCTTTTCGTGTACGACACCCAGTGGGTTTTGCCAAGAGCATTTTGTATTGGCCATTGTTCTGTTTTCTGAAGCAGAAAGTGGGTGTGGGGAGGGGGTGGAGGAAATAGAAGGAGGGGACAAGCTGAGGTTTTCCAGCGGCGTCCTTGATATACCTTATTATTTGACTTTAGGTGGCCCCTTTAAAGGTCTCATTTTAATTCTGAAAGAACTTAATACCACTAGAGAAAAATATGAGGACAAAACCTGTGTTTTGCCATTTTGAATTTGAATGGCCAGTAGCTTCTGATAAGAAAAAGGTGAGTCCCGGTGCCTGTGTGAGCCAGTCTCTTTCAGTGGCAAGTAGAATAAATGGAGGGGCCGCTGGGCAACATGATTCCTTTTTCTCTTCCTAGATCACCTGCTGAAGATATGCAATACCTACATATATGAAGCTCCGAGAAAAGGAAAACTCAAGGTGTTTTTCAGACATTTTATTCAGCAGAACTTGGCCTTTTCCAATTTTTTCTCTCTTTCACAATCTTATTTCTTTAACAGAATTTCAATGAGTTAAAGTACTTAAGACCAAATCAACTGCATGGCTATTATACTCTCCATAACATAAAAATAGACACTAACCTAAAGAACAGAGAAATGAATGATGTTTAACAAAAACACATGCTTTTCAAGAGGCATAGAATCTGAGAATCTAGAAATTAAAAAAAAAAAAATGTTTCTATTGATTTCAGAGAGAAGAAGGGAGAGGGAAAGAGAAACATTAATGATGAGAGAGTCATTGATCAGCTATCTCCTGCATGCCCCTTACTGGGGATCGAGCCCACAATCTGGGCATGTGTACTGACCAGGAATCGATCCTTGATCTACTGGATCATAGGTCGATGCTCAAACACTGAGTCACGCCAGCTGGGCAGAATCTAGAATCTTAAAACACTAGAGTGCCCATGGAGGTGATACAGCTAAATATCCTGGAATCTACACTCATACACCTTCTAGTGACCATGATGGACATCATTAATTGATAACACTAGTTTTCACACTGTGCAGAGACATGGCCTCAAAATCCTCAGCAGACCATTCTGGTCCTTCTCTATCAATTCATGGGAGTTGGTACTGAAGATGAAAGCTCTTTGCCCAGTGTGATTCGGGGGTCCCCATATCTGCTTCCAACTTATCTGTAGCTCCCAACAATTAAATGTATCACGAAGTTCAGCCAAATGGAATCCTCTCTGGTCCCCAAATAAAGCCTTCACTGTTCTTGTATTACAATGTAAGTCTTTGGAAGTTTCCAGCATTGTTAATATCCTAATAACATCCTAGCATTTTTCAATCAGCATCCAAAAGCCTCCTCTGCAGCAAAGTCTTCAAACTCTTCATGACTTGTAGAATGTTATGTGATTGCTTCTTTACTTAAACCCTCACAACACTCTCTACATCTTATAATAAACCCTGGCAGGTGTTTTGTCTCCAAGACTTTTAAAATTTTAAGCTACTTTTCTCTTGGCCAACATTTTTGGGTTTCAGAACATCTGGATGAAATGTAAAAGATTCAGCTAATCTTTCCAATGTTTGGCCTGCCCAGGGCCAAAGTAGTATGAAATTTTTTTCCTTTTCCTGGATTTAATTGATTGGAATTTGATGTTTTCCTCGCCAGTGTGAAATTACTTATTCTTGTTTTCACTGGCCCAGTCAAATCTGTATCTTAGCAACTATTTTAGAGGCACTTTCCAGTCGAGGATGTTTTTGAGTAAAAGTAGATAACTATATCCTTCCCAGCGCATAACAAATATATAGACAGCTACAGGCTCACTAGTCTGATGATCATAAATCTCGTGGTAGAAACTCACTGAAATCTCCATAATATTATCATTCATAATAAAACAGAAGTCAGGAGAAGGTGAGCCTCTCCCAAGGGAGCTCAGGTTATGGTACAATAACAAAATCCAACTTCATTATATGGCAGTCTCAGCCTTGGAAGTCTCATGTCCAAATACTGCCTTACATTACAAAGAAGTTTCTGCATATGTAGAGCTGTAACATTAAAAACATTTTGACAAATAACTAACAACTCTCTAAGAAAATAACGAATCTCTCTCGTTATACGTGTCATGGAAATACAGACTTCCTTAAATCAATGTATGTCTGGTTAGTCTCATTAGTTCAACCAGCACACCTCCAGATGCGTCTGTGTTGTCGCCCGTTTCAATAGCTCACTCTTATTACTGCTAAACAGTACTGCATTTTATGTCTATATGATAATTAGTTTTTACTGTTGATGGCTCCTTGTATTGGTTTTACTTCTTTGCTAGTATGAACACAGCAGCTGTGAACATCCTTGTGTAAGAATTTTTGTTAATTTACGTTCCAATTTATTTTGGAGTTTCCATTGTATTTTGTGTTTACATTATTTTGGAGGGTTGAAGAGTAGGCCACACTCTTTCCAAACAGGTTGTGCCTCTCTACAGTCCCACGAGCAATACGTGCGAGTTCTAGAAGTTACTTCGGTGCCATCAGCTAAATCCATTTATTGGTTCAATTTTTTGGTTCTCCTTTCTTTCTTTTTTGTTGCTGTTTTTGTTTCTGCCTTTGGAGGATTCCTGCAGTTTTTCTATGTGTAGAACCATGTCCGTGGGGCTGAAGCAGTTTTAACTCTTCCACAACCCCACGCCTGTCTGTCCTCATGCCTCACTGCGCTGCCTCCGCCTCCAGGCAGCAGAGAAGAGATGGGAGAGCAGACACCGGGCCGTCCCCAACCCTAAGGGGAACACGGCTAACGATTCATCGTCACGCACGAGGTTAGCTGTAGGCTTTTCATAGGTGTTTTTTTTCATCAGACCGAGTACGTTTCCTTTTATTCATATTTTGCTGAGTTTTGTCTTGAATGGGTATCGAATGTGATCACATGTGTATCCGTGCTGTAGACTTGCGTGGCACTTTGGAAAGCCACATGGAGGTTCCTCAAAATCTTAACAGAGAGCTGCTGTGTGACCTAGCGACTCAGTGTCCCTTCTGGATATAGGCCAGAAGAAAATTGAATCGTTATCTCGAAAGGCTGTTTGCACCCGTGCTCCCTGCAGCAGCATCCGGAGCAGCCAAGGCACGGAAGCAGCCGGGGCGCCCTCCCACGGGCAGATCCATGAACGCCACCCCGTTTGTCCCTCCTTCTACAAATGGGCCCCCAAATACACTTATGTAAGACAACCTAATACTGGCTCACGGGTCACCCAGGATTTTTCGTATTTTAGTTCCTTTTTTCCCTCTAGGTTTCGATTTGCAAGGTTTTGTTGACCATTTGTGAAGTTCTCCAATCTATTCTTTGGCAGTTTCTAATGAATTCTAAGTCATCTCAACGTATTTTGCATATTTTTTTCAAATTGCGAGTTTCCATTTTGGTTAGTTTTTTGTTTGTTTTTTTTTTTAAATATATTTTTATTGATTTCAGAGGGAGTGGAAGGGAGAGGGAGAGAGAGAGAGACATCAATGATGAGAGACATCAATGATGAGACATCAATGGATCAGCTGCTCCCTGCATGCCCCCTGCTGGGGATTGAGCCCCCAACCCCGGCATGTGCCCTACCGGGAATCAAATCTTGATTTCCTGGATCCTAGGTCAATGCTCAACCGCTGAGCCACAAGGGCCAGGCATTTTTTGGTTAGTTTTTATAGTTTTCATTTTTGTCCTGAGATTCCAATATGTTTATTTTTGATGTTCTGACTTGCAGTGTTTGCTGATTTTCATTGTATAATTACTTTCACTATGGCCAATTTTAAGCTACCAGTGTGATGACACTGAGCCCAGTGTTGGGAAGAAATGCTCAGTAGCATAGAATGAATGTAAATAACCTTAAGGAAACAGACAGTAGTAAAATGTAGTAAAATGTTAAGAAATGATGTTTTGAGATAAAAATTGATCTTTTAAAAAATATAACTTATTTAATTATAAATTTATATAGTTTAATTTTAGAGGTAGTTATTTTTAACATCCAGCTCTCAAAACTCCTGAAAATGTAGCAGTCAGCTCTTGGGAGCCGATATGAGCCAGCTCTTGAACAGTAGTGGATGACTCTCCAGAGCATGAAAAAGCCAGTCCCTGAAGAGTAAATACTATATGGTTCAATTGATAGGAAATTCTATAGCAGGCAAAACTGATGTATGGAGCGAGAAGTTCAGGATACTGGTTATCTCTTAGCTTAGGATGGCGAGTGAGATTGAATGGGAAGGCACAGGAGGGACCTTTGTGGGGTGTTGGAAAAGTTCTGTATCTTGATAGGATGTATGTTTTTTGTTTATTTGTTTTTAGATTTTATTGAACTACACACTTAAATCAGTGCATTTCTTTGCAGGGCTGGATAGTAAAGAAAAGCAAACCGAAATGAGTCATACGAACAGTAAGGTAATAAAGTGAGGCCCAAACACACACACATGTAATGGGCGAGCCAAGAGCAAAGAATATGGAGGGGTGAGGAACATCTCTTATACGTGGCACCTTCTGTTTGGAGAATCCAGTTTTGGAAAAAAATGGCCTGAGAAGCAGGCTGGGGCCTGCATGACTTCATATATGACCCGTGATAGTGCCCTTGCTATCCAGGCCTCAACTAACATTTTCTGCGAAGGGCAAGACAAGAAATACTTTAGACTTTGCAGGCCATGTACAGACTCTGTTGCATACTCTTCTTTCCTTCTCCTTTTACAACCCTTTACAAATATAAAAACTATTCTTAGCTCAAGTGTTGTACAAAAACCCAGTAGGATGCATTTGGCCTGGGTGCTGCAGTTTGCTGGCCCCTGTCCTATACTAAGCACTTGAGGTCCTTCCAGCCAGAGCCATCACACAGGGTGACCAGAGAGACTTGGGAGCACTCAGAAGAAAATGACTAGTTCTTCCTGGAAGAGTGTTCTCAGAGAAGATGGCATTTGAGTTGGGTTTTGGAGGATAAGAGACAGCTCACACGAGGAAGAGTAAGTTACAAGGAGAGATGCTTCTGCTGAAGTCAGGCTCTGCCATTCGATAGTTATATGATATGGGGCACAGCTCTGCAGGTCCTGAGTTTCTTCATCCTTGGGATGGGTCTTGTAATGCATACCCTTCTTACCTTGGAAGAAATGCAATGAAGATTTTTAAAAAACACACCAAGAAACCAAAAAAATCCGGCTTGAAAGGATAAAGTTCCTTAAAAATGCATTTTTTACCTCAGGCCCTTCATCTTGCAAGAGCCAGGATGACTCATGCCACTCCTGTGTGCACAGTAATTGCTGAGATTATTGGGCTTATGCTGGAGTGTTTGGAGCCTACCACTCAGCTCTCAAGAGAGGACCCAGAGAGTCAAGAGCGAACTTTGGCATCTCCTTGTGGATTGTTATGTGAGCCATTTGCATATTGATCTAAAACTAAATTTGTTCAGCTCCTTGCTTCTTAAAAGTACAAGTCAGATGATCATTTGGTATTGTCAGGATCTGTTCCTCTCTTCCCAACTACAGTTTTTTCTATCACAATGCCTGACATCCCAACACATGGATTCAAGTTCTTCTTTAGAATGGAAAGAGCTCTTGTGGGGTAGGGGGAGGGGAGTGGGGCACCATAGACTAGCTTTCAGTCAGACAAATTATTTAGTGCATCAGATTCCTGGAAATGGTGAAACGGAGAGGTTCTGCTCTGAGTAGACTACTTGGGGCCAAATTCTTTGTGCAAATTATTTAGTCTTTCTGTTTCTTTGTTTCCTTATACATGACACGAGGATAATAACACTACCTAGTAGTAGCCATTAGGGTGTAATGCACAACCATATGTCAGGAACATAGTACAGTGCCTGTCAGGTTAGTTATTGTGTTAGCTATTATTATTATTTCTAGTCAAGGCCAAGTGGGAACAGAGGGATAGTTTTATAACTGAAGCTACAAGTGGGAGGAAGGAAAAACTGAAATGGGACTAAATATAAATATAATCAAAATTATTGCGTGTGTTTTTCACATGCTGGAAAAAAAACAGTATTGTCTAATGTGAGCCAGTATTTCAGTCTAGAATGGAAGGTGTCCTTGTCGCCCCCACTCTGCATAATAAAGGTTTCATCATAGTGCGACTTGGAGAGATTGTTCTTCTGTTTCCTACCTACTGCATCTGTTTGTTTATTTGGCTGTCTTTTCTGCTCTAGGTAGTGAGCTACTTGAGGACAAGGATTCTGTTGTTCATCTTCTTATTTTTATTAATAGCATGGGGCCACTGGGTACAAATTTGATGCTCAAATTTGATGTTCTTTGAATGAATGCATAAATGACAGCCATATACTTAACTCTTGGGGAATGTTGGTTGCTTATATGTGTAGGCAGATGTATTTACATATTTATGTTCACAGCTAAATTATTTGAGTCATCAAAATTAGATGCCAAGTACTATGTGAAATCCTGAACAAATTCCAGAAATATTTAATCCGTTTGGTCACTCCAATTCATTTCTCCTTCAATCCTAGAGAAAACAAAAATCCCAAGAAAAATGACCTAAGCCATTTAAACTTTTAAAAAATTTAAAAAGTAGAAATATTAACCACTGGAACATAAGATGAACCTAATTGAACTTAGGAAAAAAATGCTCCACTTTTATTGACAGTGAGGCAATATGATATTAAAACAAAAGAAGAAATTCAGTGAGAGAGGCAGCCAATTCCATCTTTGAGAATTCAGTTAAAAAAGAAAAAAACCAAACCAGATTAACTGGTGATTTTCCTGAAATGAACTGTCAATTTGTTCAGAAAGGTTAATTTGGCAGAATCAGCCTTAAATTGGTTTCCTGGGTGTACCTTAATTGTCTTACTTTTCAGCAAAATGTTTCTGTCAATCATAAAATGTTTTTAGAATTAACTTGTTTGCAGAGCTGAGGTCAAGGAGAACTGAGTCTCAGCCAGGGGGCCCCACAGGGACCTGCATCGTGCCTTATGGAAGAGGGAGCGTCCCATGTGGAAATGGCATGCAGGGATGTTCAGAGAGCTCTTTGGGCACTAAGTTCATATTGACATGTTCTCTTTTCTGGGAAGTTCTGCTGTGGTATAAAGGGTAAGAAGTCATGGATTCTAGTCTTGAGCCTCTGAGCTTCGTTATTGTGAAGGTTTATGACCTTCGGCAAGATACATCTTTTCCCTGTGTCTTGGTCCCCTTAACTAGAAAATATAAGAGCTGAACCAGGTGCCATTAAATAATTAAAAAAAAAAATTTAGTTCTAAGCCTATATGAATATACAAATTATTCCACCAAATTTATTTCTGAGATATTGACGGGGCTTTTAAAGATACTGGGGGATGTTTAAAAAGTCAGAGATATTTAGAGCTGTTTGAAATCCAGGGATACCTAAGGCGCAGCATGGAATATCTTGTGGGCGGTGAGCAGGCAAGGAGGCTCGGGAAACAACAATAGGGTAGATTAACCGTCTCCCCCATCAGCTCTCCCCTAACTGTGACAAGACCATTATGAGCTGATGATGTTGATTTTGTGCTGAGCAAGACTAGTGTGTGTGCACCACACACCCAGAAGACAGTGAGAAGCAGGGAGCTTTTGAGGGACAGGGGAAAGTGATAAAAGACTCTGAAAAGATTTCTGCCTGAAGGAAAGAGAGATTTCAGGCTGTGCAGGTAGATTTCAGGCTGTTTATGCCATAAATACCTACTCAGCACCCAGCCTGTCACAGACACTCTGGATATAACAACGCTGAACAGCACAGATAGGGTTCCTGCTCTCAGGGAGCTTGTAGCCAGTGGAGGAGAGAGATGCCCAAACAGGCTATCCTATTAAATAGGGGTGGGACAGCTAAGTCAGGGTTAGGGAGCTTGGGAGGTTTTCTGGAGAAAAAGATGTGTATGCAGAAAACTGAAAAAATACATGGATGGGAAAAGTGGAAGGAAGTGTTTAAGGCAGAGGGAGCCGGCATGTCCAAAAGGAGCATCTGAAAGCAGTTTAGTATGGCTGGAGGCTAAGGGAGGCAAAGAGTGAGTGGTGGAGAGACAAAAGTCAGATTCGGGAGGACCTCTCTAAGCCATAGGAAGGAATTAGGTTATTTATTTACTTATCCTTGGTCACTGTAGTTTATTGTCTTATGTAAAACTTTTATTTTTCTATTACAATTTACATGGGCCTTTTATTTAAATGCAACGGGAACCTCTGAACAACAGTTAAGCAGGGCAGTGATAGGATCCGATTTGTGTTTTAGGACATGCCTCCTGGCTGCAGAGTAGAGAGAGGATTGAAGGGAGCAAGACTAGAGATGAGGAAAGATAGGAGAAAGGGGTAGGAGGCTTTTGAAACAGAATGATGGTTTGGCTTATGACATGGGCAGTGGAATTGGAGAGCAGTGATGGATCAAGATATGTTTAGGAGGTAGACGAGGCAGGACTCAATGAATGATGGGGAAACACAAATATTTAGCCCATAAGAGGTGGTATAATAATTTTCACAGTGTAGATCTACCATAGGAGACCCTGGTACATAGGTTCTGAATGAACACATGTTGGAGGTGGCTAGTGTATAGGAGTTTTGGAATTGTTTGTCTAATTGAAGAGTTGATAGTCATCCCTTTCTCTGAGAATGGCCTTCTCTCTGTTTCCTTCCATGATTCATCAAGATTGGTTTCCAAGCTGCAGTTTTTGTTCTATGGGACCCTAGTGTAATCACAGAACCAGCTCAAACTGTTTCTATCCTGTCTAATGATATACTGATATGCTTTTCAGAGACAGCAGGCCAAAACTGCAAGTCACGAAGCCGAAGCATGTGCAGAGGAGAGACCTTTGACCACTAGCTGCACGCAGAACTAGCCTCCCATCGCCTTCCCCTGACCCCCGCCAACCAAAGGACCAGGATATAACCAGCACTTGAACAACGGATCCCTTTCAGAAGCCAAGGATCGTTGTCCAGGAAGATCTTGTGTTAACACCCCTTCACCATAAATGGCCAACTTCCAAAGTCCTCCAATTACAACTTGCCCCATCAGCACTTCTGTACCTATTCCTCCCAGGCCCTTAAAAACCTCTGACCCAGTCCAGTGAGCAAGGTGGATTTGGGCCCCACTAGGTCTCCCATCTTCTAGGTCCTTAAACCTTTCCTTACTCCAAACTGTGACGTTTTGAGTTTTGGCCTTTTGAAGTGTTAGGCATGCTAACTTTGGCTAGGTAACACTAGGTCTCCTGATCTTGGTTGATTGGACAAAGGATAGAAACTTAATGTGGGAATAGTTGGCTTCTTCTCCTGGGGATTGAAGATTGAGACTATTCATGTGGCTGGGTCTTTCACATAAACTTGGGAGCTGTAGTGTGGAAACATTTCCTACCACATAGATTGGGAAGCAAAGAAAGATGGCAAGCAGAGAGAAGAGGGAAGCCTGTGCAGAGATGGGCACGTCAGAGATGCAAAGAGAGTCCTAATGTTCTTCAGACCCAGCTATATTTTTGCTGGTGGATTCCATAAGATTCTCTTGTATCCCTCTTAGAAATTCCCACCTGTCCTTTTTTTTCCTGGCTACTGTGGATAGGTTTCTGCTACTTGCAGCAAAAGAGTCTAAGTAAAACATATAACACATGAGATTCCTGGCAAAAATATACTTCTTACCATAGCCTTCTTGACTGTACCACCCCTGAATGTAGTTCTCTTTTCATGCTCAGCTTGGAAGTGCCATTTTATGTGGAAGCTTTCTGGAGGTGGTGTCCAATTAGCTCAGTGGTGGCTCGGGGCAGCTCTACTTTGGCCATTACTCACGGGGTAGCTCCCTTTCTTGGTAGATAGCAGGAAAGGCTTAGAAACAATTACATCAGGCTCCCTTCTGAACCAAAGCTGCTTTGATTTGGTATTGTGCCAAACATAGCAGCTCAGCTCTGATGGATTCAGTCCTTTTAAGAAAATTACGATTAGAATCAGGAACACTGGTAACATTTTATAACCTGCTGAGGGCAATGTTTTCCTACAAATAATGCTCATAAAATCTTAAATTTTCTGTGAATCTAGCTCTGAACCCGGGATGTTTTGTCAAGAATTACGGAGCATTTTGGGACTTTTATCACATGCTGCTCTCTGAATTTAGTAACTGAGTGAATGCATTATGTACCAAATTCTTCTTGCCCAAAGAAATAAAGAACCATGTTTTCAAACTGAAGTCAGTTTAAGGTTTTGCAGCTGTTAAATTAAAACCAAACCAAACCAAACACCAACCTAGCCATATTTGGGCTGAGTCTACACGGCATAAAAAAGTCAGGGAGTTGAGACAATTAGTGATCAAATCATGATGAGAATTTAGAAGGGGCCATGCTACTTAGTGGTTAAGAAACCTGGTATTGGAATTCAAGACACCTGGTTGAAACCTCACCCTGACCTTTTTCAGCTAGGTGGCCTCGAGCACATTTTGGTGTCTTTTTATACTCCAGGCTTCCTTTTTATAAAATGGGGATTGAAATAGCACCTATCTCTGAAGGTTTTGTGAAGTTTAAGTGAGATGGTGCACATAAAGCCCTTGGCCTGTGATGGGGCGTGGTAAAAACTCATTGCATGTCAGGTAACTATTTGCATTTAGCGCTGGGATGAGGCAGATTGAGGGGAGGGGGTATGAATAATAGGATGTCCCACCGCTAATTTAACAGTCCCCTGGAACAGGGTATGACAAACACATGCCTGATTCTGGCTCATTAAACAGAAGAACTTCCAAGAACTGTGGGTCCCCAACCAAAGGCCAGGTCTGTGAAGTTTCTTGTCTGGCACTTTGTGTATCTTGAAAAATCTGGAATTCTTGCTACAGAATATTTTCAAGTATACGATACAGACTTTTCCAAAGTTTTTGATCAGTGTTCTTTTTTGATTAGGATGGGAGAATAGGGCACCTTAGAGGAGCACATCAGAGTCTGTCGTTCTAATGTTTTCCTAGGCTTTAGTCCTTTGAGACTCACTCTTACCTTCTGGAGAGCGTCCTTAGTTTTGGGGATAAAAAATATTTCAGTACCTTTGTTTAGATACACATGCCACAAGTTATAACTCACAGATATCAAAACTATAAGATCTTTTTGTATCCTAATCCAGGGAATTAATATCATTTTCCCCACTTCAACATATTTAATATTATTTTTCAACTTTACATTTTTCTTTTCAAATATCTCCATACCTTGAAATAATTTTTGAAGTCTACTCAGCTGTTAAAAGCAAATGATTAGTTTGAATTTAATACTACTGTTTTCTGCCCCAGAAGCACCCCAGTGTAAGCTCCCTTTAAGCATTTAAAATTTTATTAAAATATTGACTTTGTTTTGTTTCCTCCCTGTTTTTCTGGAAATAAAAATGATTTAAGAAATTCTAGAATAGGCCATTATATGGATGTGTTAATTGACATAAGTTATTTATATTTCGGGTCATGCCTTGCTGCCCACTTTGGCTGGGACTTGAGAGTAAATAACCTGCTCTCACTAATCTTTAAAATGGTGACTAGAGGTTTCTCTCTGCAGAAATAGAGTGATGTGAGAATAGTGGCCTCTGGAAAACAGAAGGATATCTTTTGTCTTTAAATATGAGAGTTTATTTTTGAACTACAAGATGAATGTAGTTCATGAATGTGATATTCTGCAAGCTTTGCATGTGCATGAAGGAATTATTTATGGTTTAAAATTATTCGACTTCAACATGTCAGGGGAGGGTCTGTTAATTTTATGTAGCTGGTGCCCCAGGCAGAGAAATCTCCTTGACATTCAAAAGCTATATAAAAAATTGGTTTGTCTTATGTGGATGTAAGTTGATTGGATTTTCAAAGAAGTTTCCATTTTAATAAAAATGATTAGAGATTATTATTCAACAATGCCTGAAGGTTGCAATTGGGACCCACATTTGTTATCATTTTGAGCTTTTTTCTTAAGCAAAATTTTGGTTTTAACTTAGTAAAACCTACAAGGAAAATATTAATTAAAAACACAAAAACTGTAGAAGGGAAACACACACACACACACACTAGATGGACTAAGACCCATCTATTTTTTATGTCAGTATAAGTAGCTTTCATTTCTTTAATGTAGTATATATAGCTTTCATTTCTTTAACTATTTTTTTGTATCTACTATGTACTAGGTATTAAACTAAGTATATTCATATATATTATCTCATTTCATTCTCTTAATAGTTCTTTAAGATGGATACCATTCTCCCTATTTCAGAGGGAAAAAAAAGAAACTTAATGAGATTAAAAATTTGCCAAAGATAACAAAGCTCTTTCTTTAGTCATAAGGGATAGCATTTGACAATGGTTCTGATTTCAATGTTAGAGTTCTTTTGACTACTAGTTAGCTGTCACCAGGGCCAATTAACAGGATGTCACCTCTGTAGTGGGCCAGCATGATGTTCTATAGAAAGTAAAGATGATGAAGGTCCTTTTAGATTCCACTGTGACAAGAGAGCAGGAGATGACTGGCTTTGGGACAAGACAGTAGATGTAGAGTGCTCTCCTCCTCACAGAAAAGCAAGCTGGTTTTGATCTCTTTACCCATGGGGACTGTGGAGGATGCGTCCACCAGATCAGTCACTTCAGAATCAGGTCCAGAGTCTATGGGGCTCCGTGTCAATTAGGATAATTCATCCAGCACGGCAGCTGCAAATGCAGGCAGCACAGATAATCCACTGTCATCTGTCATGATCCTTTTTGAAAAATTTCTTTTTTTCTTAATGAGCTTTACTGCTAAGTTGAATAGGGCCATGGGACCACCGCTCTGTTTACAAAATAATCCTCATAACAATCTTGAAAGGTAGGCGATACCCCATTCAACACTGAGGGAAACTGAAGATTAGTAATGTTACATGACTTGCTCAAGGTTGCACAGTGAACGGTGGCCAAGAATGGAACACACCCTGGTCTCTCTCTGAAGTCAGTGCACTGCTCAGTACAATATGTAGCCTGTCTGTACGGCCCCTACCAGTCACTCTACACGGGAGGCACTTTAACTGGGGGATGCCTTCTTCTAGTGGCTGGTCACTACGATGGAAAAAAAAATAGTGAAGCTGGATACTTGTATTGACTAGTTTATTTGTGATTGATTCATTTAAAGATTTTGAAAATCTGGGAAGATTGTGAAATAATCTTAGCATGCTTATTCGTTGGAGTTCATAAGTTTATTTTGGATAACTGAATTTATATCTTACAGAATATAAAGTATGGATAGTTAGGTGGGGAGTTAGCTGGAACCCAGCTTGTTTGCTGAAACTCCAAATAGTATACACTAGTACCCTGTGTAGTCAGAATAATATATTTTGAGCCATTAACTTTGTGTAGCACTGACATAGTCTTTGAACTACACAATGATTTTATCTTCTAATCACTCTTTAAAAAGAAAAAGTTTTGATTGATTTTAGAGAGAGAGGAAGGGAGAGGAAGAGAGAGAGAGAGAAACATCAATGATGAGGGAGTCATTGATTGCCTGCCTCCTGCACGCCCCCACTGGGGATCAAGCCCACAACCTGGGCATGTGCCCTGATGGGGACTCCAACCACAGACCTCTCAGCGCATGGGAAGATGCCCAACCAACTGAGCCACACCAGCCAGGGCGTCTGCTAATCACTCTTTTTCTCCTCTTTCCCCCTTTTCCAAGCATTGACCCCCTCCCCCTTCCTCCACTCCCTCCTCAGGCCAAGGTTATCTGGAGTTTAAGATTAAGGTTTACAGATTAAATTTGTTGCGGTAATCTTTTGATTTGTGTGTTTTTTGTTTTGTTTTGTTTTGTTTTGCTCTGACACTAAAAAAGATTTGTTATTATTACCCCAGTCCATCCAAATTATATACTATAATGGATTATGAGTGAATAAATTAAGGGATCTAGATCTTTATTAATAAAACCACTTTTAGTGGCAATAGTTCTGTAAATGGATACCTTACCTCTTAAACAAAGTGTAATTGGAAAATAAAATACAGTGCCACCCAAATAACAGCTTGTGTTACAAATAATCAACTTGGATGCAGCTACAAGATTTTTCTGGCACAACAGTAAATTAAACACTTCAACAACTTTGTTAAACTAATGAAAAATCCCAATCCTGTATGTTTTGTCTCAGTGATGTAAGAATATGGGCAACAAGGTGTTTCTTTTATTTACATTAGAGCAAACAGAAGAATAATTTCCCAGACAAAGAAAGTTTCTAGAGTTTTCCTGCAGAAATGAGGTTATAGCAGTTAGAAATGTCATTAGTTGCTTAAAGCAATAGAATTTATGACGTTTTCCCCCCCACAATTGGCATTCAGAGGTATGGGGCTACTAGTGTAGGCTCACCCTCTCAGCTATGTCATCAGGGATCCAGAGACTTCCTTTCTTTCTGTGTTGTCATGTTTAGAAAACTGGTTTTCATGCTCCTGTTTCACATTTCAGAATTATGTCTGATTGCAAGGAAGGCGAGCAAGGGTGGAAGAGAACTGCCATGTTGGAAAGGCCAACCATGACTAATCCTCAGGGGCTAGGCAATTGCTGCCTCCAAACAAAATTGGGGTGCTGTTCAGAAAAAAGGAGGGGCTGGACAATGGTCCCACTTCAGAAGTTCACATAGGTTTTGGTCAACAATCTGCTGTTTTTTCCCCTGTTTTCTGAGAAATAGTCTAGTTAAAGTTACCACCTTACCAATAGCTGTTCTTAATGGGTATGCATACTTACGTGTGGATTGTAGGGATTCAGATGTGGAGAGATCAGTGAAGACAAGAGTAGCCTTGGACTATCTCATGAAAGAATAAAATTGAAGGGCCAGTAGGATTAAGGTAGTAGGGAAAGGAAACAGCATTCCAATAAGAAGGGTTGCACAAGTAGAGACAGGGAGGTGAACTAAGCACTTGTCTAATGAGAGAGAATGGAATTACCTTCTGAGAAGAGTTGAGATTGCCTGTGTTACGAATGTCTTTTTATTCTGATTCTTTGACATCCGGGACCTTGCTGACCTGGAGAGACTGTCCCTCCCAGGGCTGGCCAATGCCTAGACATAGCAAATGACTAGCCTGAGAACACATGCAAAGCAACCAATTCAAAGCCCATCCCTCGCAACTAACTCTTTTACTGACGTCTTACATTTTGGGCCATTATCCACCTGCCCTAATTATACCAGGGCCAAGCATGAGACCCCTAGAGACAGCCCCTAAACCCAAAACCTACTGAAAATACTCCAGGAAGCCAGCCCTAAGCCTGCTTCCCCTGCCTCACCCATTTCTTCCATGGAAACCACAGTAAAGGCTCTTGCCTGTAACGTCTCCTCTCTTTCTGCTTCCTGACTGGCCCTGTGCCTCGCCTTCCCCTGCCATGCCTCCTGCTTCTTTTCTAAGGATTTGTGAGTATAAACTTCTTTCTCCATGGCAGTCATTTCCATGTCCATGCATCTTACCATAGCTGATTAAACAGAGGAGTGTGGCACATTCCGCAACACTATCTTTTTTGAAGGAGCACCCGATAGATTGAAAACAGTGTTAAATAAGGTGTCACGCTGTGGTCTGAGATTCCTGGGTTTGGTTCGCTGGGGAGTAAGTAGGACGCTCCTTGAGGAAGAGAGGCTGGGAGGTGTTTATAATCTTGCCACCAGGGTCCCAGGGCTCTAGCGTTGTCTGGTGGTGTGGGGGTTTTTCTTTCAGAGATTCCTCAAAACAAGACTGTGTTACTATGCAAAAGTCAATTATCTTTCAAAGTGATCTTCAGTTTCATTAGTGTCTGAGAAAGAACAGTGAGATTATTAGAAAGACTGAGGCTAATAAGCCACTGATGAGAACCGGTGAGCTCATTTGTAACCTTGTTTCTACAAGTGAGAAGGTTTTTCAGCTTAAGAAAAAGAGATGATTAGGAAGACACAGAAAACGAGTCTTTGCAAGCAGGAGTCTCTTTCTTCTTTTATTCTACCATGAAACGTTTCTGTTGACCATGTTAATATTTTGTTAAGCCTCGAGGTGACCAGGCCCCGGCAAGGATGGACCTTAGCAGAATTGCCACCTGGTGCTGAGTTTCCAGAATTTTCCCCTGGCAAACTGCTGTGCTTAGAGGCAGGAGAGAAGAGACTCAGAAACCCTGCTGAGGGCAGCTGATGCAGAATTGTGGTTAACTCTTAACTCTTCAACTTACTTAAGTAGATAAGATTCAATTAAAGCCAGTTCATGCATCTTTGGTAAATTTAAAGTTTCAGAACTCTTGCTGTTAAAATTCAACTTACTGAGCTACCCCAAACCATTTTCTCCTCTAGACTACGTGCCAAGAAATGTGTGAAAGATAGAAAAAGACCCAAATAAATATGGTAACCAGGAAAAGACTCCACTCCCCGTTTCCTCACGCGCTTGATAAAAGCCAGAGCGCCTAGTGGAGTAAGAGACCGAGAACCAGGGTAGCGGCTGTGACGACGAAGCAGCCACTTCAACTCATAAAAAGCTTCGTTGTAACAGCTTCATTACCAGGCGCTCATTCTAAAGCCATTTGAGGGGAAGGAGAACATGTTGTTCAGATGTAGCGAGAAAACAGGGAGGCAAAATCCCTTTAAATGAGGTCTGGAGATTTTGTTTTTTATTAAACCCATTTTGTAAATGGGTTTTCCACCTGGTTTAAACCAACCATTTTGTTCTTCAAAAGTCTGGGTGGTTGTTTTGCATTTTACAATACAGCCGTTTTGCAGGCCACTGTCCCTGTGATTAGAGGCAGAATTTAAAATCTTTCTGCCACAGAGAGGTGTCTAGAGGAGAGGTCAGCGAACCGAAAGAGCAGCGGGGCTCTGCCTCTTAGCAAGTTAGGCAAGTCCCCTGCCTCTAGGCCCCACTCTTCCCCTCTGCGCCGTGATGGTCTGGGCCAGATGGCCTGGGCGTCCCCTCCCGCCCCAGGATTCTGTGATTCCCAGTCTCCATGACATGCTGCTGTGCAGTCCACGCAGGTGACCTAAGGGGAGAAGGGCAGCTGCAAACTGCAGGCCCGAGGCCTGCCTGGGCTGAGGCGCTGCTCAGCTCAGGTCCACAGTCCTGGTGCTAGTGGTGCAAACTCTGATTTTTTCAAGAGGCTGCCCAGCAGTCAGTTCGTTTTGCCCTGAGATTAATTCTCCCACTCCCCCATTCTCTGCTCTAAATCGAAGGGGTGACTGCTACAGGCTGTGGTTCCTGACTCTCCTCAGCTGGCTTTGCCTGGGTCCTGCCAATGGGAGGTATTGGTGGGAGATGGGGGAGAGGGAGAGGGAGAAGCCAGGGCATTTCTGACCCTGCCTCTCTGCCTTGGGCAGTGCTTCCTGCCGCAGACATATCTCTGCAAGAAGCCCGGCTTTCGTGAGACAGGCCCTCTATGGTTCCCGCGTTCACTGGGTGGCTCTAGTCCCCTCCCCAGCCCCTTTTCGTGTCTCTCTCCCCCCATCTCTGCCTCCTTCTCTCCCTTCAGTTCTAGATGTGAGACTGTCTTCGATGAAATCCCTCTGAAAAGTTCTGGAGCACAAAGTAGAGCCCAGAATCTGTTCCATCTTGAGGCAAGTGGTTGACCAACTCTACCCCTATGTGTTAGTCATTGGACAACTACCCAAGCTTCAGAAAACGCATCCTTGTTTCAGCCATGGTTAGGCAGATCTGATTGTTTTAACCATATTGCCTGGGGTATGGTATGGTGAGGTCAAGGAGAGAGCACAACACACCATGCAGGTCAGTTATGAGGCAGAGGGAGAGGGGAACTATGGGTGTCTTTATTATGGTTTCTATGGGAGGGAATGGGCGAGGCACGGCAAGCAGGCCTAGGATTAATTAATTTGAATAATGTTAATTATTAATTAATTAATTAGAATAATTTCTGAGGGCCCTGCTGGCACAGGGGCTGCCTTGGTTGTCTGGTACGTGGTCCGGGGGCAATTAGGGTGGTTGTATAGTGGCCTGGAGTATATTACTGTATGGTAGGTGCTTGGAGTATGAAATTAACCTGCTGGTCAAGAAAGGGAGCTGACAAACCTCTAGCCAGGCTTCAAAAGTGGGCCAAAATAATGCATAAAAATCTATATTATAGTGACCCACACAGAAACTTCTCCAGGAAGATCTTCCTGGGTTGTAGGAAGGTGTCTCTCTTCAGAGAGACAGGGAAAGCTGCCGAGTTCTCATCTTTGCAAAACTGAGGAGTGATGGTGCCAACACTTCTTGCTCAGCAAAGAGAGACGTTGGGGGTGACCAAAATTTATGTCAGGCAAGGGTGGGGGGGCAACAGTAGGTCCATGGCTACACCATGGCTACTTCTATGACTTCTCCCAGCCTCACTGAAGTAAGCTGTGCTCTGGACTTGAATGATAGTTTTCCCTAGACTCCTCAGCATGATACACAGCATGTCTCATCTAATGATCACTCTTAGAACATTTCCTTGAGAAAGACTATGTATTTTAACACAATCAGAGTTGAAAATGACTAGCTTTTAGGTTATACAAAAGCATTATATGTTTTTTCTCCTTTGCCTAGATTTGTTCAAGTGCAGAAGCAGCAAACCATAGGCTGTGAGCACAAAAAGGAGGCTTTGGAAACAGGCTCAGAGAAATGAAAGGTTTGGTGACAGAGTGAGAACTAGAATCCATATCCCTGTATTGCCTTGCTAGAGGCTGAATGCTCCTGGAAACCAGTTGTCTCATTTGATAATACACCCCTCCCAGTCAAATTCAATGCATATCTAGCATTGCAAACATGAAGGTTGTTAAAGCTGAACTTTGTTAAAGGTTATGAGATGAGAGAGACCTTTCCCTGCTCAGTTTCTCAATGAGGGCAATGGAAATGGCCTGAACTTGAATCAAACAGCGAATGTGTGCAGAGGACTCTGCATGTCTATCCCTGTGGGTGTTGTCTACTCAAGGAGAGTATCGTGTTTGGCCCAGCCTGGGTAGTTGGGCGAATGAACCCAACTAAGCACAATGGCAACTTTAAATGACTGCTCACTGGTTGTGTATTTACTGGATGCTGCTCCATTTAGTCATCAAATCAGCCTCCGGAGCAAAAGATGCTGCTTGAAGAGTCCCTGAAAGAGAACATTATCAGAAGGGCATCCCTCAAAGAGGAGTCACACAGTACCTCTGTGAACAAGAATGGAGTGAAAGTGCATTTGCGCGCAGTCTGCCCCAATTCCCTCCACAGACAGGTGGATGGAAAACTCATAGTCACCTTCTGTTCTTCTAGCTGAAACAATCTTTGTTCTTTTAACCTTTCCAAACTTCCTTAAATACTTGTCAGTGGCATTGAGCATATATTTGTTGACAAGTTTATCATTTTCAGTTGTTAACAATTACCTTGAAGTGAGTAATCACCATCTAGCAACATTCATATTTTATAGAGAAAGGCAAACTCCTCTTTTGGGAAACTTTGGTGGCTCCCCACTGCTTATAGAATGCTAAAACTCCTTGGCTCGATGTGGAAAGCCCCTCTGTCATCTCCCAATGATGGGATATTGTTTTTTCAAATCTCTTAGGCTTTAGCCAATTTGGACTCAGTCATTCAGCAAATATGTGTTGGACCCCCACTATGGACCAGGTACCACGCTGTGCATTGGGGAGAGTGAATCGGATGGGCACTCCCTCATCCTCAAGGTGCCCACTGCCAACACTC
The DNA here is from genome assembly GCF_054644295.1 of Miniopterus natalensis. Taxonomy (NCBI): domain Eukaryota; kingdom Metazoa; phylum Chordata; class Mammalia; order Chiroptera; family Miniopteridae; genus Miniopterus; species Miniopterus natalensis. Next base: position 36,116,419 of record NC_142094.1, read on the forward strand.
TCTTTCCCATACACTCCCTGCGTTTTCTTAACCTTGTGTCTTAGTACTCCCTGTTCACTGACTGCAGTGTCCTCCCTCATCCTCTCATCAGAAAAATGACCACTTATCCCTTAAGGTCTCCTCTGAAGTTGTCCTTGGTTTCTCTCTCACCCCCATGTGCTTCTATAGTACTTACCATATTGTATCCTGCCTTCCAGCCAGTTTTTACAACTCATATTATTCAAAACACTCAGTTGTAAACTGCTCATGAACAGGAATCACATTTCATTCATCTTTTAATCCTTTCTGCCTGGCATGGTGCCTGGCGGCTGTGTAGGAAGAATAAAGATTTGCTGGACTGACGGGGGCAATGATCTCCTGGTCTTGTGCCTCCTGGTGCTGTGGTTAGGCTCCTGATTCCATCTATATATTTGTTTCTCATTTATAGTGACTTATGTCTCTATTAGGCCAAGAATATGTCCATTGCCCCTGATGTGGAACTCTTAGAATAGCTTGAACAGAAGTCAATCTACGAGAGTTTCCCTCATGTTCGATGAATCATTCACTGAGAAACACGGGGTTAAGGTACACTTGCTTTTTGAGTGTGCTCATTTATTAATGTTTATTAGTATTCTATTTACTTGTTCTGATAAGGAATCTTAGCTATTTCCATTTATTTTTATTATAAGCTTTCAGCAACTCCTTTGGGGAGAGTGAAAAGAATTTATTTTCTTCTAAGAGAGTAAAGAGAATATTGTGTGGAGGGTAATCTCTGAGGTGTATTGTTCATGTGGCTGCTCAAATGACCCAGTTACTAATGTAAAACATTCTTTTCATTTCAAAAGCTGTTGACTGGACCTAATTGCTTTTTGATTGTAGAGCTAGCAAAACGTATTAATACTAATCACCATGGATTTTATCATTTGAAAAGATGAGGCATTTATTTCTGTCTCAGTCTTGAACTAAATAAGGACATGTCCTTCTGTAGGATTTTTCCTTAAAAAGTCCATAGATGCATATTTAATTTCATACATTAATTCAATTATGTCTTACATGGGACTTTCTTTACTTGAACTTTTTCAGAATTTTGGTGATTGGAGCTTAAAACTGAAGTCATCTATCTATATCTATCATCTATCTATCTATCTATCTATCTATCTATCTATCTATCTATCTATCTATCTATCTATCTATCTATCTATCTATCATCTATCATCTATCTATCATCTATCTATCTATCATCTATCTATCTATCTATCTATCTATCTATCTATCTATCTATCTATCTATCTATCTATCATCTATCATCTATCATCTATCATCTATCTATCATCTATCTATCTATCATCTATCTATCTATCTATCTATCTATCTATCTATCTATCTATCTATCATCTATCTATCTATCATCTATCTATCTATCTATCTATCTATCTATCTATCTATCTATCTATCTATCATCTATCTATCTATCATCTATCTATCTATCTATCTATCTATCTATCTATCTATCTATCATCTATCTATCTATCATCTATCTATCTATCTATCTATCTATCTATCTATCTATCATCTCTATCATCTATTATCTATTATCTATCTATCTATCTATCTATCTATCTATCATCTCTATCATCTATTATCTATTATCTATCTATCTATCTATCTATCTATCTATCTATCTATCATCTCTATCATCTATTATCTATTATCTATCTATCTATCTATCTATCTATCTATCTATCTATCTATCATCTCTATCATCTATTATCTATTATCTATCTATCTATCTATCTATCTATCTATCTCTATCTATCTATCATCTATCTATCTATCTATCTATCTATCTATCTATCTATCTATCTATCAATCATCTATCTATCTATCTATCTATCTATCTATCTATCTATCATCTATGTATCTAATCTACCTATAATCTATATGCATCCATCCATCCATCCATCCATCCATCCATCCATCCATCCATCCATCCAATTTTTCTATAGAACTAGAAGCAGTAGGATGCATTTTATGTTTATTTTTGGCTACAGTGTGTGGGTTGGTTTGTTCACCTCTTAATTAATTTTGGTTTTATAGTCTAGGGTTTTGCTAGAACTCATAGATAAGTTTGCTTACTCACTGTTTTTAATCTTTGAGGAATTACAGAAAAGGAAAAGATGCCAAAATAAAAACTTGGGAGCAAATTTCTGGAAAAATTTAATTCTTTCATAAGAGAAGGGAGAGGGCAGCGTTTGCATACTAAAGACTGGTGTCCTTGAAACTACTATTGGGAATAAATTATTGAAAGGTAGTTATTAAACATTTAGAAAAGAAAACTGTATTCACTAAGATTCTCATGGGTTCATGAACAATACATTTTGTTAAAATACTGCTTTCTCTAATTGCTTAAACAGGGCTTCTCATCAGACTTTGTTTCCTGGACAATTATCTGTTACTATACCTTTTCTTCTGCCATTTTTTTGGACCTTGGAATACTCTTTTTTTCTACTCTTGTCTATTTAAAGTTTATTCATTTATCAGGATGCAACTCACACTTTAGTGAATCCCTCTCAAATTCCCCAATCAGTATTAAGTGCAACTTCTCATAGAATAAGAGTGGTGTATCTCTTTTCCATTTTTAAAATTCTGCATTATATTTTAGTGTTTTTGAATCTGTTCTCTGCTTATTGAAGACAAAACCTGCCCGACTGTGCCCATGACTCTCTTCTAGGACAGTTGTGAGGTTATACATATCAGGGTTGTTTTCTCCCAGGGTTCCATCACATCTTCTTTTCTTTCAACTTCTCCTAATTGGATAAAATTAGCTGTCAAGTTACTCTTCCTCCTTCCTTCTTTTACTTCAAAGAATGGTACCAGGACAGCAAGCAGGTCCAACATTGGTTAGAATCTCTAGCTTCAGCAGAATGTAACTTTTACCTCCTATATCTTCTCTGTGCCAGAATTGTGGCTTGCACCAGGGACACATATCTTTTGTTTTCTCTGTATGGCTGGGAAGCCAGCACTTGGCTGCAACCTGCTGTTCCTTTATCTTGAGGGTGTTTACCAATGGTGTATCCTCTGGTTTAGACATATCTTTTTTCTTTGCTTCTTCTTCAAAAAGTCTGCTTCTCTCAGTCAAAACTGAGAATATCATTCATTCACTCATGCATGCAGCAAACATTTATTGAGTCCTAGTATGTGCTAGGTACAAGGATACAAAAATAAATAAGATTTCTTTTTGGTTCCCTAGGAGTACTATCACTTCTCAACAAGATAGTTGATCAACAGGAGCATTTAAATATAGTGTTTTAAGACAGGGCCAAAGAGAGACACAGATCTCATGGGAAACCTTAGGGACAGAACTGACCCTGCTTGGCTGGTGGAGTATGATAAGACAAGGTTCCCAGAAGTTGTGATATTTAAATTAACTGGTCAGACATGAGTAGATATTAGCCCTGAATAGGAATTAGCTACATAAAAGTAGAGGGTGGGACATGGGGTTGGGGAAAAGAAGTCATGAGCAAAGGCATTGAGGTAGAAACAGCATGATGTGGGCTGGGAAATACCAGCCATTTGGTGGTGTTGGAGCATGAAATTCAAGCCTGAGTGTCAATAGATAAGGCTAGAAAGTAAGGCAGGTCAGATCTCAGAGAATCTTTAAATGCAATGTTGGCAGGATTCTTGTTCTGAGTTCCACCCCAGCAATTCTCAGTAATAACTCTATTATTATATTTCATTCTTGGGTGAAAACTTAAGTTTTCTTTATGTTCCACAAATACATGAGACTGCTGGTTTGTATTGACTGTTGAATTTTCAGGAATTGTGCAGGTTGATTGTTAAACATAGTTGTTATTAAAAATTAAATTATATAAACATACAACTGATTAAATTCATTAAATACAAAGATAATAAATACTCAAAACTTGTCACTCTCCAGTTATATTAGTACATATTACTGTACCATACTCTTAAGATTATTTATGTTCATTGTTCCTGAAATAGCACATCATGGTGTCCTACTACTGCACATCCCTTCCCAGCTCTATGCCTATTGTATCGAGTTGGAATTAGCCATTGTGGGATATTTATATAATGGAAATGAGCAAACACTATGAGTCAGAGCTTGATTTATTATTTTGTTGACTGTCTAGACTTAAGAAAGCGAAGGAACAAATGTAAATAATGTAGATTAAACATAAAACTGTGTCATGTCTGCAGCCATTCCATTGGGAATAGTGTAAAACATGGAAATATATTCTTTTAGCATTTGAAAAGTATTTTCCAATTAGGCAAAGAAATCACTCACGTCATTGACAAATGCTTATTGTTTCGCCTTTGTCTCTACTTGGTAAGGTGAATGAGAACATCGACCACAACTTATTTTACACCTAAGCTCATTTGTCATTTGCAACTGTAGTTTGGATATAGCTACAAGAGTTCAGCAAAACTCAACAGAAGCATTTTGTGATAATCAATTGGCTATATGGAATTTACAATAAATAATATATTTTATCATTACTTGTAAATTGTGATGTATACATTATTTATATCCGTAAAATTGATAATTAACGTTTATGACTACATACTGTATATGCTATACAATTTTTCAAAGAGCTGATAGTTAAACATTTACCAGCACACTATAGCCTAAACTTATCCTTAACTTGAATCTAGTTCGTTTTCTCCTGTTGATTACTGAGTTCTGTTCTACAATCATTCTTTTTGTTTTTTTATGTAATACATAGATCTTCTTAATATATTTGGTTTTACAAAGATCTGGATTTTCTCTCTCCTACCTAACTTTAAATTACTCTTAATCACACTGACAACTCTCTTGGAAAATAACTCTCTCTCTTCTCTGTCTTTTTGTTACATGCATCATGGCCTTAGCCCATCATTCTATTACCAGGCCCAGAAAATGAAAATTTATTTTGCAACCCCCTTATATAGCTAGTTGTCATTTCCCACTTTCTGTTTTTTCATCCAAATTTTCACCTCTAAAGTACAAGGTGAAATATATAAATGCCACTTCAGTTTGTAAGTTCTCCAGCTTTTTTCCGTGGACTTCATAGTTCTGAAAGAAGTTTTCTAAGCCTTTTATGGCAGAATTAGCAATTTCCACCAGAATTAGTAGAATGAGATAGAAGGGAACTCTAGGCCTTCAGATTCTTCATAGGAGGGGCTGCCACTAGGGGGGACATGTCAGGTTTATGAGAACCAAATTGTCATTCCAAGAAAGCTGTTACTCAGGACCGAATGCTTCCTACCAAGTGCTACCAAGAAACAGGATTCTTGTCAAGAAAACACAAATCATTGCTTCTCTCGGAGGTGCCAGTTCTCCCAGAGACGCAGCTTCAGGCTGCTGCAGAGCTTTATTGCTCCAGCCTCCTCTCTGCATCTTCTCCATCACATTCTTCCACCCACCAACCTCTCCCCAGGCTCCTTGTCATCAGCTTCTTGGTTCTTTTACAGCTCAGATCAGACGTCTTGACCTCCAAGAAGTCTTCCCTGAGGGTAGTGCTCCTAGGTAACCCTGCAGCACCCTGAGTCCTGACTGTCGAAGTGCTGGCATTGATTGTACTGTAGCTGCCTGACTTCTAAACCATCTCCTCCACTGCTCTGTGAGGACAGAGACCACCCCTTTTCTCTACGGCTTTATTTCCAGCTCCCAGCCTAGTACCTGGTAAATGGGAGGCACTCAGCATAGATGCGCTGAGTGAAGCAATGAGTGAACGAATGTATGGTTTCAGATCTGGATGACGCTCCTGCTGATTCAGAGATCTAAGAAGGCAAATGTTCTGCTCTCTAACATACAATACTGAAACACATTGTTACTGTGCAACAAATTCGCCCATTCCAGAGGGGGAACAACCATAGCCTCACAGTAATAATACTGGTTAACTGCTCTTTTGAAATTTCCTGGTCAAATGCTGCTTGGACCTCCTAGAATATTCTGAGATCGGACTTGGGTCCTGCTCTCTTGGTGTGGCTCCGAGTTCGTTGTTCCCTATAGTGCTCTGAGATATCTTTCCTTTGCCATACACCTCCTGGCCATTTCAGAAAATGGAATTAAAATGTGTGCTTTGAGTACATTTTAACCTTCCTCCAACCCAGAGAAAGTTGGGGACCTACGGACCCTTTCACAACTCGACCAGGCTCAGTCTCGCCAAGCTCAGGCTGGCAGTGCTTCTACCAATACAGCCGTTTCTCCGAACTTGTGGGTTTTCTATATATTTTATTTGAGTTCACACTATGTGCCAAAGGCCACATCAGCACTTTTTAAAAAAATAGGTTTTCCTCTCCGGACTTAATTAATCCTATTTTCAGCATAACTGGTTGCTGTGGGACCATCCCATCCCCTAAGCTTTATAGAAACATTTTTGGCGCAGCTTAGAAGATATTTTTTCAGAGGTTTTAAGAAGGATTTGCAAACAAACTCTTGATTCAGTCTTTACCCCCAGGGCACGTCTTACTGCAGTGCCCTAGATCTTTGCCCCAGGATTTATCTTAATTTGAGATGCTTACTGGTTGAAAAGACTGGATATGAGAAACCACTTTATTTTTCAGATCTGCAGGTCCCTGCATTTCTGGGCTATGTTCCCTCTTAGTTTTGTTTGCAAATTTGCTACTTTTCACTTGCTCTCATCTCTCTTAGCATCTGATCATAAACAGCTAAAAGTAACCAGCTGATGCTTTTAACATTCTATCTAGAGAACATCTTGGACAAGTTCAAATATTTATTAGATATATTTTCTATCTTCCACGTTACTGCAGGTGACAGTTTAATGAAGTGTTTTATGTCTACATTATATGGGCCCCCATTTCTCTCTCTAGCCTCCTGTAAGATTTCTAATCTTTTCTCTAGCTTTTTTTTACAATTTCTTTCACATTTTCTCAGCCCCCACACACCATCTAGTTCCAAAGCTAATGCCTCATAATTTAGGTTTTTATTATAGCAGCACCAATTTCTGTATCACTAGCTATTGCTGTGTGACAAACGGTCCCTAAACTTATTGGCTTAAAACAATCATTTATTAAGTTTTAATAATAAATAGTTCAGAGCCATATGGCAAAGGGAATGGATACAGACGGGGGAAGGATGGCCATTAATGCCAGCTACTCCAAAGATTAAGGCTTTTTGTGTTGGAATTATGGAGGAAACATTTTTATTTGATGTTGGGTAATGGTGTTATTTTTCTCTTCATCCATTAAAAAAAATGCTTTGATTAAAGGGCACAGTTTCCTTTCTAAGAAAAAAAATCAAAGGCAGGTTTTAACTCTGCAAAAATCAGTGAAGAAAGGGAACTGTGGCTTAAGAGTTGTAAATCCAAGTTTGAAGCAACTAAGATTTCTACAAGCTCTTACTTCAAAGGGTAGAGTGCCGAGCGGGGCAGCTTGGTGCAGGAAAATCTTCTCTTTATTGGCGAAGTCACTGTAGGAACCAATATGTTCTCTTTCTGCCAAGGCTCATAAAGGAACCTATAGATCTTTGAAGTTCGTGAAACTAAAACCCTTTGGGAAAATTATTCAATAAGGCAGAGGCTGAGAATGAAGAAACTGGACACAGCAGGGAAAGCTATAGACTGATAGGACTTTAAGGCCCGGGGGCTCTGTGGTACAGTGAGTGGAAGGAAGCAAGTGTGGGGGGCTGGGGGCTCCATCCTTTAGTGCTTTGTGAAAAAGAAAGGGTTTGAGTTCATGCTGGTAAACAGGGTTGCTAATAGAACCTCTGTGTTTGAATTTTTAACATCTTGCTCTGGATATTACATTTATAAATACTAGCTAATGTTCACATACTATTAAATATTTTTGCAAAAATGTTACCGAGAGACATGTGCTCTATTCTTTGTCATTTAGTGAACTACTCAGGGAGACAGAAAACCCTCAAACTCAGTGGTTTGACATTAATATAAGTTTGCTTCCCACTCAAATCATGGTCTCAGGTGGGCAGAAGGGAGGCTCTGCTCCAGGAGGCCCTTCAGGAATCCAGGCACCTTCCATTGGCAGCCCCACCCTACGACAGCTCCTTGGAGTCCTCTCTGTTCAGCTGGGAGATGGTGAAAAGACTGAGGCAGTTTGAAAATGGCCACACATCCTCGGTGATCTTTTGATGTGCACATACCTCATATATGCTCAAAGAGGTGGCATCTCATCTCCTTCCCCTTGAATGTGGATGTACTTAGAAACTCGCTTCTAATGAATAGGAAAAAAATATGGAAGTGATGGCGTGTAGCTTTAGAGACCAGATCATAAAGGCATTGCAGCTTCTGGCTAGCTCCCTCGCCCTCAGATTGCTTACTTTGGGGGAAGCTAGCTGCCATGTCACAAGGGCTCTCAGGTAGCCATGTGGAGAGAGAGGCCCATAGGGTGAAGATCTGAGGTCTTTTGCCAACTGCCAACAAGGAAATGACGCCTTCTGCCAACAACCTTATCAGGAAGCCACCTGGAAAGGGAATCTTTCAGATCCAGTCAAGCCTAAAGATGACACAGTCCTGGATGAGGGCTTGACTGCAACCTCATGAGAGAACCTGAGCCAGAAACACCCAGGAAAACACTCTCAGATCCCCTGCCCTCAGAAATTGTGTGAGTTAATAAACGCTTGTTGCTTTAAGCTGTTGAGGTTTAGGGTGATTTGTTACACAGCGGTAGATAACTGCTACAGAGAATGAAGCATTATGCATGGGAGAGTTTTATATTTTGAGCCTGCAATTAGCATAAACTCTTTCCTACTCCACTCCATTGGCTAGAGCTGACTTACATGGTCACACTTACCAACCTAACAGTGAGGCTGGGGAGTATAGTGTAGCTGTGAGCCTAGGAGGAAGGGAAACACCTGGGTGAACAGTTGTCCAGTCTCTGCCATATTCAGTGAATTTATATTTGGAAAGGTTTGGACCACAAGGAGCTGATGCCTGTTTAACCACGTTGAGACAAAATTCTTAGAGAAAATAAGTAAAGCCTTTGAAATATTAGTATTTCATATTAGTCCCTCTTCTGAGTGATGCCAAATATCTCTGGAGTTATTCAGGAAAACATGAAGAAGTTTTGGTTTGTCTGATTTACTATTGCTATGATAACAGTGATTATAGTAATGATAATAATAATAACAGCAGCAACAAAAGTGATACCACGGCCAACAATATTCTCAAACACCCAGGCCTTGTAGGAAGCACTTTATTAATCATCACAAGAATTGAATGAAGTAGGTACAATTATCTAAATTTTACAAATGGGAAAATGAGACTGAGAGAGCACTAAGCAACACGCTCAAAGTCTCTTCAACATCTGGGAAGGGCACAGATCCAGCTCTTTAACCTCAGTTTGTATTCCTGCAGAGCTTAGAAATGTGACCTCTAATCAGAGTGGCAGGGTGTTGAAGGGAGGGACTGAGTTCTGCCGAGAGTGTTTTTAGCAGATGGTGTGGCAGGAGCCTTGGCACGCCACCCAGCGCAGGTGGAGTGAGGGTCTGGTGTGCTCTTCTGTACTGGGGAATAGCATGAGGGCGCTGGATGCTTCAAATACAACTATCATCCTAAAAGCAGGTAGAAAGACAAACACTAAATGAATAAAACTTCAACTTGGCCAAATTCACATTTCTTTTCTTTAGCACAGCCTAAGTTAGATATACGTGAGCCTCAGTTTCTTCTTCTATATGCCAGGAATAAAAATACCTGCCATAAGGGCATGTCGTAGGGCTTGAAGGACATGATTTTTGTGAAAACGTCTGGAATATTTTTAAAAATTTTATTAAATTTATTGGGGGGACTGGTTAAAAAACAGGGTTCAAGTGCACAATTCTATAATTCATCATCTGTATATTGCACTATGTGTTCACCACCCAAAGTCAAATCTTTTCCCGTCACCATATATTTGACCCCTTTACCCTTTATGACTTCCCTCTGGGAACCACCATACTGTTGTCTGTGTCTATGAGTTTTTGTTTGTTTGTTTGTCATCTTTGTTGCTTTCAGTTTTATATCTCACATATGGGTGAAATCACGTGGTTCTTGACTTTTTACATTGGGAGAATTTTTTGGCAATGCTACCATTTTTTTGAGTACTTCCATTACCAATGCCAATGTTTTGTAGTCTCTGCAAAATAATGGCATATCTTATTGTAGATAAGAGGCCATATCTTATTGAATATTATATCCCTAGTGCTTAGCAGAATATCTGGCACAAATGACTGCACAATACATTTTTGTTGATAGAATCATTTCTTCTCCATTCTGCCTGGGAAGTAGGAGCTCGGTCCAAGATGTGCGGTCTAATAATCACCTCTTCCCTTTGGGTGCTGCTCAAGAGTTCACAAAGTGCTTTCACACACAGTATCTCATGCCAGTTCCCCACCAGCACATCGCCACTGCTCACTCCTAGAGCAGTGGGAGGCAACCCTTATTAAAGTACTTTGTCCAGTTCAGGATTGAAGAAAACCTTAAAACTCAGAGAGTGCCCAGAGGAGAGCAATAAAAATTGATTAAACAGAACTTCTGAAGAAAGGTTAAAAGAACTGAGGTTATTTTAGCTAGAGCTGTTGGTAGGGGAATAATAAATTTTCAAGAAACAAAAGAATATTTTACAAAACTTTCTGGTTACTGTGGGCTATTCCACTGAGGATAGCAGAAAAGGAATTTTGATGACTTTTCTCTTTGACATTAACAAGCAACCTCTCTTATCCTCTCCGCCCATGGGGTTGCAACAGCCATTTGCTCTCTGAAAAATTTTTTATTGCATTAGGACTTCCTATCTAGAGCTTTGTGAGTCTCAGGTACTGTGAGTTCACTGGGGCAAGGCAGAGAGGAGGCATTTTAACTAAGTAAAAGGTTAGATTATATTTATTCCCTGACTTGGCACTTCCCAGAAAGAAGACGATGAACCCAATCAACCAGAGGCCCCAAAGACATTTAGAGACACTACAGCTCCCTTCTTTGTTGACTCCCCAAGACTTCTCAAGGATAACTCTTGTAAATCTACTACATTCCATAACATGTGCATGAATAGCGTACTCATTTTACTCTTGTTCAATTATCCTATAATATTTATGGATAGAGGGAGGTTTCCTAGCAGAATAGGAGCTTGGAAATGGGTATTGGCACTGCCACTAGGACACTGATATTCCTTGCCTGAGCCATAAAGTTAACTTGTGTTAATTTCACACAGCATTCTATATGCCAGGTGCTGTTTTAAGCACTGAGAATTCAGTGGTGAATTGTATATATTGGTCCTTGCCCACACAAGGACCAGTGGGGGATACAGACAAATCAAGAGCCAAGTTTAATATAGTCAGATATGTGCTATGAGACCATAGGAGAAACCGACCTAACCCAAAGTTAGGAGGTCGGGGAAGGTTTCTGTTGAATCTGATGCCTCAGTAACCCATGAAAATTGAGCAAGCATTATGAATTATCACTAATTCCTTCTTTGGCTATAGTATCAGTCCAGATATCTCTCATTTTGAAAATAGACATTATTACCCAATCCATTCAGTCACCTCTCTTCTACCATTTATTATTTTTCATTTTATTTTCAAATTATTATCTCTATGATCCAACAATCACCTGCATGGTTTAGGGATAAAGAAGGTCACCAGGTGTAGTTAACCCAGGTTAAATTAATGTCAATAATAATATGCTAAGAGGTAATGCTCACTCTTGAAGCACAGTATTGGTGAAACATCCTGGCAACCCACACATTGATGTACCTCTGACCATGAGGTTCATATAGAAAAGAACCTACACTCACTTGGCTAGAGAACATCAACAGCCCATACAGGGATCCCAGGGCACTTCGATGGCATTGGTGAACTATTATGGTTTTCATTAATTTTTTTGTTTAATAACCTGAATGAGGCCCCAGTGTAGTGATATAACTTTTTGAAATTAAATTTGAACTGCTCAAAGTTAATTAATTACAGTTAGCTTTGTAGAAACTATACAAAAGGGTGAGTGCCCTGTTCAGGGTGGTTTCTCCCTCCTTGGGACAATACCCATACACAAGGGATGGCCTTCAGTGGCTGTGCATTTATAGCTGACAGACACAGGGCTAGACACCTGGTCCAAGCTGGACCAGTCCCATACCATGTCAGTGATTTTTGAGTTGGGAAAAGAAAAAACATGAATCTGTCTCTTGGCACTAGCCGCTGCAGAATATAAGCCTTGGGCACTTGTAGTGACCATGGGCCTTCCCCTGGGTTGCATGAGAAAAATATAAAAAGATCCAGGCAAAATGGGAGAGAATGAACATTTTTAATTTATTCAAAGTTTCAATCTAAAGCCTCAATGAAATCTACCACCTGTATTACAAGGGGACTGATGGATCCAGAACAGGAAGAAACAAAGGTTGAGAAAGATGGCACTGGACACTAGAGAGTGACCCAACTGGCCAAGTGTTCAGAAGGTTTGGTCTAATAGATCACAGACAGGCTAAAAGCCACATTTTGTTGAGAAATGATGTCAGACTGGTTAAAGAATATGGCATATTGGTTCCTGGCTTCCATCATTCCCAAGGCCCAGTTATTTTTGTGACTGTCCTGCAGTTTGGTTATGTGAGATAAGTCCTTTGTCTTTTAATAAATTCCTTGTGTTCTGCCTAAGTTACATGACAATGGGATTTTGTCTCCTACAGCTATGAGTCCTGGTGAAATCAGGCCTACAGTATAGATAGGTAGACACCTGCTAATTAGCCACCTGGTGGCAGACAGTCGAGGGACAGAGCATAAGGCTCTCCGGCCTCTTGTTTTATGGGCTTGTCCATCAGGATATCTTTGGGGACAAGGAGAGTCTGAGGAGGCCACAAATTTGGCCCAGCTACCGAGGTTCTATTCTACACTTGCATTTGCAACCTCAATGCCAGGCTGCACACTGCCAACCCATTAGCCCTGTGGCTGTTTCTAGGGCCTCTTACTAGTTGCCTACCCAGGTTCTGGGCTCTGACAGAACGAGCTTGGGATTCCAGCCCTGATGATTAGGGGGCAGCCGTGTGTCTTGTGTTCCTCACTCCACTCAGTCTCGGTTTTCTTATCCAAGAGAAATGGGTGCCCCGCTGGGTATTGTTAAGAATAAAGAAGGTTTTACATATAGATATTGGGCAGAGCACCTGGCACATAACTGCTCAATAAGTATTAGCAACTATTTTATTACAAGCCAGGTCTACAAATAGGAAAGAAATGTGCTTGTTCACTCAGCTTGTGCAACAAGGCAACGGATAGGGTCAACTTTTCAGATGCAGCGACTCTAACCCTGGTAGAGAGGATGTGTAGATAGTGCTTCAGTGCCTCAGGGGAGACCTGGACAAGGTAAGGTCAGGTTCTGATCGCTTTGCTATTTAGGACAAAACCCAGTAACCTTGCTCTCCTCTTTCCTTGGACAAAATGCAGCAAAAAGCCTTCTGAAATCACTCAGTGACCTTGCTCTATTATGCCTCACTTCATCCTGGAGTCCCGCAGACCCTCTTCAGGGGGCTTAATTATCCAAAGTATCCAAAGAATCTAATTATAACAACCCAAGATTGCCCTGAAGTTGCATTTATGCTCAGCAAAAAAGTCATAAAATCTTTCCTGCTCATAGCTCCTGTTTAGGTTTTCACAGTTTGAGGTAAAGATTGCTGATCTTAAGAGGAGTTTAAGGTCAGCCGAGTTTCTTTCTGGTACTTTTTATCTTCCTTCTCTGCTCTGAAGCCTCTCTCTCTCCTACACCCCCCATCTTCCCCAATTCCTGCTCCCCCTCTAGTTAACAAGAGATCTGAAAAACATAATTGCTGAGAGTGGCTTTCGAGTTAGACACCTCTGAATTTCAATCCCAGCTCTAATGTGGTGATAAAAACACTTACTTCCCCTTATGAGTATGTAATACATGGTCAATAAAGGAGAATTGAGAATTATTATTAAAAGCAATTTCTTCTATTAAAATACCAAAGTAATGATCATTGAAATGTGATCTGAGGATAATGTTCATCTGAATTACCTTGAGTTCTTACTAAAAATGTAAACTCCTGGGTCTCATTCCCAAGCTACTGACCTCTGGAAGTGGGACCCAGGTATCTGCATATTTTTCACAAGCTCCCCAGGTTATTGTTATGCACATTAAATTCTAAGTCACTGAAATTATACTTGAAGACCATGGGGGCACTATGTGTTACCTTTCTCAGTCGTATTTCTATTTTGGCCTGACCTCCGACACTGGGGTGAGAGAATTTGGGACTGTGTCTCAGGCATTTTTAAGCTTTAGTGCAAAGGCTGTTATGAACTCCAAGGACAACTAGTGCCCTGACATCACAATGAGTCCACATCTAAGGCTGACTCCAAAGGTAATTCTACTTTTGCTGCTTGAGCCCGTAGTCTCTTAGGAATGAGCCGTGCTCAACTGTGGGTGGTTTAGGCATTTGGGAATGTGGGTTTTTGTTTTGTTTTGTTACCAAATGATGGGTGGGTCCCGAGATACAGGTGTCCTGCCTTGCTTGAGGTCGTTCTGCACAATAAAGTGCCTTGTCTCCTGTGACATAATGTCCCTGCTAAAGGCCTTGGATGAAGGGAGGAAAAAGGGACAGTTTTCTGTCCCTGTTCACTTGTGATGGTGGAGACACATTCCCCAGAGCACCTGGAAGTGAAAGACTGGTGACAATCCCCAAACACTGGTCTGCCTGCTATGTGAGACCTGTTCTGCTCCTGCTCAGAAATACCTCTGGCTCCTCTTCGCTGGGTCGTTTTTCACTTGCAGGTGACGCCTTCCTTCTGGACCATATGTGTGGCCATAGCTGGAAATCTCCTCATCAGAGGCAGAGTTACCATAAAGCCAATGCAACTTGACCTTCCAAGCTCTTCTTTTGCACAGACGCCCGTGGCTCATGATCGCTGGGAGCTAGAGTGGAGAGGGAAACCAGGCTGACATCTGGAGGCTCTGTCTGCATAAGCACTTCTGGTCAATTGCCTAAATCTCACGGGAAAGGCAGCTGGATTTTCAGGGTGCCTATAACCTGTGATTCTTTTTCTCATTCAAAGCAAATATTTACATTTGTACCTAGTTTTGTATTTGTAATTTTGCATTTATTTTCTTAGAAAGCCCCTGTATAAACTTCAGACTCCATCAAACCTGGATCTTCCCTCACTGCTGATTGGAGCTCATTTGCTCTCTAGATATGTTTTGAGGAATGAGTAGATTTTCATATGAGAATAAAATGAAGAGTCCATGTTGATGTTTTGGAGCCATAGGTAAACTGAACATTGCGTTGCATTTTCCATTGGTCAAGAGTGGTCTCACGGCAGTAAATCTCCCACGTTTCCCAGCTGCTGACTCAAGGCACTCTCAGGTTTCATCTGCACAAAGCCAGTGGAATCCTGCAGGGACTCCTCAGTGCAGCAGTGGGGTCAATCCAGCTGATGTGACACACGATGGCTGATACAGGCGTCTCCTGATCACCATCACAGCAAAGTTCATCAGGATGGTTCCCCACTGCTAGGTATGTACTATTGCACTCCAAAGTTAGTTCTATTGAAAGATTCTAGTTTCTAAGAGAGTCATGAAAAGAATCAATAACACCTGGTGGACGACTCATCATCTATAATCTAGAGTTGGCTGCTCCTGAATAGCTGGTAAGTCTTTTGACAGAAAATTCTATCTATGGACAGAAAGGGACATGTGAATTAATTTGCTTCTCTCAAAGGAAAGCCATGTTTTGAATATACTGGCCCAGTTATATGGGAAGCATTGTATCCTCAAACGTGAGAAGCTATTTTGCATTGACTTTCGCTTTAATATTTACTCTGCTTTTTCAGAATTTCTCCATTGAAATAACTCTAATTTTCAGACAAGCTCCATTCAACTATTTGTTGAGGTTTTCCTCACTTTTTTTCAAAAGGCCTCCATTCTCTTTCTATTTCCATGCATCACAAATTAACTGACTTTGAGCAAATCTTTTATTTAGCCTCTCTGGGCTTCAGCATATTTTTGTGTTAAATTTAGGTTAGTTCAGTGGTTCTTACACACCAGTGTACATCAGAGTCACCTAAAAGAGATTGTTAAAACAGATTGCAGGTTGTACCCGCAGGGTTTCCTATTCAGTAGGTCTGGGATGGAGCTGAGAATTTGCAAGTCTAATGAGTTCTCAGGTGATGTTGCTGCTTCTAGTTTGAGACTGCACTTTGACAACCCCTGGGCTAGACAAATGGACCCTAACTCTGGCTGATTATCAGAATCATCTGGGGGAACTTTAGACTAAGAAAGATGTTCAAACTCTATCCCTGCATGCATTGGTATCTCCTGGAGCCTGGGCCAGGACTAGAGTGAGGTATTCTTAAGGCTGTGCAAGTGTGGATCCTGAGCGTGAGTGCCTCCTTAAATTTTGCATATTCAGAACCCTATCTCTCCCTAGTCCTGGTGCTTTTGGGACTAGAGTTGAGAATTTATATTTAATGCATCAGACTAGCTGCTGCACAAGTGTCTCTCCAAAGCTTGCTGGAGTAACAAGAGCATAGGTTAGCCTTTTACCCATTTATAGATTAGCAATAAATTAGCAACAAGGGACACTAGTGATATTTTTAGGGCTAAAGATTCACAGATCACGCTCTTAATAAACTGTTTCAGTTGAATTCCTTCCTTGGGTAGGACCTTCCAGTTTTTCAACCTGTTGAGGGGTAACTGCTGATGAATCAGTGAACTAAACTAGGAAAACATAAAATGCAATAGAGTGAGAGCTGGTGATATGCTCTCTGCAGTAGCTCCTCTTTCCTTACCATTCATACGTATGCTTGCAAATAATATTTAATAATAGTGCATCACAGAGGCAAACAGTGCTTCTTTTTTCTAAGAATAACTTATTTTGCAATAATTTCAAACTCAGAGGAAACTTGTCAGAACAGTACAAAGAACTCCTATATCCCCATCATCCAGATTTTCCAACTGATAATTTTTTATTTGCACGACTACCCCGTGTTCTTGGTCCAGGATCTCATCAGGCACATGCCATGTGTTTAGTGTTCAGATCTCTTCAGTGTGGAAGAGTTCTTTGGTTTTTCCCTGTCTTTCATGTCCTTGATGGTTTGGAAGAATACAGCCCTTTCATGTCAGAGGCTGACTCTCAGCTATCTGATGATTCCTCAGGACCAGGCTCAGGTTGTGCATTCTTGATAAGCACACTGCAGAAATAGCCCTTCTCAGGGTATCATATCAGGAGCACTCTCTTGACCTGTCCCACTACTAATGATGTGGACCTTGATCACCTGGTCCTGTTGGCATCTGCCAAGTTTCTTCACCAATTTTTCCTCTGTACTCAATTAGAATTTTGTGGGAGGTATTCCAAGGTCACACCATATCATCCCATGTCTATGATGGCTGCCAAATGGTGATTCTCCATTTCTATTACTTTTTCTACATTTATTAGTTGCCATTTTACTGTAAATCAGAGTTTATTAGTATATGGACTCACGTATTTATTATTCAGGTTCTCCAGAGAAACAGAACCAATAAAAATACCTATAACTGTCTATATCTTTATCTGTATATCAATACATATATACCTACAGTTGAGTTTGAACAACATGGATTTGAACTGTGTGGGCCAACTTATAAGTGGACTTTAAAAAAAATACAGTAAATGTATTTTATCCTATGATTTTCTTAATAGCATTTTCTTTTCTCTAGCTTACTTTATTGCAAGAATATAGCATAAAATACATATAAAATAAGATTCTGGAGAAGACCAGCATATTGTGAGCAGTTTTTAATGCCATTCCTCATGAAACCAAAGATGGTGTCCAGGAAAAAAAGTCTGCTGATAACATGTTCTTCTGATGGTGTTCTTAGAAGTTCTTGTTGTTTCCTGCTGAATTTCCTTGCCAAAATATTTAGCACATAACCTGAGAACTGCAGCAAGGAGGGTGGGGGGAGAGACAAGACACAATTGATTTCTGAGAATTTTTGCTTTCCTGAAAAGATTTCAGGTTTTGCAAAGTTGTCTGCTATTTTTAAACGTTCTCATTCTAATGAGAAGCAGACCTGGCATCATGTAATGGTTGAGTTGGTATGATAATTGCGTCACAATAAATAGCTTGAGGTGCTCGACCTACGACCCACTGTTCTCTCCCAACAGGGACTCTTTGATAGCAACAGATTTTAAAGGGCTGGTATTCCTTCAGACCATTTCTTCTGGGTATAAATAAGGAAAAGTCTACCTTGTGTTGGGTATGAGTAATTTTGTATATTTGCTTAGATGAGGAGTGTTATTATCCAGAGAAAATTATGCTGAATAGGAGATAGTTGGAAAAATCAAACCTCTTGTTTTTCAGGCAAGAAATTAAAGTATCTTGGTATTACTAGGAAGAAAATGGACTGAAAATGGCAGTTTTAAAGAACACAGATCTCTTCAGAATATGGCAGAAGAATACTGGTATCTTCAGACTTATGTAATGGATATGTGAAGACATGCTTCATATATATTTTCCCCTAATTCCATTAGTAACTTAAGGTGTAAGCTTATAGGAGAAAAAGAAGTCATTTATATTGTTCAGGGAATGATACAAGATGGAATGGGGGTGAGAAACCTATAAAATCTAGCTGTGCCCTTAAATTGCTTATGATTATGGAGGGGGGCAGAGGGGTTGTGTCAGTGTGTGTATGTGTGGTGTATATGTGTGTGTGTGTGTGTGTGTGTGTGTGTATGTCCATGTGTCTAATGGTCATGGCATTGTTACATTTGGCAAGTCAGAGCAAGAGGGCTGGCTGGCTACCCGATGGGGCTTCACAACATGGCATTTAGTTTGGTGAATTTACTAGCTTCCTAAAGACTGGCTCACAGTATTTAAGTATCAAAAATGGATTCCTCAGTGGCTCAGAGTTGATTGGATTCAGCGATGATGACTCAGTTTAACAAAGCTTACAAAAGTTAAATGTAGGAATCCAGAATGCCAATTGATTACTCCACAATGGGAATTATAACCCTCACCGGACAAATGTTTCCATCAGCCTAATCAGGGTATTCTTTCCTCATAGTCCCATGTAAGCAGAAGTTTACTTGGAGTCACAGAATCAAAATCAGGTTGTTTAGTTATCTGATTTCAAAATATAATGGCATCATACCTAATTGGCTGGTGCATTCATTTCCTAAATGAAATGTAGTAGAACCCATCAGGATGCGTTCTTGAGCCATGATAGAACATTCTTGTCTGGACATTGCTTAGACCAGCACTGCTCATGGTGACTTCTGATACTTCTTCTTGTTCCTTTCCATGGGTGACTGGAGACCCTCTTGGATTAGCATATTCTTTTTTTCATAGTAGAATCTCTTCTTTGAAAGATGGTGAATTCAACAAAAAGATTGGCTAAACTCAAAAATTGTTTAAAATGATGCACGCATACTTACATTTAAAAAAAAAAAAAGACAGTTATCAATGTAAATTCATCCCCTAACCTTTTGATGTAGGGCCATCTAATCACATTTGCTCTGACTTTTAGTTGGATTATATAAACGATACCCATTCTGCTTTGACTCTAATATGCTTAAACTCAGCCTGGTATATTAGAGAGTAGCTAGTCATCCAAAAGTGAGCATTCAGCATGCTGGGGTATGGTCAGATACATTGCAGACAGCTTTAGAGAGCTTGGTTAGTCCAGGGAGCTTCCACTGTATATTAATTGTTCATTTCATTTACAAGTTAGAGCTTGCTTGCCTAGGAGTCATTCCATCTCTGGCTTTGCATTTCTCTTTATTGGTCCATTATGTGCTATTGAGCAATTAGAGAACAACCTCATTTCCCTTCATCAGCAGCATGTGCCTCCAGAGATTGGTTTTTCTCTCCTCTCTAGTAAGAGAGGTGCCAGAAAAATCATTTTAGAATCACTCAAAGCAACCACATTCCATGCTACACACCGCAAGGGCAGATGTGACTGCTCTGGATCTTTGGGGAGCTTCCGCAGGGGCCATTGTAGGGTATATAGCTCCATTATCCAGAGAAATGGAGTACAGTCAGGTCTTTGGGTTGAAAATGAAAAGTTACTTGACTTCTTGGGTTCTGATGAGGGGAGTGGAAGGCTTCGGTTCCAGGTTTATGAAGTGGTGGTGCTAGAACCAGTCCTGACAGTATTCCTTGGGTGACTGATGCTCTGAGTGAGGATGGTTATGCAAAGTGGAAAAGCTGGGCTGTGAAAATTTGAGATCCCAAGCATGGGCTACTCTGGACTAAGTTGAGCATGGAGAGACTGAGATCTTCATCCCTGTGAACCAAAGTGGTCCATGTAGGAATTTGGGCCAGCCATGCACTGTTGACAATTATCCAAAACTTGGAAGTATGACAAAGGGAGAAAGCATGTTCTTTCAAAGTCATGTTGGAACTTTGCTATGGGTCATCCAAGAGTGCTAAATTACTTTTGATTTACTATCCTCTACAGACTAAGGCCCAGGTTCTGTGAAGTTTTAGGCTAATGGGTAGATTTTTTTGGTGCAGATGAAAATGAGTCTTTCCTGTAGAAAAGATAATCCTAAAGGTTATGTTTTTAATGCCCCATAGGACATCATCAGTTTTATATTCAACCTAGTATTTATTCTAAAAACCCCGAAACCGAATCTAAAACATCCCAAATTCCTCAAATGGTCTTGGACTCGACTTTCCCATGAATGAGTTGAAGGCTTGGCATGTGCTCATTCTTTACTTGCTTGAGTCAGTTTTCTGCTTTGACATGCCTCTGTCAGGCTGCTTTAGGGTCTGTCTCTATTAGTGATCGCATGTGGGAGAGAGAAGTAGAAACATCTCACCCTGGTGGGGTTAGTGGGGTAGGTGGATTGAGTGGCCCTGTTATTGAACTTAGGTTTCGAAGCTCTTAGACAATTCAAGAGGAGGACGGCATTTCCAAGTCCTTCTGTTCTTAATATAGGGTGTGGGGTGTAGTGGTGGTGGTGGTGAGGATGGGGCTCCAATGATCAATTGGAAAGGAAAAATGATGTGACAGAAATTCTGCATTGTTTGTGGAGTAGTTTATATCAGTTATCTAGAGGAGTGCATTACTCTAGAATTATTTAGGTCAAACTCATTCTCTTCCTCTTGTACTTCTGACAGTGGCATTTAAAAGGGGTCCTGAGAATAAAAATATGCTCAATGTCACTGATCATCACAGAAATGCAAACTAAAACCACAATGAAATATTACCTCACACCTGTCAGAATGGCTACCATCAATAAGACAGCAAACAAGTGCTGGCGAGGGTGTGAAGAAAAGGGAACCCTCGTGCACTGTTGGTGGGAACCCAGATTGGCGCAGCTGCTGTGGAAAACACTATGGAGGTTCTCAAACATTTAAAAATGGAACTGCCTTATGACCCAGTGATTCCACTTCTGGGTATATATCTGAAGAAGCCCCAAAGACTAATTCGAAAGAATATATGCACCCCTATGTGCATTGCAGTGTTATTTACAATAGTCAATGTATGGAAACAACTGGAGTGCCTATCAATAGACGAGTGGGGAATTTCTATCTTTATTTGCTTAAAAATGGCATGAAGAAATACCAGAGGATATATAGGGAACTATTAAATTTATTTTTAGGTGAAATACACATAGGCTACAGGAACACAGAGAATGAGACTTCTCAGAGTATGCCTTTCTGCAAAATTTGGATTTTTTTAAACATGTAACATTATTACTGATTTAAAAATTAAAGTATATTTTAAAATTCCAAAAAAAAAAAAAGGCCAGTGAATAAAAAAGCTGTGGCACATATAAACAGTGGAGTATTAGTTGGCCCTCAGTGAAATAAGTCAATCAGAGAAATACAGATACCATATGATTTCACTTATATGTGGAATCTAAAGAACAATATAAATGAACAAACAAAAGAGTAACAGATTCTTAGACACAGAGAACAGTCTGATCATGTTGCTATGGCGGGGGGTGGAGGGACTGGGTGAAAAAGGTGAAGGGACTGAGAAGTACAGATTAGTAGTTATAAACTAGTCTTGGGGATGTAAAGTACAGCAGAAGGAATATAGTCTATAATATTGTAATGACTGTGTATGGTACCAGTTGGGTATTGGAAATATTAGAGGGAACACTTTGTAAAGTATATGATTGTCTAACCACTATGCTGTACACCTGAAACTATAGAATAATATTGAATGTAAACTGTAACCAGAAAAAAAAATTAAAAATAAATAAATAAAAGGGGTCCTGAGGGGTGGGGCATAGTGTTCAGGGTCTCTAGTACTCAAATAGAAATACACTTGCTGGGAGTTACAATTCCAAGTGTAGTTCATTTTGAATCATTTTAATGAGACTATCTGTTCTTACATCTTTTCAGAATCAGGGGAGAAAATAAATGTGGCCACCTCTCCTTTGGAACTGTTTAGCTTGTTTTGAAGTTTGTCTAGCTGGCAGTTGGGTGCTAAATCTAGTACTAGAAGTGTTATACCCACTAAGATTGCTGCTTCTAACATTTGATGAACACTTCCTATCACCAGGCACTCTTCTAATCACTTACCTGTAGAAATTCATTTTCATAATGAAAAAGAGATCGGTTATGTGACATTTTTTTGTTTTTTTTTGTTAATCCTTACCAGAGGATATTTTTTCCATTGATTTTTAGAGAGAGTAGAAGGGGGGAAGGGAAAAGAAAGAGAGAGAGAGAGAGAGAGATATCAATGTGAGGGAGACACATAGATTTGTTGCCTTCTATAAGTGCCCTGACCTGACCAGGGATCGAACCAAAACCCAGGTACATGCCCTTAACTGGGAATCGAACCCACAACCCTTTAGTGATCCGACCAACGCTGTAACCACTGAGCAACACAGCCAGGGTGGTCCAGGCATTCTTGAGGAAGGCCGGGAGCCTTAGTCTTGGAGGAGCCCTCAAATACAACAGTTTTAAAACCAAACTCAGACTCTTTCTTGCCAAACCTTCTCCTAGAATCACCATGCCCCAATTTTCCAAGGTGGAGATGCTGAAGTCACATCAGATTCTTACTCTTCTCTCACTCCTTGTGTGCAATTGCTCATCAAATTCCTACAGATTCTACTACCTCGCTTTTGCTTCCCCGCAGTTCCTCTCGTTCTCTCTAACCCCAGTTCTGCAGCGCAGCTTTAGGCTCTCAGTGTTTCTTTAGTGGATTTTTCAATGATCTAACAACTAATTTCCCAGGTCCCACTACTGTCGTCTCCAATTAGGCTGACATATAATTTGTCAACCAAACTGCGACACTTTTGAGAGTGAAACAGAGGTGTTATTAAACATTACGCTCAGGGAGCTGGCATCAACAACGATTGTCCCAGGCAAATTAGGACATATGGACACCACTGTAATTGATCCTGCGCAGCTGTCATAGGCGCTTTCTAAAACACTTGTCTGGCCTGTCAGTTGCTCTCCCAAATAGTGTGTCTAAGGGGAAAGTGTGCACTGTTCTAATGACTGGAGCGTTCTGCTCTACTTGGCTGGGTTTCTTGTTATAAATCAATCAATCTAACTGTATGCATCACTTGCAGTTTAGGGTAAATTTTAGCAAATTGAAGTCTTTCCAGGGTTGGGTCACTTTTGAGTATCATTAAAAAAGCAAGCTTCAGAATTTGGCAAACTTGGAATATGCTGACATGATGTCGGTGTTACCAAGACAATTCCGCCCCACCCAAGCAGCGGCACCCCTCAGAGACACCACCACCACACGGCCTTGACCCCTCAGCTGTCATCTCTCAGCTGCTGTCCGATCAGTGGTTGAATCAATCAATGAGAGAACAGCTTAACAAATGACCGAGCCGGGCATAAAGTGGTCAGCGATCCTCACTAAATATATCGGCATTTTCCACGTTAGCTTTCTGCTTTTCAGGCAAAGGAACAAAATAAAATGTTTTTTTCCTGATAAAAACACTTTCACTTTTTATTCACTGAAGATAGGAGTACTTTCTTACAACTTCTCTGTGGAAATCAACTATTCTTTTAATTGATATTTGCAATCTTTCTTAAATATGAAACCTTTCATTATATTAGAAACCTATTGCAGAAAATTGGAAAATACAGAATAAGGTAAAAAATACCTATTTTTCTACCTTGAATGTAAAATTGTATTAATTTTGTGTACATTCTTCAGATGTGTTTTATATTAATAGTATAAAAATACATACAACAAAAACAGGGGCACACTAAGCATGCTGAAATGTAATTTTCCTTTTTAGCTTAGTAATAAAAAATGCTTTTAACATCAATAAGTGTACCTCTGTATCATTATTTATAAAGGCTACACTGTGTTCATTGTACGGTTGCTTCATACTTTATTTAAAATCCTTTATTTTCTGACATTTAGGAAGTTTTTAACTTGGTTGCCATTTAAGAAAATGTTCCCTAGATATCCTTGAATATCTTTTCCCATTTTGATTATTTCTCTAGAATTATTTTTTAAAAATATGTTTTTATTGATTTTAGAAAGAGAAAGGAGGAAGGAGAGAGAGATAGAAACATCAGTGATGAGAGAGTCATTGGTTGGCTGCCTCCTGCACGCCCCAAACTGGGGATCGAGCCCACAACCTGGTCATGTGCCCTGACCGGGAATTGACCCATGACCTCCTGGTTCATAGGGTGACACTCAACCACTGAGCCATGTCGGCTGGGCTAGGATTCATTTTAAAATGAGAATGTGCTGAACCACTTTTAGACTTTTGTGCTCTCTGGCCAACTCGATAGGCTTGACATTTGTGTGTATTATTGAGCTTCATAGCTAGAGCCTCACTGATGGATCCTCAATTTCTTTAGTTACTTAATAGAAAATAAATTTTGAGCTCAAAGGAATGCACTTAAAAAAAACTCCATTCTAATCCTTTGGCTGTGATTGTTCAGGCAAGCTAAAATGGGACATGATTTGATGAATTTGTTCACAGAAAAATTCAAGCCCAATATATACTTTTTCTCAAAAGTACTTTAGTTATGGTTTTCTCTTCCACTCTGGGTCATTTGGGGAAAACATGGCTTCATTTCCTTTCTACAGATTATCAGAGTGCATGTGGATTCAATCTCATAATTGAACATTTCCAGGGAAGACATTAAAAGACATTTAGCATATTTCTAATTTTGGTGGATAGCTACCCAAATTTAAGCACTTTGAGTTAACCAGGAAAAAAGGATCAGGTTGTGATATATAATTGAACCCTGATGTTTTTTCTTCAAATTTCTTTTACAGAATTTGCTATTTTTCTGGACCTACTAAAAGCAGTTTTTATCAGAGTCTTTTGTGATTGGTGTCAGGTAAAAATTGGCAGCATGACTCAGAATTGTGATGGATGGTGGAGTACTGACTCCTCAAGAGAAATTGCCGTGATGTTCAGAGATGACAGTATTCAGAAGAGTATACTCTCAGTTTAAAAAGATAATGCCAAAATGAAAGTCAAATTTCTTTAGGTATTTTCTTAGTGATAATACCTTGATATTTGATGTTCTACATTACTTTCCTTCAACTAAATCTATCATCTATCATCTATCTATCTATCATCTATCTATCTATCTATCTATCTATCTATCTATCTATCTATCTATCTATCTATCTATCATCTATCTATCTATCTATCATCTATCTATCTATCTATCTATCTATCTATCTATCTATCTATCTATCTATCATCTATCTATCTATCTATCTATCTATCTATCTATCTATCTATCTATCATCTATCTATCATCTATTTTTTGTTTGCTTATTTTTGCTGAAATTTGCCTCCATGTTCACCCTAACTCTCTCTCCAGAGGGGTCTTCATGTTCTCTTGGTCTTTTAATATGGGAAGGAGTGGGGAGGACTGGGGAGTGAGAATTGAAGCTTTGTTTGCATCTGACTTCTGAAACCCTAAAACATTAACCTGTGGGACAGAAAGCATGAGAGATGAACCAGCCTCTTCTCTCTCCAGCATCAATTTTTTAATCTATTAACAGTGACTCCATTGTAGTGTACAATTTTGACAAAAGCCCTAGTCAGTGGAGCACTTTATAGGTGACAAATGTAATATCTAGCTAATGTTATGGTCATGTCAATTGAATTGAGATACTCTTCAGATTTTCTAGTTAAAAACTGGAGATTTGAAGATCTTTCGGCTTCAGTATTAGGCAGTGTTCCACTCACTGCCATTCTACAATAGGCAATCTATAGGCCACAAGCCTGCATTATCTATTGCATCTGTAGAAACTCTCCTGTCTTTAGAATCCATGAATTCTGGGCATTTCCTCCCACCCTAATGATGCTGAGCACATGGGAGGGCCCCAAGCCCAAAGATATCCACAAAAGCCTGTGTTCTTAAATAGATGCTGAGGACACCAAGAGCTAGTAAGTTGATAAGATGGCTTCTCTTGGGATAAAAGGTGAGATTTGCGAGAATCCACTGATCAATCTGGATAATGATCCTTTTATTCTTGATCATAAGATGTGGTAACTACAATGTGGGAAATTGGGGGATGGAACTGTGAGAAGAGAAAAAAGTGTTGGAGAAAGGAGCCTTTGAGAGCCACATAAATCTAAGTTAAAATGTGTATGTACATTTTATACAAATTTAAGGTGCTATGTCTTCAACTCTTGTCTTTTTTAAGGAGATTAAAGAGCTTGAATCATAAAAAGAGAGGTCCTGGCAGTCATAATAAATAATATTCAAAAGATTAGAGCTGCTATTTTTTTAACCAGACATATGTGCTCTCAAATGAGTTGACCAGAAATGTGAGTGGCTTGGGAACCCATGAGGGCAGTTTACTGGGGGACTGTGCCCTTAACCTGTGAAATTTTACTTAACTCCAGGTCATTAGCATCAGAAGTCAGTTGCAGAGCTAAAAGTAATTGGAAAACCACTGAAATAATATAATGCTTGGCACAGAAATTTTGCTCAACATATTAAAGGACTTCCAGTTAAATAGGACAAAGTCATATTCTATAGTGGAATGAAATGGATAAGATCTACAATTTTGCAGCATCTAACTATGGCAACGCATTCAAAATAACCATAAATAGACAACTTATTCAATAAGTTTGTCTTCTGAAAATATCTGTCAAAGAACAGGTGCTACAAATGAAGGCAAACCTGTGAAAACATCTAGGCTTAAATATTTAAAACTTCACTATGAAGGAAAGTAGCATCAAGATCACCAGTGAGGAGAATTTACACTTGCCAGCACTCCAGTACCAACAGAGAGAACATTTTCTTGGTCAAAACTATTATGGCTCTTTAAAAAAAGTCAATGGAAGATGACAACTCCTAATTTATTAATCATAAAGTGTAGCTTTCAAGAAGATCATAGGCAATTTTATAGAACTTAAAAATAATACAATTATATTAAGAAATCTTTTGAAAAGTGACAGTGACATGATATGAAAGAAAGATGTGGCTGAAAAACTGGCATATGTGACTATATGCTATGTCACCCAAAATAAAAGCCAGAGTCTGTAGGATGGCCTTTGAGGCTCTCCTAAAGTGCTCTTCTCCTCTGTGACCTCCCTTATAACCCTCTCTCCCTGGTCCCTCCACTCCAGCAAGGCACCCTCTTTGCATTCTAGCTGTCATTTGTGCTCTCCAGGCTACTGTACTTACCATAGTGGAAAAGACTGGTACATCGTAAAACTGGAAAACTAGTCTGACGTCCCTGGCCCTCTGAATGTGCCTGTACTACTGTAATGCTAATTACTAGTAATAAAATAACTTCTAACTCCCTTTTAATTGATTTGAACCACAGGAAGTTGCTAGATAATGGCAATATATAAAAAGAGGAAGTAATTAAATTAAATCCCCAAATTGTCTAGTCTCAATCTCTCTAAAATGAATTGACAAGTACAAAACAAAATCGAAGAGAATGCAACGAAATCAGAAGATCGAGACACTGAATAGGGATATTTATATATCACTACAGGAAGATGCATCTGTTCGTTTGTTTGCTGACAGGTGTTGTAAAATCCGCAGGCTTAAATGTAATTAACCCCAGTTACCAAGGGGCCAATTATCTAGCCTAGTTTCCATTAACTTTATCTTTCCTTAAACCAGAGGTTTACACTGCCTTCTCCTCTCATCTCTTTCCATCCTTCCGTGGATGCCTTACTCCTGCCCCCACCCCTTTTATTTTCAAAATTTACTAGGGACCCTTTAATTACCAGACGAAATAGCCTTTTCCGAGTCTTTACCCAGTTGTGCCTGAAGGGCTTTTAATAGTTGACCACCTACCAATTCAAACACTCTCCATTTTGGGTCCATGACACATTCTTTCTTTCCTGCAGTGCTGTGACCCTTTTAATCTCTCCCACTTCTCTGCCCCCATTTGCTGGTTCCTGTCCACTAATAGCCTCTTCTATTCTTGGTCTTCTGTCCTCTGAACTCATTCCTCATGTGAGTCATTCACCCGATGGTTTGTCACCTCTGTAGCACTGACTACCCAACCTCTACACTCAGCCTGACCCCCTCACTTGCTCCTCTATGTCACATTGACAAAGACTTACAGGAGCGACTTGCTTTTAAAGTACCACCTTGCTCTCTAAATCAACGTAGCTAACATTGAATTCCACAGCACTTTCCTGTCCCAATCATCTCATTTCTGTCTTGGGCATTATTTCAATCTCCCAGGCAACAAGACTTCAATACAAAAGAAAAATTTAACAAATAGGAAACTGAAGTCATTATCTTTCTTCCAAAATAGTTTCTGCTTTCAGCTTCTCTGTGTCTCCAGTGCGTACTCCACGGCCCCGCCTAGGCGGTGGTCTGACAGCACCCTTCCATTTCTCACCCTCTAAATGCCTTTTCTTGTGCTAGTCCCTCCAGTTGGTTTCCATAAATCCGACCTATTCTCTAGCGTTCAGCTCAAACCTCATCCAGAGCCTCAGCCAGAGTTACTGTCATCTGACACTCTCCCACATTCTTTTGGTGAACAGAGATATTTCTATGCGTGTCTCTCTCTCCAGCTAGGTGGTGAACCCCCAGAGAGCTGAATTCAGGTCCAATTCTTTTTTAAAAAACACATATTCTTATTGATTTCAGAGTGAGGAAGGGAGAGAGAGATAGAAGCATCTGTGTTGAGAGTCATTGATCGGCTGCCTCCTGCACGCCCCTAACTGGGGATCGAGCCCGCAACCCGGGCATGTGCCCTGACTGGGAATCAAACCGCGATCTCCTGGATCCTAGGTTGATGCTCAACCGCTGAGCCACGCCCGGCCGGGCCAGGTCCGATTCTTATGCACTCTAATTCCTCTCCACACCCAGATTATGCTCATTAAATATTGTTATAATGGAACTGGATGGAGTCTCTTAGCAGGGGCTATAGAATAATCACCTGATTCTTGCTTAAGCATTTTTGAACCTTCTCATTACCTGCAATTAAACATTAATGAAGAATCATTGGAAAAATTAAAATGCATCAAGCGTAGCTCATAATGCAAGAGGGATGATAGCATAGCTGAAGACCCAGGCACACATTCACATCCCATTAGCTAGTCCTTTAACAGCTGTCTCCTGAGTTACTGGGCCTGTAGAAATTCAAGAGAATTACACAAGCAGAAACTTAACATCACACACAAAAAAGTACCTGACCAGACTGACAACCTTAGTTAGAACTAATGTCTACTGCCAGAGCCTGCCAAGGTATTTGTTCAGTCTTCCAGATCACTTGCAGGAGGAGCTCTGATGACGGACTCTAACTCGTGTCTCAGCTGTCATGAAAGGCATTCTGATGACTGTGCCAAGCCCAGGATTCTGAGTAAGATTCTCTGATACTGTTCTCTGCGGTGCTGGCCTCAAGCTAACTGTAAAGTTGGTTACCTTCTTCCTTCACCTGTCCTCAGGGCTACCCCAAGTTCCTTTTCATCCACCCTCTCCCCTGTCTTCCTCCCCAAATTTTACCCATCAACAGTTAAAAAAGGGTTGAGGATACTTGGGAGGAGAAATTGGAAAGGTTTGTTTTTAAATCAAAATGACACATGTACATAGTTGTATTTTTTTAAGTCAAAGAGTATTCCAAGGTTAATAACAACAATAAAAAAAATAAAAGCAGTTACCTATCTCTTTTTTTCCTTCCCCATCTCCTACTGAGCCATTCAGACATAACCACTTTCAACTATTTGAATTTACCTTCATTTCCTAATAATGTGCTTATGTGTTTACTTATTTTTGCTTTCTAATTTTAACATTACCTATTAGTTTTTTACTAATAAGTTTAGAAACCTGTCCCTCACTTCTGCTAAACCCCACAATGGTTATATCACAATTGGGTACAAAAATAGTGTTTTCACCATTATAACAATATAAATATTGGCAGTACCTCAGTCAAATAGTATATTACGATTATATTTTCTTTCTGTTTCAACTCCCCCCCCAGGTTAATAAATAACCTCATTTTGTTAATGCTTATTTTAACTCTGTCTAACTAAAGCAGCCTCAAACTTCTCAAGAGAATATCTCACAGTGTAGTCAACAAATCAAGCCATCTGTCAGCTACATATTTTCCTTCATTCTCGGAGTCTCCCCTCTGAAGCCCCTTACATCACTCAGTCTGGATTAACTGCTCTTGAGACCCACTCCACAGCAGTAACCTGGGCCTGCCCTCACTCTCATCCTAGGAATTCCCTTTGTCTGTCCCTCTGTTGGATGGCTTATTTCTTGGGTTCTATGTCTTTCCCTTTTTAGTCCACCCCCCCACCTAATTTTGGTGAAACTTTCCAGTACCTTTCTGATGAAGGAGCACAGGAGGTAAATTTCTTCAGAGCTTGCTTATCTTAAAGTGCCTTTATGCTGTCTCCAACATAATTAGCAGTATTTTAGGGTTTACATTTCTAGGTGAAAATTACTTCTGCTCAGAATTATACTGCTTTCGAGAAGTCCATTCTGTTTGGTTAGCTGTCTTCTGTATGTGAGCTGTTTCTTTCCTCCTCCCCAGGGCGCCATCCCATTTCCTTTCTCTAAATCAAGATGTTCCAAAGCGCAATTATAGAATGTCAAAATTAAATCCTCTATACCATTTGACCCCTTGCTTAAATTGTTCGTTTCTTTCTTTCATAAGGATCAATTTAAATGTCTTCTTGTTCACAGCTTTGTTTTTAATAATTGCAATTTGCCAAAAGCTTCAAAAGCTGAATGTTTTTTAGCACTTAATACATGAAACGCCACCCCCTTACACCAGAAAGAGTGCTGCACACTTCATTTTAGCATCCTGTGTCCTATCCTTGGAAAGGTCAGGAAAGGAGAAAGGGTGATAGCTGGTCATCTCCCAGAGCCTGTTTACTGTTAATGCATCTCTCATGCAGCTAAATGAGAGTGTGGAAACTCAAAGTGAAGATCGATCGTTCCCACCCAGGATTATTTTGAAGCAACTATTACTACTAATAGTACTTCCGTACAAATTAAAAAAATAGTAAGCAGGATCACATTCCAAGGCAGCTGTCACAAAGCAGGGATGTATGGCCACCCTAGATATAGGGTACCTTTGATATTATCACACAGAGGTCCATTTCAGAATTTATGGAAGGAAGGTCATATCCTGGAACACTCATTAGAAATGTCTGTAAATTGCTCAGGCTTAGGCATTCTGAAAAAACACAAACCAAGAAAGAAGGAATTGTAAGGGAAGATAAAGATTACTTGGTTAGAGGAAGGGGTGGGGACATAGAAAGTAATATGGATTGGGCTGTAGCTAGAGGTACAAGTGCCATGAATCCATCATTGAATGGTTTGAACAA
The DNA here is from genome assembly GCF_054644295.1 of Miniopterus natalensis. NCBI lineage: Eukaryota > Metazoa > Chordata > Mammalia > Chiroptera > Miniopteridae > Miniopterus > Miniopterus natalensis. Next base: position 36,148,036 of record NC_142094.1, read on the forward strand.
AACTCCAACCACAATTTGGGGATTTCATACCCTTTTGGTGCTTACAAACAAATGTTCCAGTTGGATGAGGGCTCAGAAAACAGCAGATTTAATCCTATTTCAACTTTTAAATGCAGTCCCCAGTTTGCATGGAATGAGAGTTGTTTACTAATTTGGCAGCTTCCAAAACTGATGAGTAATACTTGTTTGAAGAGTTAGAAAATGTTGTAGACCTTGTGCTGGGCCCACGGGCCGTCTGAGGTTGACACATGGTGCTTTTTTATGAGAAAGTCAAGACTGTCTTGGTGTTCGCCGAGGGCAGTGGCATGTCTGAGGTCAAGAAAAAGCTTGATGAAAAGGTTCCTTTCTGGTGACTTCTATGAAAAAAGAGAAAATATTGAGCTCAGAAATGGGCATAAGAGAAACTGGAGAGTTATTTTAGGACTATTTATTTACCCACTTAAATACATACTGTGTATGTTCCTATTATGTGCCTGCCAGGCTTATTGCTAGTTAAGGCAGACAAGGTTCCTGCCTGCATAAAGCTTTGGGATAAATAAAAGGAATATTTCTTTAGGTGGAGGTAATTCTAGGGTATCCATTATCTATCCTCTGCCCTTCCAACGAGTTGTGCATTTCAAATATAGATTGGTGCCAAGCAAACAGATTTTTGACAGCATATTAAGTAAGAATAAGGGTTGATTGAGAAGTGTACTTCTTGTCAGACTGACCTAATGGAAGCAAAATATTTAACTCATTGATATATATGAGTAATAGTTATAATGATAATAGTAATTCATTGGATGCTTTCCACGTTCCAGACACTGTGTTAGGAGCTCTCCCTGGATTGTTTCATTTAATCCCCTCAACAATCTCAAACTGTAGGCACTATTGTTATCTTCATTTTTTAAAAACAAGAAATGTGACTTACAAAAAGGTTAATGAACTTACTTGCCCTAGGGTGCATGGATGAGACAAAAACCAAACCTAGTGAGTCTGATTCTGAAACGTGAGTCTTAAACCCACCCATCCTCGCTTCCATCAGATCCAGGCTAAGGGGCAATCATTTGTGCAGTCACTATGGACAGTCCACAGAGTTGCTCTGTCAGGTGCTGACATGGAGTGAAGGGATTGGGTTGCTGAAGGGTCTGAGACGTCTGGCCACCTTTTGTCCCGCACTGACTTACTCATGGCACAATGGAAGTATCGTCTGTATCTTGTCAGTTTCCTCTGTGGAAACTCGGTCCCAGTACCTGAAAAATGGGCATATGCCTACTCAGCGGAAACCAATGAGAAGAAGACAAGTTGCAACCCCAATTTGCTTTCACATCAAATAAATATCCTGTCAAAGGGATGGAAGTTGGCTCATAAATAGCAACTCGAAAACAGCTCATAAGTTGACTCATAGAAATGCCACTAAATATCAGCTTGAAAAGCACCAGGAATGTTCAAAGTAAAGAAGAGCTGAGATGTAATCGCTTACAGCTCCTCTGTGTGGATGTGTGTGGGGTGCGCGCGTAATTGCGTAAGTCAAGCTAGTGTCACAAATATTAAATTATTCAATTAGGCAGCACAAGATTAAGCTCATAAAATGTGTTAATGTGACACATCATTTCACAGATGGGATTTTAGGATGGCTTGCTGGGATTCTCCAACGTGACAAAAATACCCATTAACTTCTGCAATTTAAGATTGAGATAGAGACCAGCTAATATAGTTCAAGAAAGATGTGAGGGTGGGGTGAGGAGGGGTGCTTGAAGTCAATGTTCTTGAGCAGTGATTTTGCCTTTGTAATTTTCTTTGTCGCTTTTTAAAATTCTCTTCAGATATACAAACAAACTGTCCCAGTTAATCACTTGACAATAATGTCTATTCTTTATTGAGTTACGTTCTGGTTGAATAAACCATACTTTAAAGAAATAAGCTTTATTCAATGTATTATTTATTACATATTATTTTTCACATGCTATTTATTTTTTTATATATTATTTGTTACCTATTAAATATTGGAAAGAATCACATGTTCAGCAATTGGGAAATGGGCTAGGTAAACTGGGATATATCTATGTTATGAAATATTATCTAGTTGTTAAAATGATGTTAACAAAGAATTTATAATAACAAGCGAACCATCAGTTATATTAAATGAATAAATTAAATTTAAAAATTTTATTCAACACAGTTTTTGTAAAATTTCTGTAGAAAAAGACTGACGGAAACATTCCATCTGTTAACCCCTTTTATCTTTATATGATAAAGCAATTTACAAGATGGGGGCATTAGCGTTCTTTAACTTCTTTTTTGCTGCTATTCTTTGTGTTGTTCATATTATCTGCCCTACGTGTATTTTCATAACCTCAAACCAAGTTCAAAAATCTCATTAGGGGCCATTTGAAATATGCATAAGCAGTAATGAAAATTTCAATAAACAGAGTCATCATTATGTTTGGGTCTACAAAACAGTTCCAATATCAGGCGATTTTAGAATTTTCAGTAAAAACGATTTGTTCAAAATATGAAAAATATGGTTTAATTATGGCTATTTTATCCAAATTCCACTTATGGCAAAAGAATTGAGGGGACCTGGTTTGCATATTGACTTACTGTTGTGCTTGCACTGTGTGAGTGCAATGTTGGGGGACACAGTGGTAGAAGATACCCTTCGGTTTGCTGTTGGGGTCCCTTGTCTGGAATGCCCTGTCCTGTCCCTCTGCCCTGGCTCACCCCCACTTCCACCCACTTAGGACCTGCTTAGAGGTCATTCTCTTAGGGAAGTCTCACCATGTTCCTTTTCTCACTCACCACTTAAGCCCCAAAGAAAGGTGATGCTGCTAAAAGCACCCCACGGGCGCCCTGCATGTCTCCGGGGAGCTCTTTCCACAGCCTGACTATTCCTCCACGTAGTTTATGGCTACCTGCCCTCCTGCTGCTCTTTAAGCTCCATGAGGGGAGGGACTGCGTCTCTTGGCTCCCTGCTGCACAAGATGCCTATTTGCTTTGCAATATCATGCAGAACACGCAGCAATAACTTTCCTAACAACTTCTCAGCACCCAGCACAGAGTCTCGTGCACAAGAATTCAGTAACTCTTTGTTGCCTGAATGAGTGAACCCATCACATATTAGAGATGCTGGATCTGAGTTCCAAATGTATAAAAATCCCCACACAGTTGAAATCTTGCTTGAAGGAGAAGCCTGGGAATATGATGGAAGTTGGTTGTGAAGTGTAAAAGTGAGGGTTGTGCCTTTCTTCACACAGATTAGCATTAGTGTGTGTGTGTGTATGAGACTAAGTGTGTGTTAGTATATTAACCATATCCTTCTAGTCAAAGCTGAGGTTTAATGGTAGTGTAACATTCTGGCTGAGTGTGAAAACAATGGACTGACTACTTGGGTTTGAATTCAAGCTAATATTTACTATATCCATGAATAGAGCATGTTTTCAACTCCACAGTGCCTTAGTTACCTCGTTTGTAGAATGGGGCTACAGTACCAGTTAAGATTATTGTAAAGAGAAAATGAGATAAAGTACATAAAGTGCTGAGAACAGAGTATTGAAACATTGTAGGTGTCTGAAGAGTCCTGAAACATTGTTCGTGCTCAATAAGTCTCTTCAACAGCAGCAGTATTGTTATTATTAATAATTTCTTACTTTCTAAAGTCATTGCCAATTTTCTGAGACAAAAATTTCTCAATGACCACTAGATGGCATTAAGTTTAATTTAAAATGTTCACAGCATGGTCCTTATTCACATTAGTAAAAACATGCGGTGAAAAGTAATTTCATACATTTTGATTTATAAATTGTGATTTAATAACTAAGGGTTTTTCTCATTGTACGTAGAAAAATCCTAGAAGAGTTTGTACTGGATTCAGCTATGTTTCCATTCAGAGCTCACCATGCTGCTTCTGTTTTTCTGGAATTAGGAAAGTTATTGCTGAGTGTTCTGCATGATGCTGCGAAGCAAATGGCCATCTGGTGCACTGAAAACAAAATTACTGTTTTGTAGCCACGGTGGGATGTACTGATGGTCAACAGTGTGCTAAACTCAAACTCAGTGGCGAGTGGAGGGAAGGCTTCGTGGGTTTCCCGAGCTGGGAGCGGAAGACAAGAAGGCAGTGATTATGTGTGAAACGTGAGTGTGTGAAAGAGGTGCCTGGAACACCCAGGGGAATCCCGCTCACTCCCGCCCCCCCGGGAGGCTGCGATGTGAGGCAGGTGTGTGCTTCTCTTAAACTTTGCAGAGCAACAAAATGCAAATATAAGTATCCTCCTTAAAGACACTGCAGTGGACTTGAGAATTCAGTGTCGCTGAATTTTCTGTTGATTGTCAAGCATTAATTTGTGGATATGTTATCAAAGGTATTCTAGAAGAACCAAGTCTTTAGGACATTCAAAAAAGAGAATAATTTGGATGACAAGCGAACTTTGCTTGGTTGGGTGGCTCACTATGAGAGGTCCCCGAAATCTGAAGGGGAAAGATTAGCTTTGTTATAACGGCCCATGAATCTGAGCTAGTGCACTGTCAATATGGCAATTTTGTTCAGTCTTGAGGGTGGATTTCCAAATGGTTCAACTCACCTTCAACTGTGACCTACGTAACAGCAGCAAAGGTGGGTATATGTCACCTCTGAATCTCCAAGGCAGAACATAGTACCTACAACAGAGCATGCACTTAATAAATGCGGTTAAACAATGTGAGGAGGAAAAGGGGCCACATACTAAACCTGACAGTTCAGGGGAGGCCTGCTTGGCGGCCTTACAAACTCAGAGACCTAAAGTAACCACAAAGATGGCTTGACATGAACACTTCCTAACTAAAAGCGAGTCACGGTGGGTAGTCAGTCCTAGGCTGGTGTCTTCCTTGACTAGGTCAATCTTTACCTTAACTGAGACTATCTATTGCCTGTTTGCATCTAGGATAATACCTTTGGAATGTCAGGGGAATCCCCTTTTTCCAGGCCCCTCAGGGCACAGTCTCCCATCAGAACAGGAGGCCACAGAGTCCTTCATACCATGTCCCCCCTCACACCATCTCTATGCGCTATAAATACTGTTAACTAACTTGTACCTACCAATGTAAAAGAAGTATTTGTCTCTCCGTTTAATTTTTTATCCAGTCTCAGAGAGTTCCCCACTTTGCTTCTCCCCCACTTCTTAATCTGCCATCAATGAATTTTATGTAATCCCTTTATGCTCTCCCCTTTGATTCTGATGTATAAAAAAAGGTGGTAAAACTGCCATTTTCCAGAGCAATTTCTCAATCCATTGACATGTTGTTTCCCGGTAATTGTGATCAGTTTGGATCAAATAACCTGATAAAAAAATCTCTACGGGTTAGGCCATTTCTTACATTGACAAAAGAATGATAAATTTTGCAGTCAATTAGGCTAAATAAAAGAATGCTATTGGAGGTCAGCAAGAGGATTATGTGTGTGTGAAGATGTTATAGCATGTGTGCAACAGAATCTTTTCCTTTTGTTCCAAATATACAAGAGAATATAAAATATAAATAGAAAAGAAGGTAAATACCTGTATAAACCAGAAGTGGAACCTAATCTGAAAGCACGGAATGAGGCTGAAGTTATAGAATACTCTGCTCTCTGTGTAAGAAAGCACTGGATTTGGGAGTTTCTCCCTTGCAGATAAGTAAATGTTCTCTTTCTGGGACAGAACATAAATATTTGATACTTGGTTTTGCTAGATTAATGCTTGTATATCCTTGGACAAACCACTTCTCCCCCCCCCCCCCAAAGACTGATAATTTATAACAAAAAAACTTCCTGTGTTTTTGTAGTTGGTCTTGGATTTTTTTTTAAAGCTTCCTAAGTGACTCTAATGCTTGACCAGTTTTGAGAACAATTAACAAAGTCTTTGAGCCTTGATTTCTTCATGTGTGAAATGGGAATATATTTCTTCAAAGGCTGTTGAGAGCATTACGTAAAATTATGAGTGTGAAATGCTTTCTAAAGGACAGAATAATCTGGAAAAGCACGTAGTAGTTTTTATTGTCATGACCTGTTGGGCAGCTGGGTCACAAAGACATGACTTTGGGCAGTGTGTGAAGAAATAAGGGAAATGTAAATGAAAGGAGACACTGAGGTGACAGAATTGGAAACAAATGGAAACCACCCTTATTTCCTTCTGTGAAGAATTTCTACAATGCATGCCATCCATAGGACACCAGGACTCTGACACACCACTCCCCATAAAGCTGAATTTCTAGTAAAGAACAGAGTTTATATCCCCATGACATCTAGACAATCCTGTGTTCCTCCCTTATAATATTTCATCTTGTCTGTCTTGGCTCCAAAAATTGCAGGCACTTTGAGGTCAGAGTTTGGGTCTTTCCTTTCCCACAGGAACTCCTATTAAAGTTCTGGTTACAGAGAAAAAGCCTCAGCAATTGTTGATTGATGATGGTTACAATTCTTGGACTTCTTTCATATTGGTAGTTGAAACCTCTCAAATGACTCAGTTTTAGAATGGGGTTAACTAAGGATGTCTTTCTAAGACCAGCTTACCCCATCGCATCATTACAATTTTCTTATATTGCCTGGTAAAAACTCACCATGATCTCTCTGAACATAAACACCAAAACTGCATCCCATTCCTACTTGAGCCATAAGGGGCTAATTTTGTGGGGATGGTGGGTTTGAAATCTACACTGCTTCTCCTTTCTTTCAGAGCTTGTTTTATAATAAACACATCATGTTGCCAAACAAAGCCAAGTCACATTCAACTGTCTCTTAGTTGTCAAAAGAAGACAGCTCAGCCAACTTAGAGGGAAACAATGAACTGGCTGATGTGACAAGACAGAGACCACCCTTCAACTGACGGGTTCATTTTCCAACTTGTTAACTCATTGCTGTCTAGACACAGTCTCTGACAAACAGGTTCTATGACTGCTCAGAAGAATGACCCCCAGAAGTCAATCCTATTGGGGAAAAAAAGATCAGTGTAACAGCTACTCACCAACTTCATCAGTGTCCTGTGTGGATGCTAAAAGAGGGGTGGATAGCAACTAGTTGGCAGAATTTTTCTTTTTTTTCTTTTTCTACTCACACAGTATTGGCCCAGGAGATGTAGAAAGGAGGAACTTTGCAATATTTTAGGGGTATGTCTGTACTTGTTTTCTTATTAAAAAGGCTTACGTGGATGCTGCTCAGGCTGTGGTTCCTAAGTGTAGGGTTGGCCCTCAGCTAAGGGCAGAGGAAAGGGGAATTGAGTCAAGAAACCAAGATAATGGCTGTGGAACCAAAAGATGTTCCTAAGCATCAAATTTCAAGGGTTTAACAATGAACCTTGATCTAATCCAAATAAAAAGGATTAACATTTGGGGTGGGAAAAACTGGAGGAGGAGCCTACAGCCAAGTAGAACCCATTCAAAGTCAACTTTATGCCTTAAAGAGCCTAGCATTATAGTTCCTGGCATAACCCCTCAGTTATACTGTAATTCCTAAAAGAACAAACAGGTACAGGTGGTTAACTGACAGACAAGAATCACACTGCTGCCTAGTTGACAACATATTGAGTTCAAAGAATGGTGCAAAATATGTGGCTTTTTTTTTTAAAACCTTTTCATAAGGTTGCCATTAACCTTTTACAGAATCTGTCACTGCTGTATAATGGGGAACCCCTTCCCTTGCTGGTCCCATCTTCTGTCTGTCCTTTTCTAGATTTTCCACCTTTTATTTTTACACTTTGTACTGACACACCCTCTTCTCCCTTGCCCACTTCAACTCTGGTATCCAGGCTCCATCTCAAGGTTGGCCCCATGGTTCACAAGGTCATGAAAATCACTGGTTCTGTCCCGGAAGGGTGGGGATAGGACTTTGCTGTCCGTCAGAGAGGTAAGCCTCAGGCATTCAGTCTTCATAGAGAAAGCGATAAAACCAACAAAACTTTCTCTTGATGGGCTTTCATTGCTGAACTTTGATAAATTATCCAACCATGGGAGCAGCTCTCTCTTCACTCTCTCTTATCAAAGACTCTCTTCACTAGGATAACAAGAGAAGGAAAGAAGTGGGTGAGGGAAAGAAAAACATTGCTCTGTGTCTTTATGTTGTCGGTAAGTGAACTGGCTACTTTGTGGAGGAAGAAGACAGGAATGTTATCTGATTCTGACTACGAAAGGCTGAGAAACAGTATTAACTCAATTTTGAAGCATCTTACAAATCAGCGTCCTACACTTTTGGTCACTTGGCTCTTGCATTGACTTGTTTAACACCTATTGTAGCGAAGCTTGTATCTTCTTCAATCATTTAAAAAAAAGCCTTACAATTTTTTCCTGGGGTTCATATTTATGAAAACTTTCCCTTTAAGAGGAACTTAGAGATAGGTTAATAAAACTCCAAACTGATGTCAAGGTGAAGTAAAGCTTTGGGTTAGGAAGAATTATTCATGGGCTTCATAATTGACAATCCTGTGCAAGGTAATTGGAACATCATTTCAGAAAGTCCTTGTAACTTGATTGAATTTAAGTTGTGTCCCAGTGTTCAGGCTAAAGGTATGCAGAACACATAATTATGTTTGAAATAAAAGCTAAAGGAATTTTGGGTAAAAATTTACAAGTGAAAAACAGTGAACATTGGTGGACACAGACATAAGGATCAGGGTTGTTCCAAGACAAACAGTCCACGCATATGCTGGCTCCCAACAGAAGAAAAAGATGAAATAAACAGGGAATTTTCTGAAGCAGGATAGTAAGAAGCTAAGAAAATTCCCTGGCAAGTGGAATGGGGAAACTGAGACAGATGGCTGAACTAACAGGTGGAGAAAGTCAGATATAGAAGGTCATCAGGGCAGAAAGCCATAGGCACCTAGCAACAGGCGAAACTGGAGCCTGACTTCACCCCAAGGGTCACCTTTTCTTCCCTAGCATATCACTGGTCATGCAGTTTAGACACTCCCCTGACCTTTCCACAGCCTGCAGTTAGTCTTGCATTGATCAATATAGTTTTCCAAGTAGCCAGTGATATACTGTGATATCTGAGCTACAACTTACTCTCCTTGGTTTATTTTAAGTCACCAAAGAAGCCTCTCAGGTAGACTTGGAAGACTTCTTTGTCCAAGTACCAGAGAAGCATTCTAAAATGCCATGGGAGGAGAAAGAGAAGATCAGGTACAAAGAAAATGTTACTCTGAATTAGATATGATCCTTTGATATAGCTAATTGAATGTTATTTAGGCTTGACTTGGGTGAAACTTTTCTGTAGTCATTAAATTGTTGTCAGGACCAAAACTGAACACCAACGTTGCTAAATACTCCCACATTTTAGAGATGGCTGCAAATGAACAGCCTAGAGTTGAAATCTCTTTATAGAGTTTGTTTATTAAGAAGTAGTCAAATCTGTCCCATTACCATTAATCACCATTACCTTCCTGGTCTCTGAAATAAGCCTGGGGTGAAGGAAAGTGTCATCATTGTCCTCTGGTAACTGGGGAAATCTTCCCTCTCCTCCCTGAAAGCGAGGAGATGAGACTCCAAGAGAACCGCTGGTGAAAATAGTAGGTGTTTTCAAGAAAGAAAGACTGGGTTACCCATTTAACAACTTGCTTTTATGCTTCTGTGCTTGTCTGAGCAAGGAAATAAGAACTGGAGGGAGGAGGTGGGTCAGAGAGATAGGACAACATTAGAGAGCCTGCATGCTGGCACTTGGCATGTCAAGGAAACATGAGTTTTCCAAGAGCTGGGCAGACACACAGAAGATAGCTTGACCCAGTTGGTCTATCCCCACCTTTCTTTCTGGGTGTAGTAAGGACCTCAGTAGAAAAAAGCTGTGGCATTAATTTCTGGTAGGAGGTACTGGGGAAATAATGAGAAAGGTTGAGACAGAGTCAAATCTCCAATGTCAAGGAAATCTGAATGGAAAGGCCCCACAGGGCCCTCCAGAAAACCCTGGCATGAACTCCACAAGATATTCATCATTAGAATGCCCACCACACAGAAGACACGGACTGTCAGAGAGTAAGTATAAGACAAACCAACAAGAAGAGTCGTGAAACCTCCTTCACTTATCTGTGAGGAGAAATTTATCTTTTCCAATTGTGGTAGCCAACCTCCAGGATAGCCCACAAAAATCTTTACCTCCTAGCAATGATAGTACTGTGTATTCCCTCTCCACATGACAAGCCTAATCTGTGGGACCCATGGAATTCTGTGGAAGAAATGGTGTGAGACTTGCTAGACTCTGCCGTAAAACACATTGCAGCTTCCACCTTTGTTGCTTGGATGCCTTACTCTGGGGAAGCCAGTGACCGTGCTGTGAGACTCTCAAGTAATCCTCAGAGTCCCATGAAGAGAAGAACTGAGGCCTCCTGCCAACAACCAGCACTAACGCGCCAGTCATGTGAGTGAGCCCCCTTGAAAGTGGGTCCTCCAGCCTTCAAGTGACTGCAGCCCTGGCCAACATCTGATGCCCATCTCATGAGTGATGCTGAATTAGAAACATCAAGTTCAACAAATCCCAAATCCTTGTCCCACAGAAACTGCAGAAGGTAATATATCATTATTATTCTTTTAAATCACTTATGATTTGGGGATAACATGTTATGCAACAATAACAATTTACTTCCTATTCCCTTTCCTGACCTAACATTGGAGAAGTTAAAGTCTAGAAGAGGGAGGAGGGGGAAGCTGTGTAAAAGGAAAGACGTTTTGAGCCACTCAAGTAAAATGTCTAGCCCGCAATGGGGCTGAGAGAGAGTTTGAATGGGGTATAAAATTTAACTGAGTAAGACCTGGAATCTTCTTAAAATGATATTACTGGATAGCAAAAGAAAATTTTATACTAAATAGTTGGGAAATTATTTTGGAAAACAATAAATCTTGTTGTGGTGTGTACACCAATGAGGTGAAACTCCTCAGTGAAACACTTATAGATGAATTAATAGAGATTATTTTCAAAAATGCACAATTGAATGGAAACATTGGCTTGGTCCTCCATGTTGATTCAGCCACGACCACCATCCATGATCGCCAGCACTCTGAGCTGTAGAACTAGCTCTCCGGAGTAAGGTAACCATGAAGTACTAGTTCTGCAAACCCAAACTTATTTCATAACAAGTGTTAGAAGCAGTTGTCTTTAAAAGAGCTCTCCTTTCTGGAGAGCTACAGAAATATGGAAAGTCAATACCACTTTGTAGACATTTCTCTGTATTCTGAAGATGGTCTAACATTGTTTTGATCATTTGTGAGGGATGACGATAGATGGTATGGACATCATTGTGGTGCTCAGGGTAGCTAATGTAGTCCTCCTGTAAGTCAGTCTAGCCCTGCTATCAAAGGCAAGGAGAAATTGACCAATAAGATCTAGATATGCATAAACTTAATATTTACCTTTTGTAAAATATAAGTTATATAGTTTCTATATCACTGAGAGGAAGAGTGTGTAGTAACTGGCCTTTTAAGATAAACTTCTAGAGATTACTCAAGACAAGTTTGGAGAGGGCGGAAGTCTGCAATAAAGAGTTCAATCAGTGCTGAGTTATGATAGAGTCAGGGTCACTCTGTTCTTTTGTAAACAATATAAAATCTTGTTCCTTTCTTCCAGGACTGTCACTGTGCTCTGGTGCCTGCTGAAACAAATGACCTAAGAGACTTCCCATATGGTGACACAAAGAAATTTCCCCTGGTGTGAACTATGCAAAATATCCATGCACCAGAGATGCTTTGGGACCACAGAGGTCTGGGAGGTCACAGCTCTGCAGAACGGCCGGCGTCTCCAAGGCGGGGAAGAGCCCAGCATAAATTATGATCACATTCTGAGCCCAGAATAGAAGCAGTTCTGTGTAGCCTACTTCTGGCCAGTGACCCAGAGGAACAGGAACACTTAGCTAGTGTTTACAAGGAGTTTTCACATATGCTAGCTTATTGATTATCACACATCAAAACAGAAACTAGGATGTTGGGATTTTCCCAATTTTACCTATAAAGAGACTGAGCTTTACTGATGGGAGCTGACTTGCTTAAGGTCACACAGCTAGTGAGAAGCAGAGTTTAGTTCCAAGTCCAGGCCTTTTGATCCACCCGATATCTCAGCTGCTTTTCTTTCTTTTTTTAAGTTGTATATGTATCATTTATAGAGCTAAGCACCAGTAGCAAATGAGGGGATGCTCCTAAATGCCGGCATACGATTCAGATGACTTAAAACAATGTTTTCTTTCAAGCAAAGAGGCACTGTTAGTTTACTTTCTCTTGGGAATCAAGGCTGAGTGTCTTTATTTGGCATCCTAAAGGATCTTCTACGGCAACTCTGTCTGAGTGCTGTGAAGAATGAATCTTTGCTGTTGTCCTTTGGGCTAATATTCTTCTGTAAATTTCTTAGATTTCCTTCCATGTTCTCTATTCTCCAACCTCGTACCACTCTCTACCTACCTTTCTCTTTCCTCCACTGGTCTAAGGCATAGAAAGAGATCTGGGTTCCAGGACGGAGCCATAGATTTGATGTCAAGTAGGATCAACTTGCAAATTGTTGTAGCTATGGGAATACTGGAAGAAAAATAACTTTAGTGTTTGGATTTCCACCATTTTAATTGTAGTCTCTTTGGCTTTAACTGTAGCCTCTTTTTCCTTTTTCTTTCCCCCCTAAACTAGATACTCATTTAAAATAATATAAATTTCTAATAATAAAATAAAAATTATAAATATTTTTTTGTAGAGTAACATGGCTGAAAGATGTGGTCAGTGGGAAAAGGGAGGGAGTTATTGTGATGCCCAGATTCTTGCTAACAATATTGGTGGGGATCAGAGAGGAGGACTATATTTGGGGAAAGAGTTCAAGATTGGATCTGGTAAATGTGAGGGCCCGTGGATGTTCAGGGATACCCATGAAGCATTTGGACTTTTGGGTCTGAAACTCAGAAGACAAAAGTTTCCCTGGAAACAAAGATTTGGGCATCATCAGCTTGGAGTAATTAACATCCTGTAGTAGATGAAATTGCCCGAGAGGCTCATATATAGATCAATGAAGTCAAAATCCCACTGACTTAAGAGATAGCAAAGAAAGTGAAATTCACAAAAGTGATCACAAGTATGTGAAGAAAAAAAAGTCTTAGCACAGTTGAAACTCAGAAATGCCAAAATGGAATGATTTGTTATAATTTGGGCTCCTTTTCCCCCCTTTTCTTCTCCAGACCAATACCTGTGCCCCACCCCACCTACCCATCTTGTGATGGCAATGCTTGGGGCAAGGGAGTCAATTTACCACACTCCTAGTCTCTCTGGGTAAAGGAGAACTCCATGGGGATATGATGATTCATTTTCACTCTCCTTCAAATAAAAATAAGACTCAATGAGACCTGAAGGACTTACCAACTAATCTAGACTTTCTTTGGAATTTTAAAATTTTGGCTTGAACCATCTGTGTAAGTGAATGCTTAATTTAATTATTTGGGATCTTTATATCCACCCACCAAAGTAATAAAACAACTAGTAAATTGCCTCTGTTTTGTCTGTTTTCCAATCAGACAGTATTTCTAAGACAAAAGGAAGGAGTAGTTGGGTTGAAAACAATGCCATTGGAGCCATTGGAGAAAAACTTGTGTGTTAAATAACTTTCAGAGGGGCTTTATCTCATCAGAATTGTTGCTTTTCTTGGAACTATCTGAATCACATTTGGGAGGCCTGGCTCATATCCATGAGTGGTGCTTGAGTTGAACCCCAGTCTGCAATTTTCTCAAAAGCAATTACTAATAAAGGGCCTCATTGAAGAGGCAATGCAACCGTTCATCATCACAAAACCACTTCCCACCAGGCATGAAGACCCTTATGTAACACTTGCTGGGCTGAGTGAGGTTTTTGTTTTTTGAGTCCTCTTGAGGCTATCCTTACCCAGCCAGGGAAGTGGACAGAAAGGCGAGAATCTGAAATGAACAAGACCAGAAGATTCTGTTGTTGAAGGAATGAACGTTAACATTATGATTTTTCTGGAGTGCTCCAAGTGCAGTATCTACATGAACCCATCGAGTGCTCTCGTCCCTTGTTCCCCTGGCTAAATGCAAGCATGTTAATGCCCCTCTTGTAGTTTCTAGATGTGACCTGGTGAGGGCTGGTCATACCACGTGGGTCATGCCTTTCATCCTGCAGCCTCTATGTCCAAGAGTGCATTTTTTGGGGTCTCAGTTAACCTGGATTTGAGTCCTGTCTTTGCCATTCTCAGAATGACCTTACGTGAATTAACTCGGGAAAATTCAGTTACCTTATTTGTAAGGTGGAGAAAATAATAGTAAGAATAGCATTCATTTCATAAGGACATAGTGAGGATTAAATAAGTGAATGCATGTATATAATATGCCCAGCAGCTGGTCCATGTTCAGTGAATGGAAGTCATTTATCAAGTGAGGAGATTGGAATAGTCTACGGGTCTCAAACTAACTGTGTGCATAATCTGGGGAAATTGTTAAAAATATTTGTGGAGGTTATTTCCCAAAGATTCTGATGTTTTAAGTTTAGGGTGAGGTCCAGGAATCTGCATTTTTAGTCAGTTCCCAGGTGATTTGGATGTAGATGTTTGGACAAAGACACTTAGAGAACCATTGGAACAAATGCCTGGTCTTCTGGAGCCCTCTTTGAGCACCGAGGCTCTTAGGCTCCAGTCTCAGGTAGAAAAGAGAGGAAATACACTTGTGATTATAGATAAGCACCAGGCAAAGTTCTGAAGGCAAGAGGATTCTGGTTTGATAGAGAAGTGAAGGTGGAAAGGCAGAAACTTGCCACCGACAGAGGGATGGGAAAGACAATGACTCCAAGGTTGTAAGGGGAAAGAAGTGTGGCCAGAAAGGATGTGTGCATAACTGGAGACCACAACGGGAGTTGGAAAGTAGGAGGTAAGGAGAGTTAGCCGAAGAAGAGAATGGCAATGTGCACAAAGAGCTCCCCGCTCCTCCCCCATGAAGCTACTGGTTCGGAAGCTTATTTCTGCGACACTGGGCATGGCAGCCCGGAAGCCCTCCTGCAGCTGGCAAGTGTCAGGTCTGGTCTCATTAGGACTTGCATGAAGGTGGCAGCCATCAGAACAGAAAACCAGCAACAACATATCTGGGGGGTTTTGAGTAACTACTCACTACATTTTAAAAAGTGTTCAAGTCCAGCTCTGGGGAATTGCACAGGGCCAGAGTTGCTGGAAACACGGACATTTCACCATTAGAAAGTGAATAGGGACTGTGCCTCAGAGCCACAACACATAAAAGTATGTAGACGTAACAACATGTTGCATAGACCTATATCTAAGCACACCCCCTTCACCTCTCTAGTGGTGGCAGGGGGCATACCTGGACCCCAGGTGTAAGATATTAGACTTATTCTCCAGGGCTGTTTCCATCTTCAAAATCTGCCCAACACAGCCCATATATTGAAACAGTGGGAGGAGAGGGCAGAAGGGGAGATGGTCCCTGACATGCGTTGGAGCTCTGCCCGTGCATGCCTTCTGTTCCAGCTCGCTGGGTGCCAGCTACAAGGAGAGCGATGCTGAGGCCCTAGGACCTTCAGTCTGTTCTCTCTGCAGTGGCTGCTGGCTCCATCCAGGGACTGGATTGCTGAGCAGCTGTGAGACCCAGGATACCTAGTCATCTCTTTGCTTTCAGGATTTATTCTTAGGTGTGGTATGGAAGGGGGGGTGGGGAAAATCTATTTGGGCAAATGGATTTTTGAAAAGGAAGGTGGATACTAAGTTTTGAGTGCTGTGATAGCAGTCCTTCAACTGCCTCTGGGAACAAGCTGTACTTGCAAAAAAATAACAGGACTATATTGGTATTAATTTCTTACCCCAACTCAGCATTACAACCCTGTAATCTCTCTTAAATGGTCTACTTCTCTTGTTGCATTGTAGCCAAAATGTTTAGAGAGCAGCCTTGTACTTATGACTCATAGTTTCCAATTTTTTAACTGAATTTGCCTTGAATCTGGCCAGGGGCTTCTTCAAGCCAGCTTAGTTGCCCATCCACAGCAAATCTCTGTAATGTCTCCCCTGTACTTTAATCCTTCCTTCCTTTTCAGTTCTTGGTAAATGCTAAACATATCTCACTTTCTGGTTTGCTCTCTGCTTTCTGCTTTCATTATTCTTATTTTGCGAGAAGGAAATCTGTGGAGTAGAGGAGTCATGGGCCAGGTGCCACGGATAATCACTTGTACTTGGCTTTGTAGAGCAGAAACACATGGGCCTTCCATTACTGAGAGTTTTTTTGAAACTTGTGAAGATTTTAAATGATCAAATCCACAAATGTAAAATGAGCGTTCTCCACAGTGAAAACAGTAGAGCTCAACAAATGTTAGTCATGAGCAAGGCAATGTGATAAACACTTCGTGTGCCTTATCTGTTTGAATTGTCAAAGACTTGATGAGATAGCTATAATCTCCATTTAATAGGAAAATAAATAGGCTCAGAAAAGTTAGGTACCTTATCTAAGTAAATGGCAAAACAGTAGTATCTTGATGTTAGATTTTTGTCTATTACAGAAGGATTTTAGTGAGATGTGGAATATTATTGATTGTTTATTTTTCCATAGAATTAAGGAGCTGGAAGAGTCCAAAGCATGTGAATGTCCTTTTTTGTGTGAGTGCAAATTAGGTGGCAGTGGCCAGATAATAGTGGAACTAAGGACCCAGTTCTCCCAGAATAGCTTTGCAAGGTACAGTGGTACCTCGGTTTTTGAATGTAATCAGCCCCAGAAGACCATTCGAGTTCTGAAATGTTTGAAAACCGAGGGATCCACAGCCGACAGCTGGACCTCAGGATCTTGCCCTCAGTGGAAGCCGTGGGGCATGTTCAACTTTCGAGGTGTGTTAGAAAACCGAAGCATTTACCTCCGGGTTTACGGCTTTCATAACCCGAAATGCTCGTCAACGGAGATGTTCGAAAACCGAGGTACCGCTGTAATTGCAAATGCTGGCACCTCAGATATGGAGATTACCACATGTGTTAGGAAAATTAGGAAGCCCCGGTGTGGACATGGAACAGAGAACAGTGATACCACAATGATCCTGGAAGAAAGATCGAGTGTCCCAGTATGAAAGTGATGCCAATGAACTTCGATTCATGTAATATTCTAGAATTGTAGGACAGGCATAGGGGGCTAGACAACTCCCCTTGGAAAACAGCATTGCAGAGGAAGATAACAGAAAGCTTTCAGGCCCTGGGGATTTGACTCAAGTGAGCAAGTCGCAGGTGTAAGGGACTGGTTTAGCTGAGATGCAGAGATGCAGTGAAATTGCCCTTCAGGATGAAATGGTCAGATTCTACCAGGAGGAATGGGCACAGCAGGAATGAATCCAAGATGGACTATTCTCTGAACTTTTTTCAGGTAAATGGTACTTATTCAGAGGTTGAAAGTTCAAGGTGAAGGCTCTGGCCCAAGGAGATGGGGACACTGGGGAAGGAAATGAATTGGAACTTGGGAATAGGGATCAAGACAGGAGCCTTAACTGAGCCAACGGCAGGAGCTGGAGGGTTGAGGGTGGTTTGAGGTCCATCAATATGGGAGGGACACAGTGGTTGGATAGTCATTTCTGGGGCTCTAATCCTTGTTCTAACTGGCAACAGGGGACTCAGGGAGCAACCTAGAATCTCACTTCTTGTCATTAGCATGCTGATCTTAAGTCTTGGAGAGATCCCTAATTTAATCTATGCACATCTGGCTTTGAGACTGGACTAGTCAGAGACTGGGACAAGGTAAAACTTTAGGAAAATCTATCATTGGGCCAAGCTGTGGTCAGCCAGGCAGGGCCACAAAGAAATAAGGAGGAGGCTTGCCTGGGCTCTGTGAAGGACAACAGAGACCTACATAGAGAGGCCCTAACCCAGCAGAATATTCCCGTTTACCCGGGAAGTAATGCCTGTGGCTGCTCAGAGAATATGTGGAATTAACTCCAGAACCTGCTCCACTTTCCCTATTTGTAGTTATCCTGTCTTTTATTTTCCTGTTTTCAATCCTTTCCATCTCTACTCTTGCTTCTGCCTTTTTTCTTTCCCAGAACCCTTTCTGGTTTTTGAACTTTGGCTTCTGATAACTTTTCTTTGGCAAGTCACTTTCATTAACTATCCCTAGTTGATGTGAATCTAGACTCCTACAAACATTTATTGCTTTCTCATGCAGACCCAATAGGCAGGGCCCAAGTCTGTAAATGGACTTGGGAAAGGTAGTTGTTGTTGGTACTTGTACTTCTGAACTATTCCATAGTCTCTGGACTATTTCTGTCGTGGCTCATCCTCAATATATTTGACAAAGCAACACTTCCCAAAGTATGCTCCATGGAATGCTAGCCCCACAAGATTTTCTGTGCAAAGGGTTCTTTGGCCATATACATTTGGGAAGCAGAGTACATTATATCCCCCTTTTGGAGACATACCATGATTATTAGCACATTAAAGCCTCTGAGAAGTCCTGCAGTAAATGAAACTCTTCAAGAACAAAAATGTTTCCCATAGTGACTTGTTCTAATACCTATAAAAATTCTCTGAACACAGAGTTCCAAAGAACAAATTTGGGGAAATGCTGTCACAGAGCACAGCTTGTGTTAGGCTTTCTGTTTAAGTTGTTAGGCTCAGATTTACTGATAGTCATCAGGTCTAGCAGATGACAAAATGTACTTTGCAAATAAACATTTTCTCTTGATATTGCATCCTCATGACTACATAATCCCTCTTGCATCTGTATAGGAGATTTAGTTCTATTTGTGGTTATTTCAGATTGAAAAGAGAAGAAATAAAAGCAGGTACCCTTCAGAATATTATTCAAAGATGATTTTGACTTGGGAAAGGAGGAGTAAAGCATGTACTGAATCTGTTTCGATTAGAAATGCACTATAAAGTAGAAATAACTTTGTACTTGTTAACATGACCTGGTCAAAAAAGTGTTGATTCTTAGAATTAGTGAATTTCTCATGAAGGAAGATACAGGCATTGAGCCAGTTATGAATAGGCCTCCACTTCTTCTTCTTTTTTTTTAATGTATCTTTATTGATTTCAGAGAGAGGGAAGGAGAGGGAGAGAGAGAGATAGAAACATCAATGATGAGAGAGTCATTGATTGTCTGCAGCCGGCAACCCGGGCATGTGCCCTGACCGGGAATCGAACCCCGATCGCCTGGATCCTAGGTCGATGCTCAACCGCTGAGCCACGCCTGGCCGGGTGGCCTCCACTTCTCTCAGTGGGTCATTGAAAGACAATGAGAAGTAAACCCCTGCCTCTTATACTGTAATTTCAGGGGAGGGAGACTCTTGAGGGTCCGATGGGCAACAACTGAGGGTGCAGAGGAGCACTGTAAAATGTCTGAGCCTTCTTTCCAAGCCTGGGTTGCTGCTTGTTGTGGAGTGCAGTTGCATTGGTTAAGCTTATATCCATTAGGAATTCAACCAGACTCAGCCAGCGGCATGACAGGGGGCAGAAGTGGAATTCAGGAAAAACCTATTTTGATAGTGCTGGTGATTGTGCTGCCATTAGGCTTAGTAAATGTGTGCCTGGGAGAAAGAATGAATGGAAGGTGATGTTCCTTCCCTAGCAGGAGCCTTGGTTGGGGTGGGGGTGGGGAAGGGGCAGAATCAAAGTTTCAGGAACGGTCACGAAAGATGCCTTTGTCACCAGCCATGTACATTCTAAGGAAGAGGGTGTCCTGGTTATCCAGGTACCCTTTCCTGGGGCTGGGGTGGACTTAGGGTGAGCACGGGAAGTTAGAACCACTTCACTGTTTGCTACACACAATAAATAAGAATTCAGTCCTTTATAAACTGCTTAATTCAGCCACGTGGCCTGGATTGGGAGGACTGTGGTAAACAGTTTCCACCAGCATAATTCTTCTGGCTAACCTAAGTGCCAGGGCACAAGAGCTTGCACTGTAAACCCATTAATTTTTTGTGTAGAACTCTTTATGAAAACAAATAAAAATTTAATCCCATTAGTAAAAACAAACAAATGATAACATATTTGTCCAGCACTTTGAAAATGTCCAGTTGATTCATAGATATAAAACCTTAATATAATTCACCTTGGTGGTGTCTGCTCATAATAGTAAAACAGATTACAGCAACCCTGAAATAGAGGGTTAAATGTATCCACATATGACCGTTAGCCATGAGCACAGATTGCTGTATCATCGTATGTACTAGCAGTCATTTGTACTGATTATTAAGTACTTTAAAGTATAAAGTTTCTCTGCACAGATGAACAAGGAATAGTGGTTATTTCTGGGAGGGGAGCTAGGAGGATTGAGGGAGTTGGTTTAATTTTTTTTTTGTGTGTGTTTTTTAAAATAAATTTGTTTTTATTAAAAATATATGTTTTTATTGCCAGGTACAAGGTATCTCAAGAGCCAGAAATAACCATTTCTTTTGATCCAGTAATCTCAGTACTCAAAATTGAAAATAATGATCAGAAACCAAAAGCTATACTTATGAAGATGATCACTGCAGCATCTTTACCTCTATAAAGAAAAATTGGAAATGAACTAAGTGTCTATCCTTAGTGGAATGGTCTAATAAACCATGGTGCATCTACTTGCTGGAATATTACTCAATCTGTAGCTTTCCCATTAGTGCCTCTCACAGAGTAGGCATTTGTTAAAAGAATAAGTGATTAAAGTGAAAATTATGAAGACTGCGTATGGGAAAACTTTTCTGATTTGTAGTGATAATGTTAACGAAAGCAAAATTTCATATGTGCGATTACAGCTATGAAAAGTAAAAATATGTGGGTATATGGACTCTAAACGAACTCAAGGCTCAAAAATGGAAGTATTTGAGGTATACTAGGGTATATGAGAGTTATTTTTTCTTCATTCTTCAATAATATTACTATGTTTGTTACTTATATACTTATTTCAAAATAAGTTAATTTACAAAATACAAAAAAAAAAAGCTAAGTAAGTCTAGTGCAATTCCTGCTTTGTCCTGGGTTCCGACTGGCCTCGGGCCATTCTGCCATTTTAAGTGATCCCATCAACAGGCATCAAACCTTTCTATTGATTAGCCCACCAAGCCAGAGAAATTATGGCTTATGCTTCAGGAAGTTGGCTGCTTCTGTGACACTGCAATCCATCAACACTTTCTCTGGAGACTCCCACCTTCATGCACCTCCGGAGAGAATTGTGAGAGAGCAACGAAGAGGGTGAAATCTGTGCTTGGAGCTGTGCTCTGCTTCTCTGTTTGACAGCTTTAATTGGGCTTGTGAGAGGCCACAGGATCTGGGAGAGAGAGGAGGCTTTAAAGCATGTATTAGCTGGGTTGTATTCAGGTATGTGCAACTGGAAATCTTACTGGAGTGGCTGAAATAGTTTCAAATCCTTTTATTTTCTTCATTTAACAAGAAGTCTGATAGTCCTGGATGGCTTGGTGGCTCCCGAAGGAGATTAGATATCCAGGCTCTTTCCTGCCTTCATTCTCTGTGCGTGGCTTGTCTGCCCCTTGCCCCAAGAAGGCTACAACATGCTCGCATTGGTGCTAGAAAGATGAGTCACCTGCAGACTATCACGTACATCTCCATGGCCAGAACTGTGTCACAGAACCACCCTTAGCTCCGAGGAATGCTTGGAAATTGTTTTTTATTCTCTGATTCAGATGTTCTATTTCCTTATCTGAAAGGGGAGGTTCAATGAACTTTCTCATATGGTTGTGAGGATCCACTGAATGAATGTCTGGGAAGCATCTCACCTAGCCCCAGGAGGACAGGGTGTGCTCTGGATACACTCCATGAAGCGGGGACCCCAAGGAACCAAAGGCTGAAGTCACATTGAAATGAGATACATGTGTGGTTCCAAAACTGTTGAAGAATAATGTGTATATATATGTTTTGACTTTAAAATGTAGTTTTAAAAAATCAGAGAATAATAGTTTGATAAGACATAATACTTCCCTCAGTTTCCAGGATGTGATTACTCAGAAGCAATCCCTGTGGGATTTTGGGGGCATGTATCTTCTGGAATTTATCTCCTGATTTCTAAATAGCACATTTCTCTTGATATCTCTTGATAGCAGCATCAGGTATCTCCTGATATTTGGGGTTTTTCAGTCTTAGTATCTACAGAAAAACTACTACGGAAAGTGAGGATTTGCTGCCATACGCTTTGGCCCACACTACACATAGTTCCCTTTTATAGTTGTATCATCATTTTGGTTAAATAATTATTCAGTGTTTACCCTATTATTTAGAGCTGAGTCATGTAGTTCCTGCGATGACTAAACTTTGTTTAGACTGAAGTTAACAATTGCTTCATTGAAAAATTTTTTGCTGAGTTTTTAGTGTACCTATCAATAATTCATACCAAACTTTGCGGGAGAAGTGTAAAGCTCATCTCTATGTTAAAACACACCCAGTGTCCTCTTTCCTTCCGGAGCTCTGTCGCCTTGTTTGAATCTAGGCTGCTGCAAGTATTTGTCCTGGCTTTTTCCCTCCCCAGTGGCCTGGGAACTCTGTTCACTGCCCTGCTGGGTAGAATGACTGTCTTCTGGATCCTCTGTCTTTTTCCTTCTTGGCTTGTCTCTTCATTTGGGTGTCATAGAACTTGCATTAATTTCCTGACAAAGCGTTCTTGCGAGGTAAATTAGATGAGGCCTAGCCTGTCGGAAAGTGCTTCCTTTCCTGCCCTCACCCTCAATGATCAGTTTGGCTGTACTTAGAAATCTAGTGCGAGTCTCATTCCCGAGGACTCGGAAAGTTTTGCTCCATTGTCAATCTACCTTCTACCCTTTTCCGCTGCCACTGAGAAATCTGATAAAATTCTGAACTTGCATGGTGTGGTTTGGGAGGTTAGCTTTACTGTAAGTTCATCAAGCATAGTGCTGTTTTTTGGGGGATCCTCAAATATCAGCATCTATAGATCTTTTCTCTTGGGTGAGCTCACCACTTCCCAAAGAAGTTTGTCACTTGTATAACAGTGCATATTATTAAAAAGTTTGCTTTTATTTTGAGCTGAAATCAATGGACCACATTTAACCTTCCTGCGAATTATAAAATTCTGTTTCTTTTTCAACATACATGAGCATATTGAAAAATTCCAATTTTTAAATTTGGCCCCAAGGAAACTCTTCATGAAACAAAATGTCCTTGGTCTCCTTTATTTCCAGTTATCTACCTTAACACCTTGCTTTGATTTCAATGGAAGCTTTGTAGTTCACCAGGCTCAAAGAAGCAATAGATAAATTTCTAGACAAGAAGAACAAATACTGATATTTTCATTTCCAGTCAATCTAGCAGCACTAAAGAATGAAAGTCTAGTTTTCAAATAAAAGACTTTTCATAGAATGGCTTCTTTTACACTTTTTATACAGAGTGGCTTCTAGAAATTAGCCAGCAAGGGTTTATTGAGTGCTTAGTACTTGTTTAGACAAGCAGCATTAAGGATGCATAGAGGTAAGATTTAGTCTCAAGTCTCAAGGAGCTTTCTGTCTAGCTAGGGAGACAATGATATATTTGAAATACAAGCAAGCACTACATGGCAGGTTGGAAAATATATAAAACTTTTTGTATATTTAAAATACAATTTTAGCAGTTGTCTGAGTGAGAAAAATTTGACCTCATGGATTAAATCCAAACTGAGGAATATTTACGGACTTTTATCTTTAATTAGGCTGATGTGATTTATGAGCAAAGACTAGAAAGAGATGTTTCCTCCCATGTCTCTTTCATCAATCAGTTCTGTCCCACAGAAAGACAATGCAAATCATATGTATAATCTTAAACTTTCCGAAACACTAAAGAAAACTAAAATAGACAGGTGTGATTAATTTTACTAATGTGTTACTGAACCCTTTATATCTAAAATATTATTCCAACTGTAATCAATATAAAAATTAACAAGAGGTTTACATTCTTTTTTCATACTGAATCTTCAAAATCTGAAGTATGTCTTACAGTACATCTCAATTCAGATGCTACATTTTTATCAGAAGTAATTGAATGTATTTATTTAGATGCTATAAAATCTACAGTTGAAAGAGTAAATTCACACTGCCAAGGTGTTCCAAACACACTTAATTTTTAAAAATAACAATGTCAAGTATCATTTTAAAAAATAAAATTAATTAAAAGTTTAAAATTCAGTTTCTCAGTGTCACTAGCCATATTTGAAGTGTTTAATCACCACATTTGGGTAATAGCTACCATATTGGACAACTCTGGTCAAGTAGATGAGATCATGCTTAGGGTGCCAATATTTGAAGACTTTATAATGTGAACCTAAAAAGATCTTGTGGCTTTGTGTAAAAGTGACTTTCGTAGGTCATTTAAAAAATACACCTATTAAAGTAATATAATATATAAAAATATACCTCAATGAATATTCACAAAGTGAAAACATACATGTAACCAGCACTTTGACCAAGAGCAGAATATTACTAGCACTCGGCAAAAGCAGGGGTCAGGATTCATTCCCACCCACCCAGTATAAATATCCAATTGACTCAGCACAATGTATGGAAAAGATGATCCTTTCCCCACTCCACTCCAGTCATTTTTGTCATTAATCAACAAGACATATATGTGAGGGTCTATTTCTGTACATTCTCTCTATCCATTGCTCTGTTTGCTTATTTTTGTGTTAACTCACTGCCTTGATCATTGTAGCTTTATAATAAAACTTTCTGGTTGTAGAAGTCCTTAAACTTTGTGCTTTTCAAGATTCGTACACTTCTTGGCCCTTTGCATGTCCATATACATTTTAGAATCAACTCATCAATTTCTACAAAATACTCTGGGATTTTGATTGAGATTAGATTACATCTATAGATCAATTTGGGAACAACTGACATTTTTACAGCATTGACTCTTCCAGTTTATGACCATGGCATGCCTATTTACTTAGGTCTTCTTTAATATCTATCAATAGCCTTTTGTAATTTTTTTGTAGAGTCATCTTGCACATGGTTTGGTAGATTTATTTCATAGGTATTTGATATTTAAAATTCTTTTATAATGGCATAATTTAATTTTTTTCAAATCATTGCTAGTGTACACTAACACAATCGATTGACAATTGATTCACAAACTACTAAATTCATTTATTAATTATATTATCTACATTCTATGTATACAATTATGTTGTTAACACATAATCATGGTTTTATTTCTTTAATTTCTGTCCTTATGTTTTTTTTCCTTTCTTGACTGTTTGCACTGTCTGGGCCTCCAGGAAAAGGGTGAATAGATGGCTTAGTGGAATGCATTCTTGTTTGTTTTTGATCACATGGGAAGTCAGGATGATTGCTATGGTTTTCCTCCCAAATAATCTTTTTAGATTAATAAAGTAGTATTTTATTAGTTTTCTAAGAACTTTCATTTGATCACAAATAAGTGCTGGGCCTTTTTCCTTTTGCCCACTATTGGGGTGACTCAGTGATGTTCTCCTTGTCTATTCTGTTAGTGTGGTAAATTTGATTGATTTTTAGACTGATATTCTAAAATAAACCCTTTTCATCATGATGTATTATCTTTTTTATTTTTCACTAGACCTATCAACTTAGTAGTATTTTACTTAAGATTTTTACAGGTCTTTGTATGAGGAATATTTTCCTTTCTTTCAGTGTCATTATCAAGCTTTTGTTTTTAAACTAAAGCTATGCTCATAAAATAAGTTGTGAAATACTTTCTATTTTTCTATTATATGGAAGAGTTTGTATTTCAGATTGGTTATATTTCTTCCTACATGTTTGGAAGTGCGGTCATCAGTGAGGCCATCTAGGTTGCAATTTTTCCTTAAGAAAGTTTTTAACTATAGATCAATTTGTTTAACAGATATACGATTACTCAGATTTTCTGTTTCTTTTAAGGGCACTTTTGGTAAGATGTGTCTTTTAAGGAATTTATTTATCTTATCTAAATGGTCAAAATGTTATTTTCTTATCTTTATTGTAAATGTAGGTATTAAGTATTATACCCTTTTTTCATTAATGCTATTGGTTCTTTTATTTCTTTTTATTTTCTTGATCTGTCTCACCAGTGGTTTGTCGATTTTGTCAAAAAACCAACAGTTACCTTTGTTTATCTACTCTAACATATCTTTTCAATTACTTTTTCTACTGTTTTTATTGATTCCTTCTTATAGTTCTTTTAAGATTTAATTTTCTCCTCTTTTTCGAACTTTTTGTAATGGACACCTAGACATAGATTTTAAGAATTTCTTCTTTTCTAATATAAGCATGTGACATTAGAAATTTTCCTCAGAGAATCTTTCAGTGCTACCTTCAAGTTTTCTTATGCCATATTTTCATTCTGGTTTGCTTAAAGATATTTTTACAAATTTTAATTCATTATGATCTTTTTGATACTACATAGGTCATTTGTTTAATTGCCAAATATTTGAGAATCTCATAGCTATATTTTTGTTATATTAATTTCCTGATTAATATTACTGTCACCAGAAGAAATGATCTGTATAATGTAAATACTTTGGGATTTGTTGAGGGTTGCTTTCCACTTGAAATAGAACTTTTATAGTTTCCTTTAGCTTTTATTTTGTACATTTTAAACAAATAATTTAAAATTTCATGATAGAGAACTCCATTATCTGATGCCTTGTGGGACTAATTCTTTTGTTTGTTTGTTTGCTTGCTTTTAGTCAAAAGTATATTATTTTTATGTTCTTGCGGGACATTGTGTATAAAAATTGCAGAGATAATATGAAGCTCTGGTAGATCATATCTCCTTGCAGAGAGGTTTGTTTTGCTTTTGGCAGGAAGTTGGGGTAGGGAAGATCACCTTAATGCAGTTTGGGGCTGAGCTATTCAAGATTAGGTTGCAGATTTTTTTGCGGGTTAATTTATTTCTGTTTCTCCTTTATTCCTAAAGTGTAGCCTTTTAGGGGTTTCAGATGAAAATGTGGAGTGTTGAATAGGGTTCTTCCACCTTGACAGATGCCCAACTCCCACCATCATGGATGAGATTTGCCAAAGGTGTGCTCAATTTCTCAGTGGCTCAAGCTGTCACTTTGTGCTCAGGTGTGTAGGCTCCAGGCTCTGGCGGCTCCTTTTCAATTAGTAAATGCCTTGGTAGACAAAGTGTTGCCAGATGGCAGGTTCACCCCTCTGAACTTTATTCTGTCTGCAATCTAAATTCTCCAAGCACTCATGGCCTTCAGAGCTCTCAGATGCTTTTTTAATAGGTTAAAAAACAATGTTGTCCAGCTGTTCTCATTGTTCTCAGTGGGAGGGCTGATCTGAAACAAGCTAATCTGCCATTTCAATGTAAAATCTTCCTCGTGTTTGCCCCAGCCCTCCTTAGTGACTTTGCCTTCCTTCTTCCACTGTGCTCGCTGTGCTTCTGCCACCCTGAAGATGCTTCTCAGGCAAGGGGAAGGAGAGAGAGAGAGAGAGAGAGAGAGAGAGAATTCCAGGCATAGGGACAGCAGGACCAAAGGCCCTAGGTGGGGAGGAACGAGCTTGGTTTCCCAGATTGTCTCTCTTTCATAAACCCTATTCCCATTTACTTAATCTTTTTAGCCCTTATCACAATTGAATTAAATTATTTTGCAATTTGTATTTCAATGCTTCCCAGTATAATAATTTCATATGGCTGCTGTAACAACTTATCATGAATTTGCTTAATACAGCACAAATTCACTCTCTTAGAGTTTTGAAGTCCAGAAGTCCAAAACCCACTTCACTGGGCCAACGTTAATGTGTTGGCAAGGCTGGTTCCTTTTGGAGGCTCTAGGGGAGCATCTGTTTCCTTGCCTTTTTTAGCTCCTGGAAGCCACCAACGGCACTCTTTGGCTGTTGTGCCACAACAACTTTTTTGTGTCACGGCAATTTTTTTCCTCTGTTGTCACATCTACTACTCTTTTCTCTTAAAGGGACCCTTGTGATTACATTGGGCTCACCCAGATAATCCACAGTAATCCCTCAATCTCTAAATCCTTAATTTAATTGCATCTGCAAAGTCCCTTTTGCCATTGAAGGTAACATTCATAGGTTCTGGGGATTTGAATGTGGATATCTTTGGGGAGCTTTTATTCAGCCTACTACATTTAGCATGGAAAGTAAACTCCACAAGGGCCAGAATTATTTTTCTCTTGTTCACCATTGACTCTCTAGTGTATAGCCTATAGTAGCTACTTGAATATCGGTAGAATATGTTCATCTTCAGGCAGCAAGACATGTAAGTGCATGTGGGTGTAGAGGCTTTCTCAAGAAAAGTGACTGTACAGAAAATGATAGGGGACTAATAGTTACACTGAGCACCCATAATGTACCCAGGATTAAGCTAAGAGTTTTACATTATTGTCTCCTTTAATTTACATAAGCCTTCTGAAGTCAGTGCTGTCAGTCATTTTGTGGATGAAGACATTGAGGTTCAGAAAGAATATAGATATGTTCACAAGTCCGTACAACTGGTCTGTGGAAGAGTTAGAATTTAAATGCAGGTCTGTCTGATCCCAAAGTTTACTGTTTTTTCATTTGACACCAATAAAAGAAATGGCTGAAATGTTTGAGTTTCTTTGCAGGCTTTCTCTTCTTATGTCAGCTAAGGAATGAATTATTCTTTGAGCCTATGACTCATTCATATTATTTGAGAAAGTGGGTTGGTTTATATTTTTTTCACAGTCAAAAGGACAGACTTCATTCCTGGTGCTTTTTGTTTCTAAATTTTGTTGTTTATGGGTGTAATCCTGATGTAAAAAATCTTGTTTGAAAGGAACTAAAAGTGTCTAAATTTCCTAAAATAACAATCTGTTAGCAGGAATGTTCCCAGGTGGATTAAATTTGGGGGTACTAAAAGACTTCTTCACAAAGATCAGCAAGGCAGTCCTGAATGGATCATTGAGCAACAGATGGTAGGCGCCGAGGTCCCTCCCCTCACCATGGGACAGCACTGCTTATTGTAAGAACAAGTGACAACATCCCATCTGCCTGCCTGACAGCCACAATTTGGGGTTAAAAACCCCTTGAAATGCTACCTGTTTGTTCAAATACCTTTCTAACAAATAAGAGCACCTTCTGACTCACCAGAAGGGAAAAGAGGGGTGCTAAAATATCTCTCCACAGTTCTTTAATTAAAAGTTTCAATTTTCAAAGTTGCCTGTTTTTCCTGATTATAAGATTAGTTCAAGTTCTTTACAAATAGAGCTAGAATGTCATTTGTCTATGAACCACCCAAATAATTTTGGTTAATATTCTGGTGAATATTCTTCTGAATATTTTCATATATATATATGAAAATATATATATATATGTGTGTGTGTGTGTGTACACACAAACACATACTCATCTATAAGTTTTATAAAAATGAAATGCAATTCTTCATAGTGAGTTTTAAACTTACTTTTTCACTTAACATATTTTCATTATATTTCTAAGTTAGTTTATATAGACTTATTTTGAATATTTCCTAGTAGGAGTGTACTATAACTTATCCTTTCCTTACTGAGGGACATCTAATCCCAATGGGATTAGAGGTCCTAATTGCTTATCATTACTCAACAAAATTGCCTAGCATGACTCAGCAAAATCACTTATCATGACTCAGTGAAATTGCTAAACATGACAGAGCAAAAATCACTTATCACAACTCAGCGAAATTGCTTACCATGACTCAGTAAATTTGCTTACCATGACTGAAAATGGCAGAAATTAGAAGGATCAATGGACTAGAGGTCACATGGAGGTCAAAGAAGGATCAATGGACTAGAGGTCACATGGAGGCTCAAAGTGGGAATAGTTGTCTAAGCAAAACGGAAGGGGACAGAGGGTGAAATGCATGGTTAATCACTGAGTGGTAGAATAATTTTTATGTAACAAAGTCTCATGGTCAAGAGACTGAGTAGCTGCGGTTGGAAAAACATCATCAGAGATGAGACTATCAAGGAGAGAGAGGGTTAGATGGAATCTCCAGAGTCAGTCAGGATTATGGAAGAACTTGATTTGGTGAGAAAGAACTTAACCAGGTGTATTTTATATTATATTACATTATGCTATGTTAATTATACTATTCTGTATTATATTAACAGGAGAAAAACAGCCAAATGTTGTCCTTATAAAACTTTACTTGACAATGAGAAAGAGCTATTTTGCTTGCACTGTGAAATTCTCATTAGGCTCAAGGACTGACCAGCTTCTAGAAGAAAGAACATGTTGCTAATGGAGGTGGTATGGTATTGATAACAGTGAACTTTAGAGTAAGATAAAACTGAATTTGAATGTTGATAACATTTAGTAATTTACCTCACCCTTTTGAGCTTGAATCTTCAAGTTATTAAAATGGGATTCCTAATGCCAATTTTATGGAGGTGCTAATTAAAATAAAACCAGATAAAAGATGTGACATGTTGATCACAGTGTCTGAAATTTAGCAAGTGCTCAATAAATCTAAATTTTTCCCTGAGGAGCCCAATCCAGGGAAATATCAATATTGAGGAAAAAACCTGTGACCTGCTCCATTGGGTTTTATGGAAAAACAGTTTTCTACATGAGAATTTTGTGCAAAAAGACAAGCAAATGAATAGTTTGTCAGAGGTGGCAAGACACCTCTCTCTTCCTAAATTTCTTTATAATATGGAAATTTAATTCCATTCTGTAGTGATTATAATTCAGTCTCTGGAGATAATTGTGCCTAATTATGATCTTGTTAGAATAACTTTGTAGAGAGAAATTCAGCTAAACAATGAAGTTGATTACCTGAGGTTTAGAGCAGAGAAATGACAAAAATAGGCCAGAGTCCATGGCTGAATATTGATTAGTGAGTGAAAGCCAGGATTTTCTTTGAGATTCAAGAAGTGTACTCTTCTTTCAGCTCAAGTGAGGCCTAGGCAAGTTAGTGGCAGTTGTAACCACCTGAGGGTAGAAAATACTGTTTTTACTAGTTAATAATGTTAAGTACATTTTGAGTGTCTATCACGTGTCAGGAGCTTTCCAAGCATTGATCAGTCTTTACAAACACTCTCTGGGTGAACACACTGATTCCGGTTTTCCAGATGAGGAAGCTGAGTCCAGGAAAGTTGAAATGACTCACCCAAGTCTAAGCATTTGAAAAACGGTACAAATTCATGTGTACCTTGAAAGCCTAAGTCTACTCACTATGTCACCCTGCCTCCAGGCAAAGCATGGATAACATAGGCGTTATATTTACGGATTCTTCAAAAAGAAACATAGATAACAAAATTTCTTAAGAGATTGTATTAGTCAGGGTTCTCCAGAGAAATAGAACTGATATGAGAATATGAGAATTGGCTCACACTATTACAGAAGCTCGCAAGTCCACATTCTGCAGAGCGGGCTGTCAGCCTGGAGACCCAGGAGAGCCAATGGTGCAGTACCAGCCCAAAGGCAGTCTGCTGAGAATTCCTTCTTGCTCAGGGACACTGTTCTTTTCATTCTATTCAGGACCTCAACTAATTGGATGAGGTCCACCCATAGTACGGAGGGCAATTTGATACTTGTAGTTCACCAATTGAAATGCTAGTCTCATTCAAAAAAAACCCCTCCAAATTGACACGTGAAATTAATCACCACAGAGATTTAGGTGAGTCTGCTTTCTAAAACTCATCCTTCAAGAGGTCGAACTTACCAGGCACTAATAATAGAATTTCCTATCTTAATAATTAGCAGAGCCCACTTGATGTGGTTCGTGGCAGATTTCAGTCAGTAAGATGGCATTATAACATTTTAAGAATGAACTGTGGTTCATAAATTCATAGAAAGTAAATAATCACCTGAATTCAGCCTCTGGGGTTTAGTTTTAAAACTACCGCCTCAGGGATAGCAACAGTCTGTTCAGACTAGCCTTTGTAATTATCATTCTCAAAATCATCATCAGTAATAATAATAATTAACCTTTACTGACTGCTTCTCATGTGATAGGCATAGGTTCTGAGTGCTGTGTATTGTCTCATTTAATTGTCTTAGCACCAAGAAGGAGGTACTATTATAATTCTTTTATATCTTTTACATGTATGGGAACAGAGTTGCAGAGAGGTAGGTAAATTGGCCACAGTCATATGGCTAGTAAAGAGTGGATCTAGGATCCAAAGAAAAACATGTTTTCAACACATGCACAGAAGCACACTGCCTGAAAATCTCTCATTATTTGTCAAGTGTGTTTGAGGCTGCCACCTTTAGAAGAATCAAAACTTTGGAAGACCAGATAATTAACACTCAGTACAAATTGTGCATCCAGTGTTGGGGGGGGGGGGGCAGAAAGAATAATAAAGTAGCCTCCTTGTGTTGAAGGAGCTTGCAGCCTGGTGGGAAAGGCCTGAATCGACCCAGAAGGTAGAAGTCCTTGGGGGCTGAATTGTTTTTGTTGGTTTGGTATGTTATCTGTTTGTTTTAGGGAGTGGGCATTCTTGCTGTTGTTTTTTTTAAATGTGTTTTTATTGATTTTAGAGAGAGAGGAAGGGAGAGGGATAGAGAGATAGAAACATCGATGAGACAAAAACATTTATCGGCTGCCTCCTGCACCCCCCCACTGGCGATCAAGCCAGCTGATGGGCATTTCTGATCAGGAATTGAACCAGCAACCTCTCAGTGCATGGAATGACGCTCACCCAACTGAGTCACACCAGCCAGGGCCAACATAAACATAATTTAAGCCACATATGTTATCTTAAAATTCCCAGGGGCCACATTAAAAAAAAAATTAAAAAAAAATTGGTGCAATACATTTTGATACTATATTCCAAAATGTTATCATTTTGACAATGTAATCAATATAAAAATTATTAGTGAGATATTTTACATTCATTTATTTGAACTATGTCTTCGAAATCCAGTGTGAATTTTTACACATATAGCACATTTCAATTAAGACCTGACACAATCCAAATGCTCAGTGGCCACTGTGGCTGGTGGCTGCCGCATCTGACAGCCCAGCTCCAGCATAACCCCTGCTTCTCAGAAGCTCTTCATGTGCATTTGTCTAACAACTGGGGGAGTGGACTGATGAAGCGAGTGCCAGCTTCAGGGTGCTCACGTGTGCTTGTGGCTTAAGTTTCATTAGATTTTGCATAAAAATCAGAAGCAAAATCAAACACTTCCTGAACAAATCTATTTCTGCTTCTAATTTGGCACCCTTGGATCAGGCACTGTCTGTTTCCTGCAGCGAGGGCGCACCCACTATAGTAAATATTTATTTGCAGCCCTCTTCCTGGGCTCCCATGAGTGGGAGGTAATTAGCTCCTTAGCCAGAAAGCACGTTTTCCCAACACTTCTGAAGGTTTGCCTTTGCTTTCATGTATAGCTCTTTTAAAATATTATTCTCAAACTGCAGTTTGAAAGCTGACCCTACCAACTCTGGCTTCCCAAATCTCTTTGAAATGACAGAACAGTCTGAATGCAAAGCATTTTCACAGTCTTGTGACAGAAAAATAAACACACATCCCTCTGGAGACTCCAGACTCTCAGCTTCAGGGTGAGGTCTGCCACACAGAGGAGGCCGACAGGTGTCCAGGACTGTTGTTGTTTTTTTGTCAAGTAGTCAAAAAGCCACTGGTATTTCCTTAACGCACGCATACCTTTTCCCATAAACAGCGCACTTGCAAAATTCTCTGGATTGTGCTCATGTGCAGAGGGCTGTGATCCAGCAGGATATTAAACTATAATCAGAAACAAATTGTTGCTTCCTCTGCCAACAGATGGACTATAAACAGAAACTATCACGTAACCACAGCATTCTGCGTTCTCCTCTGTGTACACCTAGCGAGTGGGCAAAGAGCCAGTCACATATTATGTTGCTCACTGGCCTTGAATGAATGAATGAATGAATGAATGAATGAATGAATGAATGAATGAATGAATGCTATGAGTTCTCTCTTGCTCTCAGATTTGCACAGAAAACGGAAGGAGAGATCTGTGGCTAGGGATCCCTCCTCTACAGAGCATCGCACAACAAGTTCTCCTGAGAGAAGCCACATTTCCAATACAGTCCATTATAAAAGAGAGGAAGAAAAACCGCCACACAATACATGACCCCAGAGGTTAGGTTGCAGGCTTTCACATTGTCTAAAACTAAAAACAAGTCTCCAGGTAAACAGGATACTGCCTAAGAGCTGAAGATCACTTTGCATTCCCCAGAGCAGGACTGACAGGTTTCCTGATTGCAGGGAAGGTCCTAGGAGTGCGAAGATAAAACTTGATTGAGGCTGTCTGCACACACACTGCGTAATGGGCTTCTGTGGTTAACGTTAATAATTTGCAGCACATTTTATTTCTCTCTAGCTCGCCTGCATGGTTCAATTTATGCAAGCATCTTTTAACCCAATGTACTTAAAAAAACAGGAAGGAACCTCATTTATAGGGAACATAGATGGAAAAGTAAAGAGAGGAATGGCAACTATGTCTTAAATCTCTTCACGCTGCTACTCCCGGACCAAAGTACAAGGCGCTCACAGGCCTGAGCATATTCATATTGCAAAGGATGTAGGTTATTGTGGTTATGATGACAGAGGTTCCTCTGGGAGGGCGGGTGCTCATCTTTTTCATCGTGAGAGGAGAAGTTGGTCCTAGGGTATAACTTTAATAGGTAGCCTGCAAAAACAACTGTAGAGTTCAACCACATCTCCTCGCCCCACCTCTGTAGCTCCAGCTTCTCACTGCCCCACTCCTCTAAGGTTGTCACATCAGGGAAGAGATGGAGGGATGCTCGTGTGTGCACTCATGGGTGTTATTTGACACTGGCTTATTTCCCCATAAGACCAAGACAGGGGAGAGTTTATGATTACTTTTCACTTACGATGTGTTTGAGACACAGTCTAAAATTTGAACAGAAGAATGTCCTCGAATCTTCTCTTTTCCTCCTGCCTAGCATGCGTGGCAATTGTTGAGAAAAATGTGCCCACACAGTCTCAAATGCTTCTTCTTTAAATCCTAACTCCTCAGGTTTCACAATAAAAAGAAAATAATAACTTGGACAAGTACACGCTGCAAGACAGAAAAATAAAATTGTTTCCCAGTTTTTTAAGGCCAGATGGTGGGCAGTGTGAGGACTAGGTTTAGGGACTGGGTGAGGCTGGGATGTAGTAGATTTTGAAAAATATTCATGAGTCGAGTTAACTATTTTAGGGTCATGCAGGGCCATGAGGTGTAGGCTAGGTTCAGAGTCTAAGCTTTCTCTATGCAGCCATGGGAAAGGACAGGCCAGAAACAGATTTCAAACAAACCAAATGAACAGAATAACCAGAACGCATGTTTTGGGCAGGAGAAGGTCAGAAAATTGCCCTGCAGTCAGTAAAGGTGGGTAGGGACAGTTAAGGCAAAAACGACGGTAAAACCGCTGAGCCCCTTTTCCTGCCTCTTCTGGTTGTGTGTGTCCTGGTGAGTATAAGCAGAGACGTTTGCAGCTTGCAGGCCATCAAATAACGAGGCAGGCTTACTAGCAAATAAGCCTTCTTGCTGGCTTTTGGAAACTGACACTTTCTCTTTCCATTTTTTTTCTCACTGTAATCATAAAATTGGCGGGTGTCCCATGTACATGAACACTCCAAAGTTGTGGTAGAAAATTAAATGTTCGGACTGGTGATTCTGAGGTTGACATTTCAAATACTTTCTCTGAAATTGGAGGCTTTAATAACATCGGGATGGACAAACAAGCGACTTTGATTCATTTACTTGACAGTGTTGATCCCAGGCTTATTTTACTAAGTGCTTGGCTGTGGTGTTCTATTTTTATGATTGCCAGATCACTGTTTTAGTTCAAGTCTGTGGCTCAGGAATTGAGAACATCTCTCTCTTATCCTGTCCTAAATGAGTAAAAATGGTAAATGCTTTATTTAATGAGGTGAATTGGCATGGGGAATGGGGCAAGGAAACGCTAGCTATGCTTTTGGATCACTTATGGCAAGCCTGTTCCCCTGGAACTGGCACCGGCAGCTTCTAAGCAAATGATTTTGTATTTATATTTTTTTAGTGGTTACACTTAATTAAAAAAAAAGAACATCATGTGTTCAAAATTAAATTACTTGTAATTCTGAGTTTGTGGAAAGTTATCATACATCCATTTATCTCTCTCTTTTTTATTTATTTTCTTTCCTTTAGTAATCATCTCTGGTCCCAAATTTCACCTCTCCTCATCATAAGTTGGATAGCAACCATTCTTGTGCTGTTCAACGTATAGAAATGTTATTTTGTTAAAAGTCTTATTCTTCTTCCTACTTTTTTACATTTAACATTAATTACCCCATCATTTACGTATGGCTTTCATTTGCTCTTGGCAAATATTTTTATACATGTTTCTTTGTGTACATATGTGTTTTATGTTTTGGAAAATATTCCCAGGCATAGTGTATAGACACACAAATTTTCACTAAATGATTTCAAACTGGCTACCAAAAGAAGCATATAATCTTCCCCCAATATTTTAGAAAAGATTCATTAAAGGAGCTGCTCATTATACTGAAAGAAGTGGGTCTTCTTTTTTTCCAGCTATACGGAGATATAATCGACATATAACATTGTATTAGTTTAAGGTGTACAACATGATAATTTGATACACATATTGCAAGATGATTACCGCAGTAAAGTTGTTTGCATCTCCATTCCCTCGCATAATTACCATTTGTATGTGTGTGAGAACATTTAATATCTACCCTCTTAGCAGCTTTCTATCATATAATACAATATTGCTAACCATAGTCACCATGCTGTACGTTAGATTCCCAGAACTTATTCATCTTATAACTAGAAGATTGTACCCTTTGACCAATACCTTTTATTCCCCCCCCCCTTCCCAGCCCCTGGCAATCACCATTCTACTCTCTGTTTCTATGAGTTTGACTTTTTAAGATTCTGTATATAAGCAATATCACTCAGTATTTGTCTTTCTCTGACTTACTTCACTTAGCATAATGCCCTCAAGCTTCTTTCATGTTGTTGTAAAGGACAGAATTTCCTCCTTTTTCATGCCTGAATAATATTTCACTGCGGTGTAAAAATCTCTATCTATCTATCTATCTATTTATCTATCTATCATCTATCTATCTATCATCTATCTATCTATCTATCTATCTATCTATCTATCTATCTATCTATCTATCTATCATCTATCTATCTATCTATCTATCTATCTATCTATCATCTATCTATCTATCTATCATCTCCTATCTATCTATCTATCTATCTATCTATCTATCTATCTATCTATCTATCTATCTATCTATCTATCTATCATCTATCTATCTATCTATCATCTCCTATCTATCTATCTATCTATCTATCTATCTATCTATCTATCTATCATCTATCTATCTATCTATCTATCTATCTATCTATCTATCTATCTATCTATCTATCTATCTATCATCTATCTATCATCTCCTATCTATCTATCTATCTATCTATCTATCTATCTATCTATCTATCTATCTATCATCTATCTATCTATCTCTGTCTATCATCTATCTATCATCTATCTATCTATCTATCTATCTATCTATCTATCTATCTATCTATCTATCTATCTATCATCTATCTATCATCTCTATCTATCTATCTATCATCTCTCTATCATCTATCTATCTATCATCTATCTATCTATCTATCTATCTATCTATCTATCTATCTATCTATCTATCTATCTATCATCTATCTATCATCTATCTATCTATCTATCTATCTATCTATCTATCTATCTATCATCTATCTATCTATTATCTATCTATCATCTATCTATCTATCTATCTATCTATCTATCTATCTATCTATCTATCTATCTATCATCTATCTATCTATTATCTATCTATCATCTATCATCTATCTCTATATCTCTGTCTCTAGTTATCTCTAACTGTATCTTTTTTATCCATTCATTTGTAATCTAATACCTTGGTTGTTCCATATCTTGGCTATTGTGAGTAGTGCTGCCATGAACAAGAGAGTACAGGTGTCTATTTGAGACACTGATTCAATATTTCAAATACATACCCAGGAGTGGATTGTTGGATCGTGTGGTAGTTCTATGTTACCCGAGGAACCACAGTGCTGCTCCCCATAATGGCTGTACTAATCTGCATTCCCACCAGCGGTGTACAGGTTTCCCTTTTCTTTATATCCTACCAACATTTATCTCTTGTCTTTTCATAGCAGCCATTTTAACAGGTTTGAGGTGACATCTCACTGTGGTTTTGATTTGCATTTTCCTGATGATTAGTGATGTTGAGCAACTTTCATGTACCTGTTGACTATATTTATGTCTTCTTTGGAAAAATGTCTTAGTTCCTCTCACTATTTTTAATTGGGTTGTTTTGCTATTGCGTTGTATGAGTTTCTTATACTTTTTGGATAAAAACCCTGTGTCAGGTAGATGGTTTGCAAACATTTTTTCACATTATTCAGGTTGCTTTTTGATTTTGTTGATTGTTTCTTTTCTTGAGCAGAAACTTTTAAGTTTGATGAAGTTTCACATATTTATTTTTGCTTTTGTTGCTTGTGCTTTTGGTGTCATATCCAAAAAAACTGTTGCCAAGAAAATGTCAAGGAGCTTTTTTTTTTTTTCTTTCTGTTTTCTTGTAGGAGTTTTAAAGTTTCAGGTCTTATGTTTAAGTTTTCCATCCATTTTGAGTTAATTTTTGTGAGTGGTATAAAATAAGAGTTCAATTTCTATCTTTAGCATGTGAATGTCCAGTTTTCCTAACACAATTTATTGAAGAGATTATTCTTTTTCATTGAGTATTCTTGGCTCTTTGTCAACTAAGTTGAACATATATGTGTGAGTTTATTTCTGGGATGTTGATTCACCTCCATTGGTGTATGTGTCTAATTTTAGGGCAGTGCCATACTGTTTAGATTATTACAGTTTGTACCCTTTGCCAACACCTTTTATTTTCTCCACCTTCCAGCCCCTGGCAATCACCACTCTAAATACTTAATGGGTTAAAGAAGAAAGCTTAATGGAAGTTGTAAAATGTTTAGCAGGAACTATAAATGAGAACATGGCTAAAATGAGAATGCAACTAAAAGGGTATCTATTACCCTGTGAGACAGCATGGAGGGCCTGGGAGATGATTATGCTAAGTGCAATAAGCCAGTCAGAGAAAGACAAATATCACAGATCTCACCAATATGTGGAATCTAATGATCACAATAAACTGATGAATAAAGTAGAACCAGAGGCATGGAAGCATGGAGCAGACTGAGGGATCTCAGAGGGAAGGGGGAAGAGGGATGGGAAGAGATTAACCAAAGGACTTATATGTATATATGCACAGCCCATGGACCCAGACAATAGGGCGGTGAAGACCTGGGGCAGGGTGGGAATCGGGTGGTTGTGAGGCAAAGGGGGGAAGGGAGAGGGGACATCTGTAACACTCTCAACAATAAAGATTTAAAAATGAATAAATAAATAAATAAATAAATAAATAAATAAATAAATAAATAAATGGTATTTGGGGGAAATCTTTATAGAATTAAAGCATATATTCAGAAACAAGAAGGACTGAAAATTAATTAAGCATTCAACTCAAGAAGCCTGAAAATAACAACATATTCTCAAAGAAAGCAAGAAGTGTAAAAAATCATAAGATGAAATTCACAGAAATGTGGGAAGAACTGGGACTAACTCCAATTGTAAACATGGGGCTCCAGCCATATTTAGCGAATTGAAGGTTGAGGATGTGTGTTCTGGCAAACATCTGTTTTACTCAATAATAATCTACAGAGATATTTCCTATGTTTGACTAGGTATTGAGCTTTGTTGACAACTTCCAGGCAAAGGCACTTAAAACTTTTTCCCTGGGAGATCTTCAGGTAGAATATTAAACTTTGCTGCCACACCCAGGTCAGAGCCTCGGAAAGCCTTCCTTCTCACCCCTCTGCGAGCGTGCTATTGCTGGCGTAGAAGAAGAAAAACTTCGTTCTACCTTTGTAGGTTCTTTGGCTGGGTCTAATAATCAAATTAACATAAGACAGATCAAGAGGAGAAGAGCAAATTTAATTTTGTATGTATGTATAGGAGTCTCATAAAAATGAGACCCAAAGGCAGCCGGGCAATTAAGGTTTACATGTCATCATGAACTAGGGAATGCGGCTGCAAAGAGTAGGAGCATAAGAAGAGCAGACGCTTGGTAATTAGACGTTTGTCTCCCGGTAGAGATAGGTCTTTCCTATAAAAATTATTTCTGGTAATAGCTTTCTTTCTGAGTCAGGCCCTCTCTCTGAATTCTTTTAGGTAGCTAAAGGAGAGGTAAAATTTTTTCTTGAGTCTGCTGGGTCTAGATTCCCTTCAGTTCAAAATAATCCAAAGTGGCACATTCACTGGCAAAATTTTATCAATCATTGGTTATTATTTCCCATGGGTGTCTTGATTCTGGACTCTGGTATAATAGCAAATCTCTTACCTTCTCTGAAGAATTCTTTTAAAAAAATTTACCATTCTTTTTTCTCCAAGTGAATGTCTATGTGTCCCTGACTGAACATAATGTGAACTCTGTATGTTTTGTCATTGGAGTCCAAAAATAACCCTTGGCCTTCAGAATTCTCAGTTCACCAAGCTATCTTATGACAAATATGTTGCTTTTAAAATAGAAAATGTTTGGATTTTGTATTGTGATTCAAATTGAGCAGCACCACCTTTTTCAGCTGGAGCATTATCTTAATTAAAAAAACATATTTGGTTCCCAAAGTAAAACTTTATTTTAGAATTGGATTTCTCTATGATTTCAGTGACTGAGAGGATATATCAAACCAGATATTATGTTCAAATAGGTTATTACATTTCATAGATAGCCTTTTGTGTTGCTAGTACATATGGAATGATAAACCAACTAAATCAATATATATGTATTTACCAGGGCTATGTTTTCACACTTTTCAGAAATGTTTTATCTAGCATCATTGCCTAATATGCTCTGAGAATATTGTTTCCCCTCTGTGTTTTCTGATATAATCTGGAAAAATAAAAACCAGAAGCAAACAAAATTCTGTCATTCTATTTTTGTTGGAAGCAAGGCAGTTGTTATTTTATTCGATTCAGGGAAAATAAAGGCAGCATTTCAGATCTGGAAAGTTTCCCAGACTTAAAAATAATATTTGACAGTGTGAAGAGCAGAGCCCGTGTGGCATCCGTTGTGCACAGGCAGAATAAATCCGTTTATTTGCAGTTATTTTTTTCTCTCTTTATATAGTCAAATAAACCCCATTCATGCATGAAGCTAATTGTAGGGACACTGAAAAGCAATGACAAAGCACCACATTTCAACAGTAAACTGTTCGGAATGAACTGTTCAAGAGAACCCATACGGTCCCGAGGTGAGTTCAGCTCCGGAATCAGACACTCCTGACTTTGAATCCATCTTTGATTTTTACCAGCTGTCTGACCTTACTTTTCAAATTTCCAAAATGGGAATGATAATAGTATCTGAGTGATTAGCTTGTTGTGAGAATCAAATGAAGCCAAACCCTATACGGCTCATAGCTCTGTGCCTGACCCACAGTCAATCCCTTCCTGCACCTCCCAGGGAGCCACCAGCACAGACACACGAGAAAAAACAGGGACTCACTCCACAGTTCACGTGAGGCATCCAGTATTTGAGAATTATTGATGACTTTGAAAACAGAGACAAGAAAGGCAGTGAAGACACCACTGGGGGTGACATAGGGGGTAGAGGTGTCTGGCTTTAGGAAAAAAACCTGTCACTGAAAGGAGCAATTCAAGGTAAATCAGGGCCATGTAGGTACAATGGAACTTCGGGGATGACCATGGTCAAAGACAGGCCATTGTCATGCAGGATGCTTCCTGCAGCGGAATTAAGCCCCAGCTCCTCACTTCTTGCCCTGGCACTCAAGGCCTCCACACGTAGCTCCAGTTGACCCCCACACTATTACTGTTGCTCCCTACAGACACCCCGAGCTCTCTGCAAACTGGGCCTTCCTGAAAAGACCCTGCGCTTTCTGGCCTCTGTGGCTCTGTTCCTGCTGCTCCTTCTGGTTCGAGCCTTTGTTTCTTCTCCTCTTCCAATTCCTAGCCACCTTCCGTCTTCCATCCAAAAGCCGCCTTCTCCCCCTAGGTTCCAACAAGACTGAATTCTTTCTCATGTCCAGACTTCCACCGCTTTTGAATTCTCATAGCACTATTTTTGCACTTTTTTTCTTAGCACCTACATTAGTCATCTCGATTATAGTTATGGCAACGGTTTCATTCTGCCTTCTAAATTTTTAAGCAGCCTGAGGGCAGGGACAATCTTAATGACCTGTGTTTCCCCCTGAGTGGTAGCTGGTACCTGGCAGGCACTAAGTAGATGGTTGTTGATAGGATAGCCAGATCGCAGATGTATTCCCAGCAGGACATTTTTTTATGATCCCATAATGGTAAAAATGGCATCAAACGTTTATTAAGCATCTTCTGTGTCCCAGGCACTGTGCTAGACTCTGTGAACAAGATTGGCTTGATTCCTTCTCCCCTATGGCTTACAGTCTGATACAGAAAACAGATTTTAGACAATTAGTTAGCATTGTAGTGAGTATTAGGAAAGAGGTACACAGAGAAAGGCTCTCACTAAATAACTCATTTCTCAGAAAGGAAAGAGCTGTTGTTAATACTAAGAAAGTTAGGAGGATTAGTTTTCAAATTCTGATAGTCTGTACCCGTGACTGATTTAGGTGTGAAGTTACAACACATTATGAGTCACAGGGGCTGCTCTGTCCTCCAGCAGAAAGAGGTGGCCTATAAATTCAGATTCATTAATAAAAGAGGTAAGTTGAGAAGTCAGGATCATTAGCTGGCTGAAACAATGCAGTAATGCAGCATGAAATATACTGAGGTCTGCCATTTATTGTCCCCTCAGCTGGCATAAAGTTATTGTTGAGTTATTGGCTGAAACAAAGATGGTAAAATGATATAGAGGAATAATATCTATTACATATAAACACAAGCACTTACTCTCTGAATATATAGACGGATGCTTCTGTTTTATCTTATTTCATTAATTTAACTTGGTGTTAGGATGTAGGATTTAAAGCGCAGTAAATCACTGGAATCATTTCAGGATACTTACCTCAGAGCAATGCTTTCTCTTGGGCTTAAGACCACTCTAATCACTCCCAATAGTTTCTAGAAAAAAACCCCACTTAACCAGATGTTCCACATTCTCTTGAGATTCAGCTTTCTAAAAGTAGATGGCAGGAAAAATCGGCTTTGAATGATATGATGATATCTCAGGACTTTAACATTTAATTTCAATAGTTCCTCCGAATGAGGGCATAATTTGGCCTGCAAACAATAATTGCCCTTTGAATTTTC
Organism: Miniopterus natalensis; assembly: GCF_054644295.1. Lineage (NCBI taxonomy): Eukaryota > Metazoa > Chordata > Mammalia > Chiroptera > Miniopteridae > Miniopterus > Miniopterus natalensis. Next base: position 36,191,156 of record NC_142094.1, read on the forward strand.
TTTCTCTGTATTTTGCTTGAATTTATATCAGAAGCTCAAAAATTTGGGAACATCTCTGAGCAAGGTAACAGACTTTTTTGGGGGTGGTGGTGGTAAAAGTTAAAGTGACTAAGTAGCTAAAGTGCCTACTGAGTTTCCTTCACTGAGTTTCCTTTCCTGAGGGTTATTACACTATCTATAGAAAACTATTCAAACTTCTTTATATTCCTAGTTTTAAAATTCCCAATAGAATGATGGAAGCACTTTGTTTACTTTACATAGGCCCTTGAGTACAGTATAAAGTCATAGCTAAACACCAATACTCTAAGATGAGAAAGATTTGTGTTCTAATTCTGCTGCTTATGAGCTGTGTAATTTGGAGTAAGTTATAGAACCACCCAAGGCCTCAGTTTCCTTAAGTTATATTATCTGCTTGGTTGAGTTGTGAGGATTTAAATGTGCTAATGCATAAAAATGTTTAGCATAAAGCTTGATGTATAGTAAGTTCTCAACAAATGATAGTAGTTATAATTACTAATTGTATCTTGATTAGTCTCTAATTCTTCACCTAGGTTGTGCATAACTAATACCCCTTCCAATGAAGAGAAGAGAGAACCCACTCGCGGTTCCCCCAGAGTTGTAGAAGCAGTGAAATGACTAAAAAAAGAATAGGTATGGTCACCAGGATTCTTTTGGTTGTAAGTGACAGAAACCCAGTTTAATCTCCTAAAAGCCAAAATGGGATTTATTGGAAGGGGTATGTGTTGGGCAAATGACATCTGTTGCCTGTTCTCAAGAACAAAAGTCCAAATACTTCTGCACATTGCATCCTGGTATCGGGAGTCACCAAGGAAAACACAACATTCAAACACTGGATAGAAAAGTGCTTCACTCACATAGAGAAGAGGCAGAGCCAGATCAGCTCCAACAGTGGGTAACAGTCCCCCATGGCCAACAAGTTTTTTCTGGCAGGCAACTCAGGGCATTTGGCCTGCATGTGCTCCTCTTGGGTTGCAGTAGAAAGATCGCACCCTCTCCCACAGAGAATAGATATCGTACTGAGCTTGGCCAGATGCCACATAGCACATAAGATTAAGCAGGAAAAAAGAGTACATATTGAGCCTAAAACAAGGAAACTTATTCCCATAGAAGGTGCTAAGTCCAGCGCAGGCTATGATGGGACTCTTTATCTCTTGGTAAAAAAGTGCTCCAGGCCCAGGGTCCATTCTTATGTGGCCAAGTTGGGGTTGAAAAACTGCATGAGCCTGCATTTTCCAACAGTATGAATAGCTATGAAGCAGAAGAAAGCACCATAGAAATAACTTACACCAGCAAATAAAACTTGGGTCTTGAAGTCCACCAGTTATATCTCTGCCCCCTCCCCTCCCCTCCCCTCCCCTCCCCTCCCCTCCCCTCCCCTCCCCTCCCCTCCCCTCCCCTCCCCTCCCCTCCCCTCCCCTCCCCTCCCCTCCCCTCCCCTCCCCTCCCCTCCCCTCCCCTCCCCTCCCCTCTCTTCTTTGAATTGGTCAGGTGTCCTTTCCTTGGACTGCTCGCTGTGATCGGGGATTGTAGTACTATGAATGGCCCAACCTGGGCCACCTCTGTGGCCTGAAGCAAGGGTGCGGTGTGCATGCTGGGAGGTGCGATGGGGTAGGGTTGAAAGTGGACTCTCTATAACACTGATGTGACCACTTAGGGAAGAAATCTTACAGGTAATTTTTTTTCAAACTGTTCATTTTATAGAAAATGGAACTTCGAGACAACCAAAGGTTGTTCAAGGTTAGCTGGGCATGGCCCTCCTGATGGTGTTCTCTGCTCGCTGGAAGGAGGCTTATCTTCATTTGGTCATGGATGGAATGCAATCAGTGGAAAGGACTCAAAATACTTTAGAAGTGTCCACTGGAACTCCAGTAGTTCTTCCTACTTGCATTAAATATGTTCGAAGAGGGACACAGAGCACAAGAGGGCAGACAGGGTCGCAGAGTTTGCAGTTTGCACCCCTTGGAACAGTTATTTCCTTCAAACATCAATGGGACACTGACGCCAGGACAAGCTATGTGAACACAAGCTTGGGAGGTTTTATCGGCCACTGTAGCAGTCTCGAGCATGACTAAGTGGAAGCTGAGAACAACTTCTCAAATTCTGCATAACAGAGGAACCAGTTATAATTGGTTCCTTTCCATTTTGTAGGTCCCTACAGGATTCTACTCAAGATGTGAGTGGCCTGGTCTTATTTCTCATGTGTTACTGGTTCCCACACTGGGAAATGCTGGGAGGTGTTTCAGGAGTTCATTGAGATAAACAGAGTGATTTTTTTAGGTTTGGCAATTAAAACCATGACTTATAATTAAGACAAACACCCAACTATTATGGAATGAAATTTAAATAGTATTTCAATGTTGATGATGAATAGGATGATTTTAAAATCATTTTGATTTTGTTGTGAGCATCCTGGTCCTGTGTTTTTGGTCCCTTAGGGGTGTGCTTTTATTCTTGTTAACTGTTAGGGGTGCCTTAGATGGAAAGTTTGAGGAGCACTGGGGAACTAGTTGCACCCAGAGCTTAACTCTGAAGTCTGTAGGAGAAAATTATCATGCTTAGAATTTAGCTCTTCCCTGGTCTTACCGGCTTCAGAAAGCCCACTTCCTTTGGCTATTTTGGAAATAGAAAAACACTTTACCTTGATATTTCAGTCCAAACTTGAAGGCTTTAAAAAAAAATATTTTTATTAAATGTATTGGGCGACATTTGTTAATAGAATTTTATAAGTTTCAAGTGTACAATTCTATGGTAATCAAGCTGATTTTCCTCTCTCCTTTCCTTTTATTCTGTGTATTGTTTTTCTTATAGTGTTTCTTAGTTCCCTTTAAATATAGGACTTGGAAATATACAATTTAAGAGCTAGAAGAGATCTGAGAGATTGCCTCACAAAGGGCCTGAAATGAATCCCACTTGGTTGTGATGTGTCTTTTTTTTTCCAATTGTAATTTTGAATTCTCTTTGCTAGTATTTTATTTCAGATTTTTTGGTATCAATATTCATAAGTAATATTTGCCTAGTGCTATCTTTATCTAGTTTGAGAACCAGTATTATATCTACTTTTTAAAAAGAATTTGGAGACTTTTTTTTAGTTTCTATACTTGGTAAAATTTAAATGCATTTGAGATGAATTTATTTTAAAATTTCAAAGAATTCCCCTGTGAAACCATTTGGGTCTGGTGCTTTTTTGTAGAGAAGTTTTTTTGAAAACTCTCAATTTCTTTAATAGAAATTGCTCTGTTTATATGTCTGTCTTTATGGGGGTTTCACTTATGATTTTAAAAATATATATGAATACTTATGTCTTTTCTGTCGTTTCTTATTTTGTATATTCTTCACTCCACCTTTTAAAAATTAGGTTAGCTAGTGTTTTATATATTTTATATATTTTTTCAAGTCTTTTGATTACAGCAGTACTTCCCCTGAATTATAGTTTTAACTATTTGTTCTGTTGCTTTGGTTTTCTTTTCTGCAGACTCCAACAAAATGTGTATTAGATTTCTTTGTTTAGCTTCTTCATCATTTTCTCTAGGAGCCTTTCGTTATCATTTTTCTTTCTTTTTTTTTTTAAAAATATCTTTTTATTGACTCTAGAGGGAGGGAGAGAAAGAAACGTCAGTGAGAGAGAAACACGGATGGGCTGCCTCCTGCACGCCCCCTGCTGGGGATGGAGGCGGACACCTGGGCCTGTGCCCCGACGGGAACTGAACCGCGATCTCCTGGCTCCTGAGACGACACTCCACCCACTGAGCCACGCAGGAGGGGGCTGTGTCATTTTGTTTTTACCTATCTCTTTTTACACTTTATTTCCTTTCTGTGTTTTTAATTGTGCTTATTTTCTTTTGGGTATGTGTTTACTTGTTTTTGTATTTGTTCTAATTCAGTCATTATCTCTGAAGCATCATTTTTATCTAATACATTTTTAAATTTCAGCAAACATTCTTTCACCTCTTTCTGCCGGCACTGCCCATAATCACTCCTTACGGTGTGAGATCATATCCCTTTTCTTTCTTTCTTTTTTAGTTGAGGTATAATCGACATATGACATTATATGAGTTTCAGATGGACTGTGTAATGATTCCACATCCCCTTTTTCTTTCACCTGTTTAGGTGGGATGGGTTTTCCTGGGCAGAAGGTCAGGGTCCTTTTCACGGCTTCTTACCTTGAGGATTCGCTCTTCTATTGTTATGCTGAAAGACTCAACTGTGGCTTTCATCTCTGTCTCTCAGAATTAAATTTGATTCAAAGAATTGTTCTGCCTCAGTCCGTGCTTCTTACCTCTAAGGCATGGCCCTCACCCTTTCTATGTGATTTGGGGACTTTCTGGGATCTGTGTCCTCTGGGCCTGGACGCCTAGCATGGAGCCTTTTCTCTCCTTTTCCTCCAGTGTTTCTATCCTGCTCAACTTGGTTAGTGTTTCCAGTCAGCTTTCCTTGGGGTGAGGCCTGTCCCTTCGGAAGGGAACATTTTATGTATAGTTCTGATTTTCTTGAGGGCTCCCCAGAGCAGCAAAACCTTGTTTGACTTTATTCCATCTCTATGAATAGTATATTTTGCACTCTCTTGCAGCCTCTGAGAATTTTTCCTGATCTGGCTACACAGTCTTAGATCCTTCAACGCAAGGCTCTGCTCAGAGAATGTTCTTCATTTGGGATTTTTTTTGGTTTTGTTGCTGCATCTTGTTGGTGATGCTGGTTGTCGTTTTTCACTTTCTGCTGCTTCTGCCACTCCAGTCCTCATTTTGTGCAGTCCTGCTGCCTTTGTGGGGGTTGGACACCCTCAGTCATACTCCAGCGTTCACACAATTCCCTCTCACCTGGTGGTGTAGATGCTGTTATTGATAGATTTAGAATCAAACTATCCTGTTAGTTCCATTTGGATTTTAGGAAGAGTTTTGGGAGATCAAAAAATGAACTAAATTTCGGACAATGTTACCAGAAATTCTAATCTAGAATTAGAATAATATAATCAGCATTGATTTTAAAAAGCATCATGTAGAGTTGTTTCTGTGGAGATAACTAAAGAAAGTAGGTCTTTCATTTAAATTAATATCAACTGATTTATCTGTTCATAGTAAAATATATATTCACTAGCAGTTTAAATCTGCCTATTTATCTGCATATGGATCTAATTTTAAATTTGGAACATGTGTTTGGTAGGGCATTTTTCTGGGTGTGCATGCACTGTGAATAGTCACCCAAAATTCCACACATTGAGTCTATAATTATATTATCCCCCTGTTCTCCACCCCACTACACTCAATGAGAGATAGATCAACCTGTACTTTTCATTTTGACACCTAGCATAAATTGTAATTATATATTAATTTGTATGCTCTATTAGTTTCCTAGGGCTGCCATAACAAATTACCCCAACCTTAGGGGCCTAAAACAAGAGAAATTTATTCTCTCACAGTTCTGGAGTCCAGAGTCCAGAAATCAAGATGGGGCAGGTCTGCTCTCTGGAGGCTTTGTGAGAGAATTTGTTCTTTGCCCCTCTAGTTTCTGGTGGCTGTGGGCACTCCTTTGTGTTCTTTGGCTTGTGGCTGCACCACTGCAACCTCTGTCTCCCCTTCACATCCCCTTATCTGTGTGTGTCTAAGCTCTCTTTGCCTCTCTCTTAAAGATACATGTGATTGCACTTAGGGTTGACCCAAATAACTCACAATAAGTTCTTTCTCTCGGGATCTTTAACTTAATCACTTTTTTTTTTTCTATATTAGATAATAATCACAGGTTTCAGGGCTTAGGACTTGGACATCTCCTTGGGGCCACCATTTAGCTCACTTCATGTACCAACCCTCCTAGCAACTCTCTGGCTCTTCTAGTTTCTAAGCTCCATGATCATGTCCTTTTCTCTTTTGGGGTATCCCTACTTGCCAGGACTGTACCCAGTTTATAGTGGTTAATAAATAAATAGCCTTGGAATAAATAAATCCATGAATTCTACGTAATTGCATCTCTATATTTTGAGCCAGCCTGTGGCCTTAACCTCAAGCCATCTGCTCTGCCTTTAATTGAATGGAGAAGTATCTTATGGATTTGAAAAGACCAGACCAACAGTTGTATAAAGATATAGTTGATGCATGGAATAGCTCT